>NC_141874.1:435551904-435855133 GCF_056163025.1 Triticum urartu
CACCTGGGACTGGGCATTTGGTTAGACTGAACCGTTCGGTTCGGTGCTTCGGTTTTTCTTGAAAATCGGTTTCCCAAATTTAGTAACCATTCGGTCCTATGAATAATCAATGACCGAGACTTCGGTGCACCGATAATTCAGCTCAGACCTCGGTTACAACCGAAGAGAACTGAGATATTGGTTTGGAAAGCAAGAATTCAGGATCCAATTCGCTCAAAAAAAGAAGAAATCAGGAGTCAAAAGGAACAACGAACAAACAGTGTGAATTTGTAGTGGGATTCCTCAGCTATAACTGCTGGCGCCGGTTGTGAGGGAGTGATGGTGGCTGGCTCGCTGCTGCGTTGGATCCATGTACATCGTCGGCCGCCACCGCGAGGGAGCCACCCCATGGGTGCTGCCGCCGCCATCGCGTGGGAGCACTGCCGCCGCCGCCGCCAAGTGGGATCCATGTGCGTCCTTGGCCGCCGCCGCGTGAGAAGATGGGCGTTGACGCCGCAGCCGAGTGGGAGCCATGGGCCGTGCACGCCGCCAGCCGCCGCTACTTTCCTATGCGAGGCAGGTAAATGGAAGCGACGGATCTGCGTGGTATGCGTGCGTGAAACATGGAGCTCGTTTGGGGATAAGCCGTGGGGCTCTTTGTATTTGGGTTGAGAAATCGACTGAAAAGCTTCAGATGGATGGGATATTGGGCTTTGTTGTGATGGGCTTTATACAATATTCGGTCAATTCGGGGTATTCGGTCAACCTGGTCCAGCGACCGAACTCACCGATGCAATTTCGGTTTTTGATTTTTGCCAACCGAATAAACAACAGTAGTTTCGGTCATCGGGTTTTTCGGTTTCGGTCTCGGTTTTTTCGGCTCCGGTCTTCGGTTCTTGGTTTTTATGCCCACCCCTAGCCGCACCAGCTTCAGCTCCTGCTATCTTCCCTAGATTAATGCCGCGCCCGCCCTTCTTCTCCCTCAACTCAAGCAGCTCGACCTCTTCGACGTTGTCATCTCAAAGAAGGCTATGGAGCACCTGCTCTGCAGCTGTACTGCGCTCGAGTACCTTCGTCTTGAGCAGATCCACAGGTTCATTAGCCTCCACATCGCCTCGATGAATCTCCGATGGATTTATGTGTCTTGCTGGCCCCGCAACAAGACATCAATTGGGAAGAGATCACTCCAGCTATTCCACGTTATGGTCATTGAGAATGCGCATTTCCTTGAGAGATTGCTTGTATCAGATCTAGAAGGTCCAACAAAAATCAGGGTCATTGACGCGCCAAAATTGATAGCGTTGGTGCACTCGTCTGCCAAATTCTCCGAACTCTTTATTGGATCCGTAATCGTTCAGGTACAACACTCATCTTCTTCTCCGTCTTCTTGAAATTCACATTTTTAAATTTCTTCTTAATGTATTTATGACCGTCTTGCAGAAAATGATTCCCAGAAGCTTGGCCCAGTCTATGCGCACAACGAAGATCTTGGCAATAAAATCTATCGGCCCCAATCTGGATCAAGTTGTTGGATTCCTTACATACTTTTCGTGCACGGAGAAGCTACTCATCGAGGTGAAACTTCTTTCCTATTAGTAAACGGTAATGACAACATAGCTCAAATTTTTCGTAATTTTCCCAAATTACGATGACAAGTGTAGTGTTCAAAACTGCATCTACGCACTGCACCGAAAGAAATGTTTTTAGTATTTTTTCTCACATGATCACCTGCATCGTTTTTTGTTGTACTACTATAGTAGCCTAGGCTAGTCATAGTGGAAAGTAACTTAGACTACTCCAGTAACTCTATGGTTACCCTAAGAGCAAGTACTACCTCCGTCCTGGTTTACTCTTCCTATTCTGTAGTATCAAAATTTGACCATAGATTTAACTGACAAAATATTAATGATGTAACTAAGAACTATATCGTTGGATTCATATTTGAACATAATTTCAAATGGAGTAATTTTTAGTGACATGCATTGGCATTTTCTTACATAAATATATGGTCAAAATTTTATACTAAATAAGAGGTAGTACAAAAGTGGGCTATAACGGCCCTCCACTATGTAGGCCAAAACACGTGCCAAATTCACTTGTGATGCATTTGGCATCGATGCCCCTCCATTGCTCACCTGGTGCCCCAATCTGGATCACCTGCTTTGCTCCGGTGCCAAATTAACTCACGCATTGAAAAAACACTTGCATGGGAGAGAGAAGAGGACCGAGGCAATAAAAAACTCTTATTTGGGAGAGTGAGAGGCTGGTGTAGTTGGTTTGATTGATTTGTTTATACATGTGGGTCTGTGTGCACAGCGGTGCCAACTCTCTCACATCGCGAGAGCGGTGCCAAAATCTTTTGATTTGACATCGATGCGTATTATGGCATCGGCCACATAGTGGAAGGCAACAAATGCCCAAGCTCTTCACGTAGTCCTAGGTAAATGAGAGGAAAGAGAAAGAGAGAGAGAGAGAGAGTGAAAAAATATCACTAGCCAGCCAACCCTATCATATGAGCGAATGATATTGGTACCTCTTGATGACACGGCAATCTTATACGGCCAGCTGCTCTAATATGTTCTCTTCTTTTGCAGATAAAAAAAGACCCGAAAGTGAAAAATGTGCTGCACTATAACAATCTCATCGAATGCCTTGATCTCCATCTTACAGAAATTGATTTGATCGACTACCGAGGCAGCACATCTGAGATTAAATTGGCCAGGTTCTTTGTTCTAGAGGCAAGTGTGCTCAAGGTAATGAGGTTTGGCGTTCTCTGGCGCAACAAGGAATGGCGTGCTGATCACCGCAAGCGTCTAAGCCTAAAGACAAAGTCTCCGCAGAAGCTGAATTTGTTTTTGAAACATCAAGTGGCCAGAGACTCGAAAACTTATTTGCCCATTAGTGACTTGTCAGGGCGGTGGATTTTAGTTTGTACGATAATGCTGCATCCACCTAAAGTAACGGAAGTTCTTACGTAAACTTCCTAGTAATTCCCTCTTCGTAGGTGCAGCATTACTCCTAACATTTGTAATATCAGTTTGAAACTTGTAATATTGCCATGTCCTATTCCTGCGTTTTTAAAATCCTGCGAATCAAACAGGTCCTGAGTTGGTGATGGTGTTGTGCCTACCATCTTTCACCAATAGCCATCGGATCTAGATCTGACGCATATAAACCAAACTTCTCTAGTTTTGCAAAAAGATGCCCGCACTTGTTCCCTATTTACAAACAACTCCTTGTCTCTCACAATCAGCCTTATCTCCTCCCCACCACATCTAGAAGGCCATGGAAAAATCTGGCGTGATGGCCGCTGCCGGCGCCGTCCACCCCCAATCTTGGAGTTTCTTGCAATGCACGGGCATCTACGCACGGGAAATTATGTCGAACACGGCTAGTTGTAAGCAGGCTAGGTCTACAGCCATGATGATAGTGACTGCAGACGGTGAGGCTGACTATGGTATGCCGAACACGGCGCCTATACTCAGGTGTCATCTCCGGCCTAGGGTCTTGTCACTTCACTGTGAGGAGCAGCACGTAATAATTTGACCAATGGGTAGTACCGTGCTACTACATTGGTAGTACTACTACTACTAGTACTAGCACCACCATTTGGATTTAGTATTACTACCACGTCCATCTGGATTTAGTATTTTACTAGAAATATCTAGTAATGCATGTCACAAAAATGTACTACTCCCTCTGTAAATAAATACATGATGTATTGTTTTATTCCTATAGGTAAGGTAACTTAATGTCTTTTTGCTACTTAATAGGATTACATGCAAATGAACTAACCACTTCATGTGATGTTTGGTAGTCTCAAGTCATTGAAGGCATGCACGGGCACGGAGGGGGACGCAACTTCATTGACTTACTACACCTGCCTTTGGGTGTATGACACGTGGGCCCAACGGGTGGCTGGCCAACCTTTCATATAGCCAAAGGCAGGTGCAGTAGAGGGGCGAGGAGTAGATGGCCAACACACACGTGAATTCAATGCAGTCTGCACTTCTCATATAAAGGCTCCTGCCAGTCCAATCTACGAAATCCTACGCACCTATGCACCCAAGGGCAAGAGTGATCACTCCAATCGCAAGATCAGTTGACTAGAAGCTAGAACCATGGAGGCGATGAGCATGAGCATCAGCCGGCTGTGCCAGATGGTCCACGGCGCCGGCCTGCGGCCCGACACCGAGGAACGTCTCCAGGTAGTGCTTGAGGCCGGCAGGGCGAGGGGTCGCTTGGACGACAACTTCGTCACCTTGTTCGACGAGGTCCTCGCTGGCTTCCTCGACAAGTTCACCATTGTCAAGAAGCTCACGGACGACCTTGACGTACGCCTCCAGCCCACGCGCTCAGGCTCTGCGATGCCTTCCACCCTCAACGGCCTCTATGGTGACAACCTCTTCGACGCACTGGTGGCCCTACGACTGCCCGTTGTCGCGCCAGAGAATGTCCACCTCGAGGTCGCGCTCGCCGCGCAGCGCCTGGCGCAGCAAGACACCATCGACATAATCGCCCACGTCTATGCGAAAATCATCCACAAGGACTACTACATGCAAGAGGAGGATGATAGGATGCTGGCCTTCTTGGACCGCAGGGCAACCTTGGACGACATTGTTCAGAAGCACGTTGAGCTTGCCGCCAACGCCGCTGCTCCTCACATGTCGGTTGGTGACCCGGTGCACTAGGGCGTGAGGATGTCGTTGATGGATCCATATGCATCTTTATCTTTCCATCAAATCCATGTAGTAGTATATGGTACTACTAGTAATTATCTTACCTTTCGCATCAACTTTATAGTTTTCCTACGTACTCCATGCATGAACCGCGCCAGAACCAAACTTCTCATTACTCTAGGGAAAATCGTTATTTCTATCTATCGGTCGCCCCATGGAGCAGAACCAAATTTTACAAGTTACAAGTTCAAAAGGAAAAGTCTGCCGTGTTCGCGTTGCACCCCCACATGGTTTGTCCGGCACACCGCTCAAGGGGGAATGTGTGCTGTGTTGCATTTTCACTTACAAGTGGGACTGCAGTTGAGCAAACCGACTATCGGCAAACCCCCACCCCGCCCACCGTGCGATGGCTGAGAAGACAGGAGGGAGAAGAGATGGCTGTAGCTAGCACGGACTCCAAGAAAATTGGTGTCAGATGTGACTCGTGTGGGTGGCGTGTGCCGTACTGCTAGACATGAGTGCTAGTTATGGCCCATGCCACCCCACTATATCAAGGTGCTGGTTATGTAGAACAAATTTCCTGGAGTCCATGCTCAGCCCTCCTCTATCTCTCTTCTCAACCAGCCAGCAGACGCGTGGAGCCCATCGTCTGTTTGCTCATATGCGATCCAACATGTCAGTGAAAACGCAAGAGGACCCATTGAACCTGCACATCTTTCACCTCGACGTGCTGGTGATGAAAAACAAATCCAATAAAGATCTTCGATGGCCGCTTTTGGAGTTACTCAAGAGTAGTAAGATTCTACAGTTTAACCCAAGATGCACATCACGTGGCTTCACCTACCACTCCATTTTCTTGCATGACACGACCTGGATGCTGGATGTCCCACACGTCGGCAAAAGGAGGAAGAACTCGACCAAATCTTCGGTTGTGCTCTCAGATTAGACTAGTTGTGCTAACTTAAAATTTTATTGTGTAGAATGGATGCAAGTTTTGGTATCGGGAAGAAGAGTACAACGATATATTGATAGAGTGCAATTTAGTAGATGTTCTAGCACTTTTAGCTAACATAGAGGCTTAGAGATGAGACTAGTGCACTTGTTGATAGAATAGAGGCTAGACACGTCTACTTATTTACACTCGAAGAAGAAAGAAGCACGTAGGATCGAGCCTCCGCAGATCAACAATGAATGCATCGAGAATGCACTAATCCAACTTACATGAGCAGTTATGGAAGTTGGATATCTTCTAAAATGTATTCTTGTGGTTCTTATTTTTCTAGTAAAAATTTTGGTGACGTATTTCCATGTACCAAAAAATCAATGATGAAAAAAGATATGTGTTTTCAAAGAAAAATGTACGCGGCCGGGATGCGTCCACGTGTTCGGCGCACGACCACCGCATCCGAGAAATGGCCCGGACACGACCCCATTGCCCTACCCAAATGGACAGAATCCTGGCAAAACGGAGGTCCATTTGGGGTCGTGCGTTGGAGTTGGCCTTATAAGTGGGACCACAGTTGAGGAAACCGACTATCGGCAAACCCCGACCTCGCCCGCTGCACGATGGCTGAGTTAGAGAAACAAAGAGGTTGAAGAGATTGCTGTAGCACGGACTCCAACAAATATGGTGTCAGATGGAAGTCGTGCTGGTGGCATGTGCCGTACTCCTGGACGTGAATGCTTGTTCTGGCCCATGCCACCCTACTACTCCTACTACTTATAGTAGTAGTATCGAGGATTCAAGGTGCTGGTTACGTACAGCGAACACATTAACATATGGCCCACCTCACACTGTGGCCAAATTTCCTAGAGTCTGTGCTAGGTTAAAAAGTGTTCTTTGTGAGGATGGGTGGCTGGTCTCAAGTTTAAAACTTGTTGTATTATGTACGTAGACGTAGAGATAGTGCATCATGTGAAGCTAGTACAAATGGTGTACTATTGTTGACTGGCCTCATCCAATAACCTGTTGCAATGCACGTACAATTATGTATTCGGAATTTTTTTTGCCTCGTTGCATCACCCACTCAGAGAAGCGACTCGAAAGCCATTCATAAATTTAGTAAGTTTATCACAGGCATATCATTTTATTACATACAACAGGTCATCAACCCACAACGACAACGAGGATAAATTATAAATACTAAAGTTTTCATCATACACCAAATAACAAGCAATGAAATGAACTTCAACTCAACCAATCCTCGGCGTTGGAAACGCTTTCTTTGAACCACAAGTGATTCTCTAGGAATGGCCAGCTACTGTCAATCTCGAGACCAATGTAGGACTGATCATCCAGGCTGAAGCGACCTACTATATCACGACCAGGCTAGGGAACCACCGCAATGTCTGACGTATAGATACAGTTGCTTCTCATAAATGGTAGTAATGTTGTGTCAACAGCAGTTGGATCGCCTTTCACCATCATTGGATAGTTTTGTCCAAGGAAGAGCGAGTTTGCTCCAAGACTATCAATACGGTACCAGGGAGAAGGTGTTGGCGCTAGCACAGTAGTATCCATCCTGAATACCATACAACGGGTGTTGTAATAGGTCCGGAGAGTGCGACCATGGGAGACAACACCTCCTTCCTTAGTAGTAACATCAGCAGTGGGCTGTATACAGACAAGAAGGAGTGATCCATCAGAAGTTGCCAGGCGCCACTGAGTATATCGGCCCTCCTCGTCCTCATCTCCCGCTTGGTTATAAATTTTTTCAAGTATAGGTGGTGGAATGTCCACAGGACCTTGGAGACACAAGAAAAGGGTTAATTAGTAGAGAAGGGAAACTTACTAACTCGCATGCATGTGGATGAAACAATTATAATTACAGTGGAAGACAAATGTATCGGAACTACGAGGATCCCATGCAAAAACAGTGCCACGAGTGGTGGCAGCAAACACAAGACCCTCGTATTCAATTGCATCATAGTACACATCCGTGTATAGAAACTAATTTTTGAGCAATATCCATCCAGTCGAACCACGACAGACGACAACAAACTTGTCGAAGATAGCAACAACTTGATAGTTCTTGTAATTCCAAGAGCGGTTGGGAACTCGAGAAATTGCTATCTTCCGTAGATGACAGTCACCATGATCATATTTGAACGTACGTAGATCATCTGTGTGCTCAACCTCAGGGCACTCGGAGATTTTTGGAAGTGGAATCCGTTGACGAGTGTACACATTCACAGGTTCCCACTCGCAACTGTACCCAGTATAAACAACCCAATCTCCATTTGCGCCTGCCCAAGCCTTGCCCCCAAGCGATGACATCTTAACATCATACGTATCATTATCAAGCGGCATCAACTTGCACAAGGCGAGGCTTCCCTCGTCCCCGCACCAGTCAGCAGGGTCACGGCGAAGAAGATAGGGGAGATCAAACCGCTCCTCGACCCTTGGGTTCCTTGTAATGATGTTATTTGTTGAGTCAAGAATGTTCTTGAATGAACCTGCCATGCTAGCCGAGGTGATGATATCGCACCGATCAATGAGTTCCCCCACCACGTCATCTTTTAGATCGGGGCAAGTATAACGGGGTCGTTTCCGGCTTGTTCCCTCCATGGAGAAGACGATCAAACAATGGCAGAAGGAAGGGTGAAGGCAAATGGAGGAGGGAGGAAGAGTGTGCGACATCAGTTCCAAATCGAGAGGGAAAGGCGAAGAGTCGGTGGATGGTTGCCACTTTGCCACGGTACACGAAGAGGCGCCCCGTCCTACACGTCCTTTCGGAAATTGTACAAACGGGACTCGCCGTCGTCTCACTGACATGTGGGAACAGGACCACATGTCAATGAAACATGGTGTGTAATTTCTCGTGCAAAATGCGATCTGGCCGCGTTGGCCCGAGGTGCCGCATTAGTTATCAACCTTTTATTTTTTTAACACACAATCTGAGTGGATAGCTCCTGTGGTCATCACACATGAGCGGATATATAGGTGGGCTAGGTGGGCAGGTGGCAACAATCTAAGTGCTAAAAGAGTTGATCTCGAAAAAAGATTTGATCCAATGCTTAGTTTTGTTTGGATTTTCCAACTATGACCATTGGATAGAGTGAGTCAATGGCTTACGTTCAAAGTTATTCTCATAGTACTATAGAATGGTATAGGAACGTGGAGAGATTTGGTTGATTTTATATCGCTGAATAATATAAAATATTATGAGTGCAGACGCTCCACCCCGAGGTTTGTAGCTCCTTCTCGATCGTCGAGAATCCATGTTCTTCTACTCTTTCGTTTAAGACATGAGCTTTGTTCATCCTCTTGCCGGCACGCGGGACATCTATATGCCTCCATTTTACAAAATCATACTATATGCCTCCATGACACGCAGGACATCGAGCATCAAGGTGGAGTGTCATGCTAGAAAATGGAGATATGCAGTGCGTAAGTGAGTCGTGCACTTCGATGGCACCTTGTACTACACAATATTTTTTCTCCTCGATGGCACGTGTATAGTGCATGTACTCAATGACAGAGCACGGGATGGTAGCCATGGACATGGTCGGCCCTTTTTGAAGAGAGTACTAATAAATAACTTTGATGTGTCCCGTCAACTTGCAGAACGACGAGAAGTGCTTACTACGCCTTCTCCCTCGCCAACACGTGCGCAGTGGCTCGCAGCACAAGGAGAAACTTTTGCTTAATAGCGGTGGACGTGCAGCAGTTCATTTGGTGTCAGATTGCCAGAAGTACTAATGTAGTACCATCATTATTGTTCGACTTCCGGAAGAGGAGAAGAGCCAAGCACAAGGTCACCTACTAACCTAGTACAGTACCACTATAGCCAAAGCTGGTCCACCTTTTTAGAGCATGGTTAATTAATATAGGTGGCTCTTGCAGCGGCACATCATTTAGAGCAAGTACTCTCTTCGTAGGAACAAAGGAAGTGAAACTTAACACATGATTACACAGGGAAAAATCTTATAGCATTCTATCCTATGAATCAAACGACCAATGTATGAAAATTATGAGGGGGGTCTCTCCAACAATGTTCCTTGGCTCGCACCTAGCATCACGGTGGTCGAACTTGGAGTCATTCATCTGGTACAGGTGGCATCTCAGATCTGTACACAAGGTGATGCGACCTCTCACTTCCTCCGCCATTTGAAGCGGCGCGCCGGTGGAGGGCCAGCATACTCCAATATTAGGTTGGCTCTATGTGATGTGGCAACTTCATATACTAACCGGATGCTGGCTATACTACTACGGCACTCACACTCAAAGAAGTGACTCGAAAACCATTCATAAATTGAGTCTATGACATGCATTTGCAACTGAAATGTACCATTCATTGAATACAACAAGTCATCAACACACAACGACAACGAGGATACATGTTGGATTATAGATTATTTCCAACAAAACATTCTAGCAAATACTAAAGTTTTCATCACACAACAAATAACAAGCAATGAAATGAACTTCAACTCAACCAATCCTCGGCGTTGGAAACGCTTGCTTTGAACCATAGGTGCTCTGGGACGGGCCAGCTATTGTCAATATCGAGAGCAACGCATGGCTGATCATCTAGGTTGAAGCAGCATATATTAGGACCAGGGTAGGGAACCACCAAAATATCCGAGGTATAGATATAGTTGCTTCTCATAAATGGTAGTAATGTTGTGTCAACAGCAACTGGATCACCTTTCACCATCATTGGATAGTTTGGTCCAAGGAAGAGCAAGTTTGCTCCAAGACTATCAATACTAAACCAGGGAGAAGGTGTTGGCGCTAGCACACTAGTATCCATCCTGAATACCATGCAATGGGTGTTGGAATAGGTCAGTAGAGGGCGACCATGGGAGACAACACCTGCTTCCTCAGTAGTAACAGTCCGAGTGCACTGTATACAGACAAGAAGAGGTGATCCATCGGAATTAGTTGCCAGGCGCCACTGAGTATATAAGTTCTGCTCCTCCTCATGCTCGTGATCATCACCATCGTCATCTCCCCCTTGATTATAAATTTTTTCAAGTATAGGTGGTGGAATGTTCACAGGACCTTGGAAACACAAGAAGAAGGTTAATTAGTAAAGGGAAACTTGCTAACCTGCATGCATGTGGATGAAACAGTTATAATTACGGTGGAAGACAAACGTACCGAAACTACGAGGATCCCATGCAAAAACAGTGCCACGAGTGGTGGCAGCAAACACAAGATCCTCATATTCAATTGCATCACAGTACACATCCGTGTATAGAAACTGATTTTTGACCAATATCCATCCAGTCGAACCACGAAGGAAGGCAACAAGGTTGTCGAAGATAGCAACAACTTGATAGTTCTTGCAATTCCAAGAGCGGTTGGGAACTCGAAAAATTCTTATCTTCAGTAGACGACAGTCACCATGATTGTATTTGAACGCACGCAGATCATCTGTGTGCTCAACCTCAGGGCACTCTGAGATTTTTGGAAGTGGAATCCGCTGACGAGTGTACACATTCACAAGTTTCCACTCGCAATTGTACCCAATATAAACAACCCAATCTCCATTTGCGCCAGCCCATGACTTACCCTTAAGCGATGGCATCTTGACATCACATGTATCATTATCAAGCGGCATCAACTTGCACAAGGCGAGGCCTCCGTCGTCCACTCCCATGCGAATAGGATTATAGCGAAGAAGATAAGGGAGATCAAACCACTCCTGTACCCTTGGGTTCCTTGTAATGATGTTATTAGTTGAGTCGAGAATGGGCTTGAACGAACCTGCCATGCTAGCCGAGGTGATGACGTCGCACCGATCAATGAGTTCCCCCACCACGTCATCTTTCAGATCGGGGCAAGAATAACGGGGTCGTTCCCGGCTTGTTCCCTCCATGGAGAAGACGATCGAACAATGGCAGAAGGAAGGGTGAAGGCAAATGGAGGAGGGAGGAAGTGCGTGCAACAGCAGTTGCAAATCGAGAGGGAAAGGCGAAGTGTCGGTGGACGGTTGCCAGTTTGCCACGGTACACGAAGAGGCGCCCCGACCTACACGTCCTTTCGGAAATTGTACAAAAGGACTCGCCGTCGTCTCACTGACATGTTGGAATGAGACCACATGTCAACGAAACATGGTGTGTAATTTCTCGTGCAAAATGCGATATGGCCGCGTTGGCCCGAGGTGCCGCATTATTTCTCGACTTTATTTTTTTAATGGCGTGCCGTTCAGTTTTGAAGCACGACTAACTGGTACTGTTTGCAGAGAAAATATAAACTAGTCTACCACTACTCCACCTCTAGTACTAGTAGTATAAAAAGATATATAGGCTGGAGCTTTAGAGCTTTCTTGCTAAGGGCTGCCCACTTGCTTCTCACACTATCACCCTCTCTCCAGATCTAAAAAAGATGGCCTCTATCTCCCTCCTCACCGGTGGTCACAGATCCGCCGGGGAAGAAAAGGACATGCAGCGTTGATGCACTCGTCGTCGGCGAGCGAGGTCACGCACTGACGACAAGGCCGTCCTCTCAGACCTAGCGCTCGCGTGGGATGGCCTCCGTCCCCAAGCTCGCTGCCGTAGTGCGTGCGGAGGACGACGACCACGAGCGACGCCACTTCCCGTCGACCCTCAGGTATGCTACCTCTTTTCGAACCATACCCTTGTTCTATTGCCCCATCTGCCATGTTGCTGCATGTGGATCTTTTTCCACTCCACCATCTTCCCAATTTGCTATCCTCTGCTCTGCTGGTCATGCAGACGAAAACCTTAATTTACACTATTAAAGGAAACCCTACTTCATGCAGACTAATCCATGTCTGAGTTGAATAAGGAAAGGAAGGGAGACTGTACTGCCCAAGAGAGTAGGCATTGAACCCGCATCTAGGTTGAAAAGGGGAAAATCAGTAGCTAAGGAACGAGTCTCGTGTCTCTTGGTTGACGAAGGGTAGAAAGGCATGACAACGCAATAGAGAATGACCAGGTCGATCGGTTTGTTGTCCTCACATAGGAAAAAGGTGGCTAAACATAACAAAAATGGGACATAATCCACATATGCTGCATGGATATTTGTTGCTCTGGGCAACCATACCTCCCTCACCACTCTATGCGTCCGTGGAGGTACATCGTACTGGTGTGCCCACTGTCCGAATGGGCCTCCCATGCTCTTAGTGTCACTTTTTTGCTGTTAGTATAACGCCAGCAGTCAAGTCAAGCAATGCTACTGCTAAAGTGATGCCACATTTAACTAATGCCGCACTCAGTCTAATGCCACCGATAAATTTAAGCAATGCCATTTAATGTCACTGGATTATTTCAGGGTTAGCTGTTGATTGTGGATGTATTAAAGATTTTCAGCTAAGGCATTCTAATGCTGTTGCACAACCATTATACCAACGATGAAACTTGTTACTACCTTCAGATTTTTGCACTGTTAATGCTTATAGATTACATACCTCACTTTCATGAGATAAGTTAATTTTTTTGTACAGTGTCACCAAAATGCCAAGGCGCTGATGTCATTTTATTTTGGTTAAACTGCACAAAAAATTATGAAGACAAGAGGAAAGGTTAAGAGTGGGCACCTCCTCCTCTGGCTGTTCTCTTGATTCGTTGGATCAAGTTTTTTTGTTTGATCAATTATCAAGATTGGTATAGCAATTTTAAGGCCCCCCCGAGTTCGAAATGATATTTACCTTGGAGGTACATGGTTTGTAATTTTTTTATACTGTCATTAGTTAATAATGCTAGTTACCTTCAGACTTTTGTATTTGGTTTAATGCTCATGCATAGCTAGTATACCAATGCTGAAACGTGTTACCCTTACATTTTGTATTGTTAATTCTTATAGAAATCTTCCAGTGCCAGAGTTTATTGAAATCTGTTCAGTAAAACCATTGTACTATACCCTGTAATAAAATAACTACTCTACTGTTGCACTAGCCACTGGATTAGTGTATATTTGTAGTATTTGAAATTTCGAATGGTGTTGCATTAGCATATGGACATAAATAAAGTGTGGCAAGCTTTCCTAGATATGTGCTCAAGAAAACTACTACCTGTTTTTCTAAATACTAGTAGACGTTTGGGTACTTTAAACTGAACCGCAAAAATGTCTTATATTAAGGAACAGAGGGTGTAGAGTTCACTCAAATTATCCCGGTAAAGCTACTCACACCTTTGTTAAAATTAATGTTCATTATGTTATCGGAGGAGGTCTGTAATGTAACACCCTTGATCCGACTATAGCTCCCACGTGTCGAGGCACGACTTAGAGACATAATCGCATTGAAGGCATATGTCGCAAGTTAGGCAATCTTCACAACATCCCATGTAATATATAGATAAAAAGGGGAGATAACATAGTTGGCTTACACTCACCACGTCAATCAAGGTACATAAATAACATTACGTCATCCCAACACTCATGGCCCGACTACAGCGCCAAAATAAAAGATAACCCAACATGCGACATGGTCCCGATCACCCCCAACTGGGCACCACTACTGATCATCAAGAAAGGAAACATAGTATCATTGAGAGTCCTCGTCGAACTCCCACTTGAGCTTGAGCGCGTCACCTGGAGATGAATCATCAGGCCCTGCATCTGGTTTGGAAGTAATCTGTGAGCCACAGGGACTCAGCAATCTCGCACCCTCGCGATCAAGACTATTTAAGCTTATAGGTAAGGCAAGGTAAATATGTGGAGCTGCAGCAAGAGACTAGCAAATATGGTGGCTATCCTGTTCGCAAAAGAGAGCGAGAAGAGGAGGAAAAGCGCGAGCGAGAAACTAGAGAGCAACCTGCGCAAACATTACTCCAACACCGTGTCCACTTCCCGGACTCCGCCAAGCAGAGGCCATCACGGTAACTCACACGGTTGATTCATTTTAATTAAATTAAGGTTCAAGTTATCTACAACCGGACATTAACAAATTCCCATCTGCCCATAACCGCGGGCACGGCTTTCGAAAGTTCAAATCCCTGCAGGGGAGTCCCAACTTAGCCCATGACAAGCTCTCACGGTCAACGAAGGAATAGACCTCCTCCCGAGACGTTCCGATCAGACTCGGTATCTCGGTTCTTCAAGACACTTCAACAGGTTAAAACAAGACCAGCAACACCACCCAGATGTGCCGACAAATTCCGATAGGAGCTGCACATATCTCGTTCTCAGGGCACACCGGATGAGCAAGACGTCGGGTAGGCCAGCCCAGAGTTGCCCCTGGTAGCCCCGGACATCGCTCGGTTGGACCAACACTCAGAGGAGCACCGGCCCGGGGGGGCTAAAATAAGATGACCCTCGGGCTCCGGAAACCCAAGGGAAAAGAGGCTAGGTGGCAAATGGTAAAACCAAGGTTGGGCATTGCTGGAAAAGCTTTAATCAAGGCGAACTATCAAGGGGTTCCCATTATAACCCAACCGCGTAAGGAACGCAAAATCCGGGAGCATAACACCGATATGACGGAAACTAGGGCGGCAAGAGTGGAACAAAACACTAGGCGAGAGGCCGAGCCTTCCACCCTTTACCAAGTATATAGATGCATAACATGGAAATATAATGATATCCCAATAAGTAAATAATGTTCCAGCAAGGAACGGTCTCCAATCTTCACCTGCAACTAGCAACGCTATAAGAGGGGCTAAGCAAAGCGGTAACATAGCCAATCAACGGTTGGTAGGACATGGTGGGTTAGAGGTTTGACATGGCAATTTGGGAGGCTTGAAATCAAGTGGTAGGCATTGTAGCATTGGCATAGCAAAAGAGCGAGCATCTAGCAAAGCAAAGATAGTAGTGATTTCGAGGGTATGATCATCTTGCCTGCAAAGTTGTCAGAGTTGACTGGATCCTCGAAAGCAAACTCAACGGGCTCCCCCTTAGCGAACTCGTCTCCCGGCTCTGCCCAAACAAGACAAAGAAGCAACAAGGACACAATCAACCACGTGCAAGGATCAAACAATATGATGCAAGGATGGCATGCTATGCGGGATGCGATGCGGGATGCATATGCAAGATTTGACAAGGGATGCATGAACCTGGCCTCAACATGGAAATCCAAGTGTGCCACTGGAAAGATGAGATGAAATCGCTTGAAAACGATATAGAGAACGCCGGAATCGGTATCTCGGTTCAAATATGACAACGTTCTGTGATTTACAGCAAGTAGCCATCTAAATGCAACAAGATGAACATGCTAAAGCACCCAAACATGACAACCAAATATATGGCAGGGATGCATTCAAGATGCTTAACAAAAGTCTAGCACTGAGCTACGGCCAAATCATCCATTAACAGGTTCAAACAAGCATGGCAAAAATGCATATGGCAAACAGATTTCAGACTTAGTGAAATTAACACTTGTCTGGAATTTCAGATCAGGTAGCACACTTCGGAGCATCAAAACTACATGCTACAGGACCTGAACATGGCAAAATAAAGCATGGCATGGAGCTACTCAAAGAGCTTAACAAAAGTCCCTTAGTTACCTTGAGCCAAAAGGGATCAGAAAATACAATTGCAAGCATGTGAACATGGCAAAAACATAATCAGTTCTCAGACTTAGTGAAAACTGGCACATGCTGAAACAGATATCAAGTAGGCATGTTTACGAGCTCGATGCACTCACTACAGAGCAAGTCATGGCAAACTAAGCATACACCCATCAAGAATACACAAAATACAAGCTAGACATGGCAAGAACAATAGCATAGCATGCACGGATCAACTACAACATCCACGGCAAAATCGCTAACAAGTAGACAATCTGCCCAGATTCGCGAAGTAGCAAAAGTAGAGCTCGATTGACTCAAGCTAGGGTGATCCATAATTGCAAACAAAGACATGGATGGATATAGCACTACAATATTAACAAAACATCCTTACTGATCATCCTGAAAAGAGGCACGGATCACTAGGAAACAACATGAACATATGGCCATATGAGATAAGCAGCTCAAGGACTTAGTGGAAAAGCTAAGTCCCTGAAATCAGCTTTACCAAGTGCCTCACTTTGCAAGCTTGTGCTAGTCACCAAACACATCACAAAAATACACGGGTTGCATCTCTGGAAAGATGGCAAAATCCTTAACAAAATATATGTAGAGCTCATGGGCATATCATGCACACAATAATCATGGCAAAAATGACAAATAACTAAATAGAGCAGCAGATCTGACAATTATCTCAAGTAGCCCTCTTCTAACAGCATTTAGGGCATCAAGATGAACTCAAATGAAAATGATGCAATGGAATGAAATGATGTGCTCTCTGAGACGAACATTTTGATATGCTATATGCCAAAAACGGAGTTATGGATGCAAAGTTACGATGCAATGAACAGGAGCATATGAGCTAGGGTTTCGGGCAAAAAGTCAACCCAAACTGGATCTAGATCCAGCCGGCACGGATCCTGAGGATCGTCGGAGTTCCTGTTTGCCGGAGTGGACGAGCTCGCCGAAGATGTTGGGGCGGCCGGATCCGGGCAGTGAGGAGGCGACCCGCCGGACGGAGCTCGCCGGAGCGGGCTCGGCGACCGGGGCGGCGGGGCGACGTCCGGAGCGAGGGGCCGGCGGTGTGAGCTTGCGGCGGCGACCCGCGGCACCGGCCGGCGAGTGCGGCGGCGAGGCGGTGCCGGGAGGGAGGAGGAAAGCCCCCGGGCGGCGGCGGGAGCAACCCGGGCCGGGAGGGCCGCGCGCGGGCTCTCCGGGCGGACGCGGTTGGTGGAGGCGGCGGCGACACGTGGCGGCCCGTGGGTGGTCGCGACGGACGTGTCCGGCGGCCGGCGGACGTGTCCGGCCGCGCAGAGAGGGTGGATCTAGGGTTTCGGGTGAGGGGATGCGCGAATTTTGAGGAGGGGGTCTATATATAGGCATAGGAGGAGCTAGGAGAGTTCAAATGAGGTGCGGTTTTCGGCCACGCGATCGTGATCGAACGCTCTAGATGATGGAGAGGGTTTAGGTGGGTTTTGGGCCAAATTGGAGGGGTGTTGGCTGCAACACACACGAGGCCTTTTCGGTCCCTCGGTTAACCGTTGGAGTATCAAACGAAGTCCAAATGATACGAAACTTGACAGGCGGTCTACCGGTAGTAAACCAAGGCCGCTTGGCAAGTCTCGGTCCAATTCGGAAATGTTTAATCCCCACACACGAAAGAAAGGTAGAAATGACCACCGAAGGAGAACGAAGCGCCGGAATGCAAAACGGACAATGGGGAAAATGCTCGAATGCATGAGATGAACACGTATGTAAATGCAATGCACATGATGACATGATATGAGATGCATGACAACGATAACAACACACGGAGACAAAGACCCGAACCTGAGAAAATAAAATAACTTAACGCCGGAAACAGCAAGAGTTGGAGTACAAATTGGGTAAGTTACATCCGGGGTGTTACATGTAAGTTTGTCTCTAATGTGTGTCGACTACATACCTGACATCATGATGTAATGTTAAGTCATTTCCTTTTGTATAGTGTCACCGAATTGTCAAGGCGGTGATGTCATTTTATTTTAGTTGAACTGCACAAAATATGCTTAAAAGAAGAGGAAAGGTCAGGAATCGATCATTCTTTCATAAAGAACTATATATATGACTTTTTAACATCAGCCTCTGTTGCCTTATTTATTCCATCAAACAAGTGGTTAGAAATAGTCTTGCTACCTTTTCCCATTAAGAAATTGGAATGCTTATATTTGTGAGTCTATACTTCAACTAGTGCCACTTTTATAGTAATCACACTTTCAATATCTATGCAAACATGGATGCTTGATTTTAGTGGAACTGCACAAAAAGTACAACTGGTTCAACATTAGGAGCATGTTTTGTTCCAAACATTTATATCCAATTGGTGGCACTATGAGCTGTTCATTAAGAAGGTACATGGTTTGTTACTATCTTGCTACTCTTTTTGTACTGTCATTAGATAGTAATACTAGTGGTTTGCATGTGAATTTATTGGCAGGGTGGACCTACATTGGAGGTGCAGGACATGATTCAATGATTGGATGCTCAATTTCGGTTGTATCGATTTCACCTCTTCCATCACTACGAACATGGATATCCTTGGTCTGATGAAGAATAGGCGCTATATTTCTGCTCTGAACAAGGAAATCAATTCAGTATGAAATTGTCCATGGCAAAACATGACCGTATCAAATTGTCCAGTGCAAAACATGATAGATGCTAAGCGGAAGAGACATATTTAAACCAAAAATACAAGGTGGGGTATATGTTTACTAGCTGCTTGATATTTGTGCAGACAGAGATGTCTGCCCGTTGCTATTTGGCAAACACACAAAGTGACCGCAATTTTGGTTGAACTGCACAAGAGAATAGTATAGTCACTGCATGTAGTGCCATTTGAAAATAGACACAGAAAGATTGGATAGTCACTTCATGGACTGCAGAAAAGTAGTACTGTACTATTTATTGGCCAACACTAGGTGCTTCATTGCTTTGGTCTGACTATACAATGGGCATCATTTTTCCTAAGTTAAAGTTTGTATTCTGAAAATAGTCTCGCCGTGTGATCAAGAGAAGACCAAATCATATTGCAGTGGATGTTCCTCCATCATGTGTGGTTCATTCTCATGGTTCCAACTGTTGGTGAAACCACTTACGTTTGCAAGAGGAATTGTAGACTTCACAAACAAATTTGTCTTTCAGTCTGTACTGAATGTTGGGCAAGAGAAGCATCCATGTTAGTAGGAAGAACATATGCTTTTTCTAGATCTTTGCTTTTGGAGCTACATATTTGTATATGATCTGTGAATCATTGAGATGCATTAACATGTTGATCTTATGTATGGGAATCGTACTAGTTGGTTTTAGTTGTGGATGATCTTTGCTTTTGGAGTTACATATTTGTATATGATCCGTGAATCATTGAGATGCATTAACAGTTCCTTATATCTGTTCGCTCAGTGTTTACAAGTTACTGATCGATCACTAGCTAGCCTACTAATGCGCTCCTGGTTGTTTTAGTTGCGACGCAAGATCTGAAGTGCCAGTTTTTTGAATAAAAAAGCCTACCTTTGAAGAAAATAACAAGCTGCTCTGAAGAAAATGCCATGCAGATATGAAGAAACTGCCAGCGAAAACGTTCGCAAATGCCTTATCTCCCAGCTAAAGTTCATCAACTAATGCCCTCGGCTGTGACTCGTTGCATGCTACTCCCTGTACTGGATGCGAGCGATTTTGAGTGCCTACATGCAGCCGACCATAATTAAGGCAGCTAACTGATGCGAAAAAAGATGCGCTTTAATTGTTGCGGGCCTTTTAAATCCATGGAATCATTATTGACAAGGAGGGAGATGATTCGAGTGCACTCATTTGACCGTCATGCCGGCGTGCGACCCAACACGGACGGGACGGGACTGCACAGTCAGATTTTTAGTTTCTCTAGTTTTCCACGGCAAGCTGGCGCGCTAAGCCATGCCTGCTTAATTATGCATTGAATTCCAATGACCGTCGCGCTACCTTCCGCCTATAAGTACTGTTTCCCGGCCTTCTATGGTGGCACCGTGACCCAACTTGCCCTATCCTCATAAGCCCCCACCGGCCCGACGTCGCTCGCTGATACATCTCCAACGTATTTATAATTTTTGATTGCTCCATGCTATATTATCTACTGTTTTGGACATTATTGGGCTTTATTATACACTTCTATATTATTTTTGGGACTAACCTATTAACCGGAGGCCCAACCCAGAATTGCTGTTTTTTGGCCTATTTTAGGGTTTCAAAGAAAAGGAATATCAAACGGAGTCCAAACAGAATGAAACCTTCGGGAATGTGATTTTCTCACCGAACATGATCCAGGAGACTTGGACCCTATGTCAAGCAACCAACAGGGAGGCCACAAGGTAGGGGGCGCGCCTACCCCCCCAGATGCGCCCTCCACCCTCGTGGGCCCCCTGTTGCTCCACCGACGTACTTCTTCCTCCTATATATACCTATGTACCCCCAAACGATCAGATACGGAGCCAAAACCCTAATTCCACCGCTGTAACTTTCTGTATCCATGAGATCCCATCTTGGGGCCTGTTCCAGAGCTCCGCCGGAGGGGGCATTGATCACGGAGGGCTTCTACATCAACACCATAGCCTCTCCGATGAAGTGTGAGTAGTTTACCTCAGACCTTCGGGTCCATAGTTATTGGCTAGATGGCTTCTTCTCTCTTTTTGGATCTCAATACAAAGTTCTCCCCCTCTCTTGTGGAGATCTATTCGATGTAATCTTCTTTTGCGGTGTGTTTGTTGAGATCGATGAATTGTGGGTTTATGATCATGTTTATCTATGAACAATATTTGAATCTTCTATGAATTCTTTTATGTATGATTGGTTATCTTTGCAAGTCTCTTCGAATTATTAGTTTCATTTGGCCTACTAGATTGATCTTTCTTGCAATGGGAGAAGTGCTTAGCTTTGGGTTCAATCTTGCGGTGTCCTTTCCCAGTGACAGTAGGGGCAGCAAGGCACGTATTTTATTGTTTCCATCGAGGATAACAAGATGGGGTTTTCATCATATTGCATGAGTTTATCCCTCTACATCATGTCATCTTGCTTAAGGCGTTACTCTATTCTTCTGAACTTAATACTCTAGATGCATGCTGGATAGCGGTCGATGTGTGGAGTAATAGTAGTAGATGCAGGCAGGAGTCGGTCTACTTGTCTTGGACGTGATGCCTATATACATGATCATACCTAGATATTCTCATAACTACGCTCAATTCTGTCAATTGCTCAATAGTAATTTGTTCACCCATCGTAAAATACCTATGCTCTTGAGAGAATCCACTAGTGAAACCTATGGCCCTCGGGTCTATCTTCATCATATTAATTTTCCAATACTTAGTTATTTTTATTGATTTTATTTTACTTTGCATCTTTATCATAAAAATACCAAAAATATTATCTTATCATATCTATCAGATCTCACTCTTGTAAGTGACCATGTAGGGATTGACAACCCCTTATCGCGTTGGTTGCGAGGATTTATTTGTTTTGTGTAGGTGCGAGGGACTCGCGCATAGCCTCCTACTGGATTGATACCTTGGTTCTCAAAAACCGAGGGAAATACTTACGCTACTTTGCTGCACCACCCTTTCCTCTTCAAGGGAAAACCAACGCAAGTGGTCAAGAGGTAGAAAGAAGGATTTCTGGCGCCGTTTCCGGGGAGGCTTACGCATGGTCAAGTCAAGATTTGGACTCCCGACAACGAGCCATTTCTGGCACCATTGCCGGGGAGGTCTACGCAAAAGTCAACATACCAAGTACCCATCACAAACCCTTATCTCCCACATTACATTATTTGCCATTTGCCTCTCGTTTTCCTCTCCCCCACTTCACCCTTGCCGTTTTATTCGCCCTCTCTCTCTATCCTCCCTCTCTTTCTCTATTTGCCTCCTTTTGCCCGTTTCTCGTTTGCTTGTGTGTTGGATTGCTTGCTTGTCGCGATGGCTCAAGATAACACTAAATTATGTGACTTTACCAATACCAACAACAATGATTTTAGTAGCACTCCGATTGCTCCTCTTATCGATGCTGAATCTTGTGAAATTAATGTTGCCTTGCTGAATCTTGTCATGAAAGATCCGTTTTCTGGCCTTCCTAGTGAAGATGCCGCTACCCATCTAAATAGCTTCATTGATTTGTGTGATATGCAAAAGAAGAAAGATGTTGATAATGATATTGTTAAATTGAAGCTATTTCCTTTTTTGCTTAGAGATCGTGCTAAAGCTTGGTTTTCGTCTTTGCCTAAAAATAGTATTGATTAGTGGAATAAGTGCAAAGATGCTTTTATCTCTAAGTATTTTCCTCCCGCTAAGATCATCTCTCTTAGAAACGATATTATGAATTTTAAGCAACTTGAACATTAACATGTTGCACAAGCTTGGGAGAGGATGAAATTAATGATACGTAATTTCTCTACCCATGGTTTGAATTTGTGGATGATTATACAAAAATTTTATGCCGGATTGAATTTTTCTTCTAGAAATATTTTAGATTCGGCCGCGGGAGGCACTTTTATGGAAATCACTTTAGGAGAAGCTACTAAACTCCTAGATAATATTATGGTTAATTATTCTCAATGGCACACCGAAAGATCTACTAATAAGAAAGTGCATGCGATAGAAGAAATTAATGTTTTGAGTGGAAAGATGGATGAACTTATGAAATTATTTGCTAATAAAAGTGTTTCTTCTTATCCTAATGATATGCCTTTGTCTACTTTGATTGAGAATAATAATGAATCTATGGATGTGAATTTTGTTGGTAGGAATAATTTTGGTAACAACGCGTATAGAGGAAATTTTAATCCTAGGCCTTATCCTAGTAATTCCTCTAATAATTATGATAATTCCTACAACAATTATTATGGAAATTGTAATAAGATGCCCTCTGATTTTGAATCTAATATTAAAGAATTTATTACTTCACAAAAGAATTTCAATGCTTTGATTGAAGAAAAATTGATTAAGATTGATGAGTTGGCTAGGAACGTTGATATATATTTCTCTTGATTTTGATTCTTTGAAACTTAGATCTATTCCACCTAAGCATGATATCAATGAGTCTCTCAAAGCCATGAGAATTTCCATTGATGAGTGCAAAGAAAGAACCGCTAGGATGCGTGCTAAGAAAGATTCCTTTATAAAAGCATGTTCTTCTAGTTACCATGATAATAAAGATGAAGATCTAAAAGTTATTGATGTGCCCCCTATTAAATCTTTGTTTTGCAATATGAATCTTGATAATGATGGTACTGAATATGATCCTCCTTTATCTAGAAGGCGTTCCAAAAATTCGGAGTTTTTAGATCTTGATGCTAAATTTGATAAAAATAGGATTGAAGAGATCAAAACTCTAGATGTTAATGAACCTACTATTTTGGATTTCAAGGAATTTAATTATAATAGCTGCTCTTTGATAGATTGTATTTCCTTGTTGCAATCCGTGCTAAATTCTCCTCATGCTTATAGCCAAAATAAAGCTTTTACTAAACATATCGTTGATGCTTTGATGCAATCTTATGAAGAAAAACTTGAGTTGGAAGTTTCTATCTCTAGAAAACTTTATGATGAGTGAGAACCAACTATTAAAATTAAAATTAAAGATCATGAATGCTATGCTTTATATGATTTGGGTGCTAGTGTTTCCAGGATTCCAAAGACTTTGTGTGATTTGTTAGGTTTCCGTGATTTTGATGATTGATGAAGCTATGTACCTAGGGTAGGGGCATGGACCTGTCCAAACTGACCTACCCAAGGACATCTCCAAAAGAAATCATCTTTCAATCGACTTGGAGGTGTTCCACTCGACAGACTCGAAGATACTCGACCAAGAAGCAACCACTCGACCAAGACCAAGCCACTCGACAGTCAGGAGACCTAAAGGAACTCCGCATGCTAACGGTCGGTTATTAAGTAGCTTTTATGGTCATCATAGATCTTTATTACTAGCGTTACCAGGAACGCCCTGTCTTAATGTACATTGAACCCTTTGTAACATGGGCTGGCTGGGGTCCTGGCGGACTCTATATAAGCCACCCCCTCCTCTGAGACAAGGGTTCGCACCCCTGTAATTCATACACGCATAATCCAGTCGACCGCCTCCGGGCTCCGAGACGTAGGTCTATTACTTCCTCTGAGAATGGCCTGAACTCATAAACGTTGCGTGCTTACAACTTCTCCATAGCTAAGATCTTGCCTCTCCATACTTACCCCCCTACACTACTGTCAGACTTAGAACCACGACAGTTGGCGCCCACCGTGGGGCGGGTGTTTTAGCGTTTTTTGGAGGAGTTGCGATCTTTTCCGACCCGAATCATCATGGTTTTCGACGGAGTTTTGATGGAGGGCCGCGAGATCCGTCTCGGCGCACTCACATTCATCGCCGACGACTCCGCTTGTATTCAGGAGGCTCCGCTCGACGTGGACGCACTCCCTGTCCGCGGGGCAACGCACTTTAGCGCGTGCGTCCGTGGCGTTCTCCTGCGGAAACCGTCGACCCCCTACCAGTCGGCTCCTGTGTTGTCCTCCCTCCCTGTTTCCCGCCAGCGCAAGCGCTCCGGTCGGTCGAGACTTCAGCAGTGGGTGAGACACGCAGTGGCACGCCAGTCGGCCACCCCTCAAGTCGCGGCGATCGAGCCCGACGAATCCCTCTACGGCCTGTTCGACTGGCTCCGCAGAGACCGCATCCGAGTGCGACAGCAGCGATCCGGCGGCAGAGGTTCTGATGGTCGATGGACCGCCCAGTCCTCCCGGTTTTCCCCGCACCGGCGGAGGCGCGGATAGAGGCGACCCGTCGCGTCCCCATGAGAAATATCTTCCCGAGCCTCTCACGTCGCTGCAGAGAGAAGAACTTCGCCGCCGGAACATGGATGCACTTCACACTCCTATCGTTGGAGAAACCCCCGAGGCTCATGCCTTGGAAGACGCGTGCCTAGCAAACTTGGCCGAGCGCACTCGATTGGAGAACCTCCAGCGAGCACTCGATGAGCGTGCGCGATAATGGGTTCTCGAATCCAGTCGACGTCAGCTCTTCCCGCCCCCGCAGGTATATCGAACTTCGATTCAGAATTTAGCAGCTGCAACCCGTATAGCAGAGTCGATTTAGCCTTCCCAGTCGGAGGCTGGCAGAGGCTTGCTGCAGATCAGAGCGTTACTCCGGGCAGCAGGAGACCAGAATTCCGCTGTTTCTTAGTCGCGGAACAGGATTCACAGCAGATCCGTTGCCGCGGACACAGTCTAGTCGGCTCATAGCCCAAGATCGCCCCCGAGGCGTGAAGGACGTGGGGACCGGCGTAATCAATATGGGAACCGTGAGCAATATGATCACCAATTCGATTGTGATGATCGACGTCGAGTGCCCACCCCTCCCCCGAGGAGCGGGTCGTATGCGCCTCGACAACAGGATGACAGGCGCCCTCGTAGTGTTGGGCGAAGGATTCCAGTTGACTCCAGGGAGCCAGGCTTTGATGCGAGATCCATTCTCGTTCAAGGTTTGGTCGACAGGAACAGAGCTCACCGGGAAGGTCACGACAGAGATGCTCCTGCCAGCAGCAGAGCACATGTTTCAGGGCCAGAGTGCTCTAGTAGAGCCATCAGGGCCGCTGTGATTCCTCCCAACTTCTGGTTGGCGACTGGAGTCGGCAAGTTCACTAGCGAGTCCAAGCCCGATACTTGGCTTGAAGACTACCGAGTGGCCGTCCAGATTGGCAGTGGCAATGATGAAGTGGCCATGAAACAGCTGCCTCTCATGTTGGAGGGCTCGGCCAGAGCATGGCTGAACCAGTTAGCACCCAGCAACATTTACACTTGGGAAGATCTCGCCCGAGTGTTTGTCACCACATTTGAAGGAACATGCAAGAGGCCGGCAGGGCTGATAGAACCGCGGTCTTGCGTGCAGAAGCCGAATGAAACCTTGAGGGATTACATTCAGAGATGGATCACGTTGCATCACACGGTAGAGAATGTGCCTAACCACCAAGCAGTCTGTGCCTTCAAAGAAGGCGTCAAGTACAGAGAACTGAATCTGAAATTTGGTCGGACCGGAGATATGTCTATGAACCGGATGATGGAGATTGCCACCAAGTACGCTAATGGTGAAGATGAGGATCGACTCAGGAGTGGCAAGCTCAAATCAGTCGCCCAAGAAACCGGAGGAAATCCCAATTGGAAACAGAAGTGGAAAGCCGAGCCGGCTCCTCCTGGGGAAGCCTTAGCTGTAACCCAAGGAAAGTTTAAAGGGAAACCTAAAGGACCTTGGAACCCCAAGAAAGTTAAAGACCAGGACGAAAATGATGTGTTGGATTTGCCATGTCTCGTCCACACCACGAAAGATGAAGAGGGTAATTTCATTTACCCAAAACATACCACTCGATAGTGTCGACTCTTGATCGAGCAGTTCCAGGGCAAGCATCCCAAAGATAAGGAAAAGGAGTCGGACAAAATTGAGGACAAGGAAGATAGTGACGACGGATACCCTTAGGTCAATTCCACTCTGATGAGTTTTGCTGATGTTGAAAGCAAAAGTCGACTGAAAGTTATCAAACCGAGAGGTGAATATGGTCGCTCCGGCGACACCCAGTTATCTGAAGTGGTCTCAGACTGCCATAACATTCGACCGGTTCGATCACCCAACGCACATCGCCACCCCTGGGAGGCAAGCTTTGGTGGTCGACCCAGTTGTTGAAGGCACTCGACTGACCAAAGTCCTGATGGATGGTGGCAGTGGTTTGAACATATTATATGCTGCGACGTTGAAAGGGATGGGCATTCTGATGTCCAGACTCAGTCCCAGCAACATGAGTTTCCATGGAGTCATTCCTGGGAAGAAGGCTGAATCACTCGGCCAGATTGCTCTTGATGTGGTTTTCGGTGATTCCAAGAATTACCGCAAAGAAAAGTTGACATTTGAAGTTATAGACTTCCAGAGTGCCTACCACGCTATTTTGGGCAGGCCGGCTTATGCACGCTTCATGGCCCGACCATGTTATGTGTATCTCAAATTGAAGATGCCTGGCCCCAAAGGTGTGATCACTATTACGTGCAATCGGAAGAAAGCGGAAGAATGTTTTCAGAAAGGTTCGAAGATCGCCGATGCTCAGATGGCAGTGGTGGAGTTGCAGGAATACCAGAAGACTGTAGACCCAAGTGATTTGTTGCGAGCCAAGAAGCCCGCTACAGAATCAACTTTTCAGTCGACTGGCGATACGAAGACAGCTCACATCCACCCGACCGACCCCAGCGCTGCTCCAACTCATATCTCGACAACACTCGACTCCAAATACGAAGAAGCGCTCATCCAGTTCCTCCGTGAGAACTGGGACATTTTCGCATGGAAGCCTTCTGACATGCCTAAGAGTTGACTCAAAAGTAAAACCTGTCAAGGAACATCTCCAACGGTCCGCTGTCCAGAAGAGAAAGGCCATTGGCGAGGAGGTGGCTCGGCTCTTAGCGGCGGAGTTCATCCGAGAAATCTACCCCTCCGAGTGGCTCGCCAACGTTGACAAGTCACTTCGCATGTGCATTGACTTTAAACATATCAATCGGGCCTGCCCGAAAGATCATTTTCCTCTCCCCCGCATCGATCAGATAGTCGACTCGACTGCGGGATGTGAGCGACTGTCTTTTTTAGACGCCTATTCCAGGCACCATCAGATCCGTTTGTATGGACCTGACGAGATCAAAATAGCCTTCATCACTCCATTCGGGTGCTTCTGTTATGTTACCATGCCGTTCGGCCTCAAGAATGCCGGAGCCACATTCATGAGGATGATTCAGAAGTGTTTGCTCACCCAAATCAGTCGGAATGTGGAGGCATACATGGATGATATTGTGGTCAAGTCATGGAAGGGTTCTGACCTGTTGACTGACCTTGCTGAAACCTTTGCCAACCTCAGGAGGTATGATATCAAGCTTAATCCATCAAAGTGCACATTCGGAGTTCCTGGCGGAAAATTACTCGGTTTTCTCGTTTCCGAACGGGGAATCGACGCCAATCCAGAAAAAGTCGGTACTACACTCCAAATGAAAAGTCCTGTGCGAGTGCACGACGTCCATAAGCTTGCTGGTTGCTTGGCCGCCCTAAGTCGATTCATATCTCGTCTCGGTGAAAAGGCATTGCCTCTTTACCGATTGATGAAGAAGTCCGACAAGTTCGAGTGGACTCCTGAAGCTGATGCAGCGTTTGCAGAGCTCAAAGCTCTGCTCTCCACCCAGCCGGTGCTTGCTGCCCCAATCAGCAAGGAGCCTTTGCTGCTTTACATTGCAGCCATAGGACAAGTCATCAATATGGTACTTACGGTCGAGCGGGAAGAAGAAGGAAAAACCTTCAAAGTTCAGCGCCCAGTATATTATATTTCTGAAGTCTTGACCCCATCGAAGCAAAGATATCCTCATTATCAGAAGCTTGTATATGGGATTTATATGACCACAAAGAAAGTTGCTCACTACTTCTCTGATCATTCCATTACAGTCGTCAGCGACACTCCATTGTCAGAGATCCTGCATAACAGGGATGCAACTGGTCGAGTGGCAAAATGGGCGATTGAACTCCTTCCTCTAGATATCAAGTTTGATGCAAAGAAAGCTATCAAGTCCCAGGCAATCGCAGATTTCGTCGCCGAGTGGATTGAACAGCAACTGCCGACTCAGGTTCACTCGGAGCATTGGACCATGTTCTTCGACGGCTCCAAGATGCTGAATGGTTCGGGTGCCGGAGTGGTGTTGGTCTCCCCCAGAGGAGATAAACTCAGATATGTTCTTCAAATCCACTTTGATTCCTCCAATAACGAGGCAAAATATGAAGCACTTTTATATGGGTTGCGCATGGCCATTTCACTCAGCGTCCGTCGCCTCATGGTCTATGGCGACTCAGATTTGGTGGTTAATCAGGTGATGAAGGAATGGGACGTCAGAAGTCCAGCCATGACTGGTTATTGCAATGCAGTGAGAAAGCTGGAGAAGAAATTCGAGGGGTTAGAGCTTCATCACATACCCCAACTGAAAAATCAAGCAGCTGATGATCTGGCAAAAATAGGTTCCAAAAGAGAAGCCATTCCTAGCAGTGTGTTTTTGGAACACATCCACACACCATCAGTTCAGGAGGATCCCTTCATTGAAGAGGCCCCGCAGCCAAAAAGTGCCACGGATCCGACTGAAGTTGAAATTCTAGCTGTGGTCGACCTAATCATGGAAGTCTTGGTCATCACTCCCGTCTGGACAGTACCATACATCGCGTACATCCTAAGGAAAGAACTCCCAGAGGACGAAAAAGAGGCTCGACAGATCGTCCGTCGATCCAAGGCCTTTACAGCCATAAAGGGACAGTTATATAGAGAAAGCGCAACTGGGGTCAGCCAGAAGTGTATTACACCAGAAGAAGGTCATATGATCCTTGATGATATCCACTCGGGGACCATTGTGGCTAACAGCGGGATTCTACTGGCCAAGAGCCAATGAAATGGCAAAAGAGATAGTCGACAAATGTGAAGGATGTTAGTATTACTCTAATATGTCGCACAAGCCCGCGTCAGCCCTGAAAACCATTCCACTCGTCTGGCCCTTCGCTGTTTGGGGGCTGGACATGGTTGGACCACTGAGAATGGGTAGGAGCGGCTTCACTCATGTACTGGTAGCAGTCGACAAGTTCACCAAATGGATTGAAGCCAAGCCTATCAAGAATCTTGATGCTTGCATTGCTATCAGTTTCATCAGAGAGTTGATATTCAGATATGGAGTTCCGCACAACATCATCACTGACAATGGGTCAAACTTCGATTCCGACAAATTCAGGGCCTTTTGCGCCTCTCAGGGCACTCGGGTCGACTATGCTTCGGTCGCTCACCCCCAGTCGAATGGGCAAGCAGAAAGTGCAAATGGCCTAATTCTCAAAGGATTGAAACCCCGATTGATGCGCGATCTCAAGCACGCAGCAGGTGCATGGGTCGACGAGCTTCCATCAGTCCTTTGTGGATTGAGGACAACCCCGAACTGATCGACCGGAAGAACCCCATTCTTTCTGGTCTACGGAGCCGAGGCAGTCTTGCCAAGTGACCTGCTTCACAACGCTCCCCGAGTCGAGCTCTACTCTGAAGATGAAGCAGAACAAGCCCGGCAGGACGCAGTCAACCTCCTGGAAGAAGAAAGAGAAATGGCCATGATCCGATCGACCATCTATCAGCAAGACTTGCGTCGATTCCATGCCAGAAACGTGAAGAGTCGAGCCTTCCAAGAAGAAGACTTAGTCCTCCGAGTGGATCAGCAGAAACCACACAAACTCGCTCCTACTTGGGAAGGCCCCTTCATAGTCACCAGAGTCCTCCACAATGGAGCATACCACCTCTACAATGTCGATCGCCAGATTGATGAGCCGCGAGCCTGGAATGCGGAGCACCTCCGCCCCTTTTATACTTGAATTCTCACTCGGATGAGATGTAATAAGAAAAAACTCCTGTAGTTTATTTATCAAAGACAAGAGCGTTATAATTTTCCCAGTGATTATTATTGTTTTTGTTTGCGTGAGAAATCCCCCAATGGGTGGCTTAGCTGCGAATCCGCTTCACCTAAGTTTGTAAAAATATTTTCCTACCAAGTGGCGAGCCAGCCTCCCACTCGGGGGCTTAGCTGCGAATCCGTTTCGCCTAAGTATTTAAAAAATCCTATCGAGTGGAGAGCAACCCTCCCACTCGGGGGCTTAGCTGCAGTCCAGTACTCGCCTAAGATTCTCTCACTTGGAGACTTAGCTGCAGTCCGGCACTCGCCTAAGTTTGAAAAAATCCTACCGAGTGGAGAGCAATCCTCCCACTCGGGGGCTTAGCTGCAGTCCAGTACTCGCCTAAGTTCTCTCACTTGGAGACTTAGCTGCAGTCCGGCACTCGCCTAAGTTTGAAAAAATCCTACCGAGTGGAGATCAATCCTCCCACTCGGGGGCTTAGCTGCAGTCCAGTACTCGCCTAAGTTCTCTCACTTGGAGACTTAGCTGTAGTCCGACACTCGCCTAAGTTTGAAAAAATCCTACCGAGTGGAGAGCAATCCTCCCACTCGGGGGCTTAGCTGCAGTCCAGTACTCGCCTAAGATTCTCTCACTTGGAGACTTAGCTGCAGTCCGGCACTCGCCTAAGTTTGAAAGAATCCTACCGAGTGGAGAGCAATCCTCCCACTCGGGGGCTTAGCTGCAGTCTAGTAGTCGCCTAAGATTCTCTCACTTGGAGACTTAGCTGCAGTACGGCACTCGCCTAAGTTTGAAAAAATCCTACCAAGTGGAGAGCAATCCTCCCACTCGGGGGCTTAACTGCAGTCCAGTACTCGCCTAAGTTCTCTCACTGGGAGACTTAGCTGCAGTCCGGCACTCGCCTAAGTTTGAGAAAATACTACCGAGTGGAGAGCAATCCTCCCGCTCGGGGGCTTAGCTACAGTCCAGTACTCGCCTAAGTTCTCTCGCTTGGAGGCTTAGCTGCAGTCCGGCAGTCGCCTAAGTTTGAAAAAATCCTACCGAGTGGAGAGCAACCCTCCCACTCGGGGGCTTAGCTGCAGTCCAGTACTCGCCTAAGTATCTGAAAATCCTACCGAGTGGTGAGCCAGCCTCCCACTTGGAGGCTTAGCTGTAGTCCAGTACTCGCTTAAGTACGAAACACATCTGAATCCTCAAGGACGACGAGGTGCAGGTCGACTGCCACCTTCTCCTTCGGAGCTGCGCCACAAATACAAAAGTTGTCTCAAATGAAGAACGATTCCCACTCGACGGGGGATTCATGAAGATATTTAACGATAAACCAAGTTCAGATAAACCCTAAAGGTTCCGGACCACAGATCGAAGTGCTCGGGCTTTCAGCCCGAAAGAGTTTAACGGTTACAAAAACCACTCGGCATCCCGAGGCAAATTTAAGGTGAGGCATAAAAGTTTGTTCACTCCACGGGAGGAGGACTAGCAGGCTCGACGAACTCGTCTAGGTCGACGCCGTCGGCGATCCGAGTGGCTGCAGCGATGAAAGTCTCCATAAAAGATCGGAAGTCATGCTTCTGGGTGTTGGCGACCTTGATTGCCGCTAGCTTATCTTGACGCACCTCCTTGCAATGGACGCGAACCAGAGACAGGGCCACATCAGCTCCACACCGGGCAGAAGATTTCTTCCACCCCTGCACTCGATCAGGGATTTCGTTAAGTCGAGTCATGAGGGACTCGAGATCATTCTGGGGCGTGGTCTCTGGCCAAAGTGCCGGGTCGATCCGCGACATGGCGACCTTCAGTCGAGCCAAGTAGTCCACGACAACGTCGACGCGGGAATCCAGTCGGAGCAGATTCATGGCAGTTTCATCTTTTATGGGAGAATTGATTGGGTCCAAACCTGGCTCAATCCGCCCAGTCTCCTCCTCGAAGTTCTGGCAAAACTCTGCATTCACGATCCAAGGATAAGTCAATTTCGTACACTGAGTCGACATAAAAAAATCAGTCGGAACAAAATGTGCACCTTCAAGCTTGATGAACAACTTCTTGGCAAGGCTCCTTAGATAGCTCTCCAGATCGTCCCTCCTGCGAGCAATGCTTTCCATCTTCTCGCCCAGGATGAGATTCTCCTTCTTCCAGCGCGAGCACTCCTTGTTGGCTTCATTCAGAGCAGATTTCAGCCTGGTATTCTCTTCTTCCAACTGGCCGACCAAAGCCAGTTTCTGTTCAGCTAGAGCGGTTCTGTCGTCAGCCTCCTTTCGAGCAGCATCCCATTCTTGATCCTTCTTTGCCAGAGCTTCTCTCAGTTTTTCTACAAAGAAATGATGCCTGATTCAGAAAGAGCAGAAGGGTACTCAAGCCTAAGACAGACCAGTCAACAAATTCGTTTTACCAGTGGTGTCATCCTTGACCCTTTGCAGCTCTGTCTTGGCCAGCTCCAAGTCAAGGTTCAGTTGGATCTGCTGTTTCTCCAAGTCAGCAAAGCGAGCTCCAAGATCACAAGATTTCTGAAATCAAAGGGGAGAAGTTATTTTTACAGCGAAAAACAACAAAGTCAATAAGTACTAAAGCTATGGTCGACTGCCCGTAGTCCACCATAGCCTCGGGGACCACACCCAGTGGGTGCACTTTGCGTGCCCCCACCAGTTCTGATCCCACTCGACCGGCCCGCCGGGGTCGAGTGCAGGGAGTAAAAAAAAAGAAGAGAGAAAGAACTCAGACGACAATCGACTGCCAGCAGTCGACCGCGGTCTCGAGGACTACAGCCGGTGGGTGCACTTGGCGTGCCCCCACCGGTTCTGACCCCACTCGACCAGACCGAGTGGTAGAGACAAACTATTAGTTCGGTTTACACTCAACAAAATACAAAGACTACAGTCGACTGCCCGCAGTCCACCGTAGTCTCGGGGACTACACCTAGTGGGTGCACTCAGCGTGCCCCCACTAATTCAAAGTTCAATCAATGCACCCGGTGGGTGTACTAACGCAAAGATTTTCAGAGCAAAGATTTTCGGAAAGAGTCTTCAGATATCATATCCTAACAGAACAAGCGGCGACCAACTAACCTGAACGTTGCTTTGGAGAGCCAAGCTGGCGTCGTAGGCAGTCTGACTGGCGTCCCGCACCATCTTCATCTTCTCCATCATGACGCCCGCCTGGCGTATAGCTTCCCTGGCAGCATTCACTTCGTCTTCTGGGACATGATGGGTCGCAAAAACTGAAGGTGGGTCGACAGGGGCCTGAGCAGTCAACGAAGAAGGCAAGGCACTCGACAGTGGCACAGCGAAGGTAACAGAACCCCGATTGGCGTCGCCAGTGTCCTGAACGACTGGTTCCGCCCTCGGCGTCGACTGTAGCGCCTCGCTTGTAGGAGCTTGCCTATTCTTCCTCATCAAAGACCTCTCGGGCTCTTCATCATCATCGAGGAGTTCAATAATGTTGGGAGCCGTGCAAAGTTCAATTGCCAAAATCATGTCACCCAATGATGCACATTGTAGTTGAATCGACCGAACAAAGACAGTATGGCAGAAATCATACCCAGATTAGAAGTGACCGCATCCTCCATCACCTCATCATCGTCCCTGTAAGCTGAGGTCCCGGAAGTGGCAGCGCTGACGGTTCCAAAGTTCGTCCAGTTAAAACAAGAAAAACAAACAGCGCGGAGCATCGAGTGAATACAAAGAGAGACACTCACGCGGAAGCGACGGGGATATCAATCTTGATCTTCGGCAACGCCTTCCGAGTCTTCGGCTCTGCAACTTTGGGGTGCTTTGGCACCTTCTCAGTCGGGGTTGGTGAAGAGATCCGAGGACGCTTCGAAGACTGACCAGCCCAAGCAGTTGCCTTTTTGTGGGCGCTCGGTCGTTCTTGGTCAAGCTTGGATCGCCTCTCCCTACGAGGGGGCGACTCGACTTCTTCTCCATCGCTTGAGTCGCCGCTTCCTCCATCCCCTTCACCGTCGGAAGTCCACTCGCCACTGTCGCCGCCACTCGCCTCGCCTTCCAGAGCTTGCTCTTGCTTTCCGTTGGGCATTGAATACATTTCAATAATGGCCTGAAAGAAAGCAGGGAGAACAAAGTCAGTCGACGCAGTATAGGCAACTGCGTGAGTGAATTCAGATTACAAGCAAAAACTCAGAATCAGACCTTCTCTGGTGCATGAGACTGGTCGAATGGGGGAACTCTCCTGGCTCCCCTGGGGTTATCCTTGTTTCCGGTAATGCCCGACAGCCACTTCTCCAGTGTGTCGTCATCGACCTCCTCCGGGTGAATCCGAGTGGAGTCTTCAAGACCCGAATACATCCACATCGGATGGTCTCGGGCTTGAAGAGGCTGGATGCGCCGCTAAAGGAAGACCTCCAAGAGATCCATACCGGTGACCCCATCACGGATAAGCTGGACCACTCGCTCGACCAGCACCCTCACCTACGCTTTCTCCTCCGGGAGCACCTTCAAAGGGGATGGTTTCCTCACTCGGTCCATGGTAAAGGGAGGGAGGCCAGTCGACTGCCCTGGCGTCGACTGGTCTTTACAGTAAAACCAGGTCGACTGCCATCCGCGAACTGAGTCGGGAAGAATCATGGCCGGAAAGGAGCTTTTCCCTCTCATCTGGATACCAAGACCCCCACACATCTGGATCACTTGAGTCCTCTCGTCACTCGGATTAGCCTTTTTCACTGTCTGGGAGTGACAAGTGAAAATATGCTTGAAAAGACCCCAGTGAGGCCGGCAACCCAGGAAATTCTCACACAAAGAAATGAAAGCGGCGAGATAAACGATTGTGTTGGGAGTAAAATGGTGGAGTTGTGCCCCAAAGAAGTTCAGAAATCCTCGAAAGAAAGGGTGAGGAGGCAAGGAAAATCCACGGTCGACGTGGGTGGCAAGAAGAACGCGCTCACCCTCCCGGGGTTGCGGCTCGGATTCCTTCCCCGAAAGCCGCGCCGAGTCATAGGGGATCAACCCTCCCTCGGCCAGGTCGTCGAGGTCTTCTTGGGTGAGCTTTGAGTGGATCCAGTCGCCCTGGATCCAGCCCTTCGGCAGGCCGGTTCGCGAGGAGGATCCGCCCCGACTGGTTGCCTTCCCCTTCGACCTCGCCGTCGCCTTCTTTGCCTGCTCCAGAGCCATCGTCTTCTCCTTCCACATCATCACCGGCGAGACGCGTACAGAACGGTGGCGCGAGGGCGAGAGCGAGCGCAGCGGAGGAGCATGAAGGGGAGAAGAGATAATGGGGAAGCACTGTTCGGGAGACCCCGGTCCAACGCCTTATATGAGGCCGCTTTCGAGTGGCTGACTGCTAGGCCCGGGCTGTTCGGTCAAATCCCGTAACAATCGCGCGCGCAATGCGTGGCGAAAAAGGTGGCGCAGGGATCGAGGCGGCTCCGCTCTATCCCATCCGATTACTGTGGCCTCCCCCGTCTCGCGCGCTTCCCAAAATTCATCCCACAAGATCTGCGGGCAGTGGAACAACTTGTCAGACCAAAGATCTCCTCCGCACCGACACTCGGAGCCTTTCAAGTAAAGAAAATCACTCGACAAAAACCTAAGAATAGATCAAGGCGACTGGAAAGGAAGTCGCTGCCATTGCTCAGGTTCATTGATCCGAAACAAGAAATGCTCACGGCATGAAAAATGAGTCGGAGAAGTGCTCAATCCCTTTCCCACTCAAACCTCGATCCATTCGGGGGCTAATGATGAAGCTATGTACCTAGGGTAGGGGCATGGACCTGTCCAAACTGACCTACCCAAGGACATCTCCAGAAGAAATCATCTTTCAATCGACTTGGAGGTGTTCCACTCGACAGACTCGAAGATACTCGACCAAGAAGCAACCACTCGACCAAGACCAAGCCACTCGACAGTCAGGAGACCTAAAGGCACTCCGCATGCTAACGGTCGGTTATTAAGTAGCTTTTATGGTCATCATAGCACTTTATTACTAGCGTTACTAGGAACGCCCTGCCTTAATGTACATTGAACCCTTTGTAACATGGGCTGGCTGGGGTCCTGGCGCACTCTATATAAGCCACCCCCTCCTCTGAGACAAGGGTTCGCACCCCTGTAATTCATACACGCATAATCCAGTCGACCGCCTCCGGGCTCCGAGATGTAGGGCTATTACTTCCTCTGAGAAGGGCCTGAACTCGTAAACCTTGCATGCTTACAACTTCTCCATAGCTAAGATCTTGCCTCTCCATACTTACCCCCCTACACTACTGTCAGACTTAGAACCACAACAATGATTGCTCTCTAAACTTGCACCTTGCGGATTCCACTATTAAGAAACCTATGTGAATAATTAATGATGTTCTTATTGTTGCAAATAGGAATTATGTGCCCATAGATTTTATCGTTCTTGATATAGATTGCAATCCTTCATGTCCTATTATTCTTGGTAGACCTTTCCTTAGAACGATTGGTGCAATTATTGATATGAAGGAAGGAAATATTAGATTCCGATTTTTGTTAAGGAAAGGCATGGAACACTTTCCTAGAAAGAAAATCAAATTACCTAATGAATCTATTATGAGAGCCACTTATGGATTGCCTACCAAAGATGGCAATACCTAGATCTATATTTGCTTTTTATGCCTAGCTAGGGGCGTTAAATGATAGCGCTTGTTGGGAGGCAACCCAATTTTATTTTTATTCCTTGCTTTTTGCTCCTGTTTAGTAATAAATAAATTATCTAGCCTCTGCTTTTGTTGTTTTTTTGTGTTTAATTAGTGTTTGTGCCAAGTAGAACCGTTGGGAAGACTTGGGGAAAGTCTTGTTAATCTTGCTGTAAAAAACAGATACTTTAGCACTCACGAGAACTGCTGCCATTTTTATTTGGAAAGTGCTATTTAGTTAATTATTTTTGATTATGATTAACAGATAAATTTCTCACGTCCAGCAATTTATTTTAGAATTTTTGGGGTTCCAGATCTTGCGCTAGATACAGATTACTACAGACTGTTCTGTTTTTGACAGATTCTGTTTTTCGTGTGTTGTTCGCTTATTTTGATGAATCTATGGCTAGTAAAATAGTTTATAAACCATGGATAAGTTGGAATACAGTAGGTTTAACACCAATATAAATAAATAATGAGTTCATTACAGTACCTTGAAGTGGTCTTTTGTTTTCTTTCGCTAACGGAGCTCACGAGATTTTCTACTTTAAGTTTTGTGTTGTGAAGTTTTCAAGTTTTGGGTAAAGATTTGATGGATTATGGAAGAAGGAGTGGCACGAGCCTAAGATTGGGGATTCCCATGGTGCCCCCAAGATAATCTAAGGACACCTAAAAGCCAAAGCTTGGGGATGCCCCGGAAGGCATCCCCTCTTTCGTCTACTTCTTTCGGTAACTTTACTTGGAGCTATATTTTTATTTACCACATGATATGTGTTTTGCTTGGAGCGTCTTGTATGATTTGAGTCTTTATTTGTTAGTTTACCACAATCATCCTTGCTGTACACACCTTTTGAGAGATACACACATGATTCGGAGATTATTAGAATACTCTATGTGCTTCACTTATATCTTTTGAGTTTTATAGTTTTGCTCTAGTACTTCACTTATATATTTTAGAGCACGGTGGTGGATTTGTTTTATAGAAACTATTGATCTCTCATGCTTCACTTAGATTATTTTGAGATTCTTAAATATCATGGTAATTTTCTTAATTTATCCTATATGCTAGGTATACAAGATTAATAATAAAATTCTCTTATGAGTGTGTTGAATACTATGAGAAGTTTGATACTTGATAATTGTTTTGAGATATGGAGATGGTGATATTAGAGTCATGATAGTTGAGTAGTTGTGAATTTGAGAAATACTTGTGTTAAAGTTTGTGATTCCCGTAGCATCCACGTACGGTGAACCTTTATGTGATGAAGTCGGAGCATGATTTATTTATTGATTGTCTTCCTTATGAGTGGCGGTCGGGGACGAGCGATGGTCTTTTCCTACCAATCTATCCCCCTAGGAGCATGCGTGTAATACTTTGCTTCGATAACTTGTAGATTTTTGCAATAAGTATAGGAGTTCTTTATGACTAATGTCGAGTCCATGGATCATACGCACTCTCACCCTTCCACCATTGCTAGCCTCTCTAATACCGCGCACCTTTCGCCGGTATCATACACCCACCATATACCTTCCTCAAAACAGCCACCATACCTACCTATCATGGCATTTCCATAGCCATTCGAAGATATATTGCCATGCAACTTTCCACCATTCCGTTTACTATGACACGCTCCATCATTGTCATATTGCTTTGCATGATCATGTAGTTGACATTGTATTTGTGGCAAAGCCACCATTCATAATTCTTTCATACATGTCACTCATGAGTCATTGCATATCCCGGTACACCGCCGGAGGCATTCATATAGAGTCATATCTTGTTCTAAGTATCGAGTTGTAATTCTTGAGTTGTAAGAAAGTAAAAGTGTGATGATCATCATTATTAGAGCATTATCCCAGTAAGGAAAGGATGATGGAGACTATGATTCCCCCACAAGTCGGGATGAGACTCCGGACGAAAAAAAGAGGCCATAAAAAGAAAGAGATAAGGCCCAAATAAAAAAAAAAATGAGAGAAAAAGAGAGACGGGACAATGCTACTATCCTTTTACCACACTTGTGCTTCAAAGTAGCACCATGATCTTCATGATAGAGAGTCTCCTATGTTATCACTTTCATATACTAGTGGAAAATTTTCATTATAGAACTTGGCTTGTATATTCCAATGATGGGCTTCCTCAAAATGCCCTAGGTCTTCGTGAGCAAGCAAGTTGGATGCACACCCACTTAGTTTCTTTTTGAGCTTTCATATACTTATAGCTCTAGTGCATCCGTTGCATGGCAACCCCTACTCACTCACATTGATATCTATTGATGGGCATCTCCATAGCCCGTTGATACGCCTAGTTGATGTGAGACTATCTTCTCCCTTTTTGTCTTCTCCACAACCACCATTCTATTCCAGCTAAAGTGCTATGTCCTTGGCTCACGCTCATGTATTGCGTGAATATTGAAAAAGTTTTGAGAATGTCAAAAGTATGAAACAATTGCTTGGCTTGTCATCGGGGTTGTGCATGATTTAAATACTTTGTGTGGTGAAGATAGAGCATAGCCAGACTATATGAATTTGTAGGGATAACTTTCTTTGGCCATGTTATTTTGAGAAGTCATAATTGCTTAGTTAGTATGCTTGAAGTATTATTATTTCTATGTCAATATTTAACTTTTTTCTTGAATCTTTCGGATCTGAATATTCATACCACAATTAAGAAGAATTACATTGAAAATATGCCAAGTAGCATTCCACATCAAAAATTCTGTTTTTATCATTTACCTACTCGAGGACGAGTAGGAATTAAGCTTGGGGATGCTTGATACGTCTCCAACGTATCTATAATTTTTGATTGCTCCATGCTATATTATCTACTGTTTTGGACATTATTGGGCTTTATTATACAATTTTATATTATTTTTGGGACTAACGTATTAACCGGAGGCCCAACCCAGAATTGTTGTTTTTTGCGTATTTTAGGGTTTCGAAGAAAAGGAATATCAAACGGAGTCCAAACGGAATGAAACCTTCGGGAACGAGATTTTCTCACCGAACATGGTCCAGGAGACTTGGACCCTACGTCAAGCAACCAATAGGGAGACCACGAGGTAGGGGGGCGCACCTACCCCCCAAGCGCGCCCTCCACCCTCGTGGGCCCCTGTTGCTCCACCGACGTACTTCTTCCTCCTATATATACCTACGTACCCCCAAATGATCAGATACGGAGCCAAAACCCTAATTCCACCGCCATAACTTTATGTTTCCACGAGATCCCATCTTGGGGCCTGTTCCGGAGCTCCGCCGGAGGGGGCATCGATCTGGAGGGCTTCAACATCAACACCATAGCCTCTCCGATGAAGTGTGAGTAGTTTACCTCAGACCTTCAGGTCCATAGTTATTAGCTAGATGGCTTCTTCTCTCTTTTTGGATCTCAGTACAAAGTTCTTCCCCTCTCTTGTGGAGATCTATTCGATGTAATCTTCTTTTGCGGTGTGTTTGTTGAGATCGATGAATTGTGGGTTTATGATCAAGTTTATCTATGAACAATATTTTAATCTTCTATGAATTCTTTTATGTATGATTGGTTATCTTTTCAAGTCTCTTCGAATTATCAGTTTGGTTTGGACTACTAGATTGATCTTTCTTGCAATGGGAGAAGTGCTTAGCTTTGGGTTCAATCTTGCGGTGTCCTTTCCCAGTGACAGTAGGGGCAGCAAGGCATGTATTGTATTGTTGCCATCGAGGATAACAAGATGGGGTTTTCATCATATTGCATGAGTTTATCCCTCTACATCATGTCATCTTGCTTAAGGCGTTACTCTGTTCTTATGAACTTAATACTCTAGATGCATCCTGGATAGCGGTCGATTTGTGGAGTAATAGTAGTAGATGCAGGCAGGAGTCAGTCTACTTGTCTTGGATGTGATGCCTATATACATGATCATACCTAGATATTCTCATAAGTATGCTCAATTCTGTCATTTGTTCAACACTAATTTGTTCACCCACCTTAAATACCTATGCTCTTGAGAGAAGCCACTAGTGAAACCTATGGCCCCCGGGTCTATCTTCATCATATTAATTTTCCAATACTTAGTTATTTTTATTGCTTTTATTTTACTTTGCATCTTTATCATAAAAATACCAAAAATATTATCTTACCATATCTATCAGATCTCACTCTTGTAAGTGACCGTGTAGGGATTGACAACCCCTTATCGCGTTGGTTGCGAGGATTTATTTGTTTTGTGTAGGTGCGACGGACTCGCGTGTAGCCTCCTACTGGATTGATACCTTGGTTCTCAAAAACTGAGGGAAATACTTACGCTACTTTTGCTGCACCACCCTTTCCTCTTCAAGGGAAAACCAACGCAAGTGCTCAAGAGGTAGCACTCGCCACTTATCCTCGCTCTCGCCACGTCCGCCATGCCCCCGCCCGTCCATGATAGGCGAGGCTGGAGGCGGTCACCGCCGGAACTAGTGTTTGGTTTTTCACCGGAAGGCAGACGGAGGGAGGAGGCATTCTATCGGTCTTTAGATGGCAATGCGGAGATCGAGGAGTTGTTGGACCGCGAACGCCTGGCGGAGGAGCAGGAGTTGTTGGAGCGCGACTGCTTGGCGGAGGAGCAGTGTATCGCCGATTTGCGCTGCCAGCGGGACATGGAGCAGCAGCGCACCGACGCTCTGAGTCGCGAGCAGAGCGCCCGCACCTGGGCCGACTACGTGGAGGCCGGCGCTCGGCAAATAGCCCTGGAGGCTGCGGGCACGCACGCGTTCGCGACGCCGATTTTTACTACCAGCTCGTCAAGTGGGTTTCCCGCTTAGAAGCCGCAGCTTCGATGGACCACGCCGGCATGGAAAGGGCCAACGCGCGCGAGCAACGCGCCCTATCGCACCTTTGGATGCCGGTGCCGGCGTTTAGCGTGTACCGCAGATGGCGGCCGGCATCGTCTAGTTAGCTAAGAGTAAGTTAGTACTTGTACGCTACTAGAGTATTAGTGGGAGTTGATAGTTAACTTGGCTAAAGTTTAGTACTCTATATGTGGATCAGACCTGTTACTTTGCTCTGAATGTTGAACTTTCCGTTTGAACATATGGAATGGGCTGTTATTTTTTTAAATGGGTTGTATTTGTCCTCCACGGGTTTAGAGGCTGACTTGTGGGCCTACCAAGTTGACGCGTACACAATCAGGAGATGATTGTACGTGGAGGGGATGACAGCAGGGACCCTCCAAGGTCATGGAAGTACGCAAGCAAGTGCCTCCTTATTTCAATCCAATAAAAAATGGCTCCTCCTAATGGATTTCTGACATCTGGGTCCCATGCCATTGTCAATGTAGTCAATAAACGAGAGAGTTGCACAACGAGTGGCTGACACCAGGGAACCAGCAGCTCGCCCAGTTATTTTTGTTTTGGGTTAATTCGATAAATGCCACTCCAAATCTGGTGTTTCTGAGAAATGCCACTGCAATTTCCAAACTTTGAAAAATGCCATTTCCAGTGGCATTTTTCGAAGTCTGGAGTGGCGTTTTTCAAAGTTTGCAAATTGCAGTGGCGTTTTCCAAAGTTTGCAAAAATTGCAGTGGCATTTTTCAAAGTTTGGAAATTACAGTGGCATTTTTATGAATCGCCATATTTGTTATGGCATTTATCTAATTTGTTTTTGAGATAGAAGCAGGGTGTCAACTGGGCTGTGTGGGGCACTCTGGCCTGTCTAGACAGCCTTCTCTTTTATGTTTATCACAGACCAGCCCAGTAGTTTTTTTTCTTCCTGAAAATGGCTAGCCCAGTTTTTTTGTGATTTGCCAAGTAAGTCACTTTGTCAGGCCTGTTGGGCTGCAAATCTTTCAAGACGAGGAGAGCTTCATTTGGCTAGACGAGAAAATGGCCTATCAGTAATGAGAAATGGGCTGTACATTTTTAAAACACATCAAACCGACAATTACTTTCAAATTTCTTTTTTTCATTTCAAGATTTTAAATTGCATTAATTTTTATGCGTGGACAATTTGTTGGATTTTATATTAATATACATTTATTTTTAAAATCAGTTTGAATGTGACTCGAAATTTCGGGATTAAAAACAGTTCGGACAGCACCGAAATATGCAACATTTTGTATAATGTTTTAACCGTGGCCACAATATGGTCTGTAATGCTAACAAAAAGAATATGGGCTCAAAAAAAACCTTAAGAATTAGCAAATGGCCTGTAAATTATTGGAAATAATGGCAGATGGGCTGTATGCTGTTTTCCACGGATTTGAGGCTTTCCTAAAAAAGGTTGACGCACAAGCAGTGACTGTTGGATGCCCATCCAACGGCCGTCGTGCTTCCTCAATCTCTGCTCTTCCTGCTCCAGCCGCTCAAATAAATGCCGGCGGGACTGCCTGCTCCCTCCTGCTCGCGGCCGGCTGTGCTGCCGCGCAGGCCTCACTGCCCCACCGTACTCCCATGCCTGGCCTAGCCATCCCTCTACTCACCCACACCTGCTGTTATTCTCCGGGACGGCAGACTAACCACTAAACCCTCGTACGGTCATACTCCCCTTCGTGTGGGAAAGAACTGCCGAGTCTTCCCTGCCTCCGTGTCGTTCCATTCCCAGGCCTCGTCGTCGTCCACCGCCCTAGTGCTCTTGGCGCGGCCTGGTCAACATGGTCAACGACCGACATGCATCTGAAGTGGACTGTACGTGGAGAGGCTGACAGCTGGGTCCACGGCCGCACACAAGGAAATGCCTCCTTATTACGTGCAAAATAATGATTCCTCCACCTGACATCTGGGACCCACCGAAAGGGCCTTTGTATTTTGCGAAAAAACGTTACCACTGCTGACAGCTCGGACCCACCAGCTATATCTTCGCACGCAAGGAAGTGCGTCCTTATTACGCATAAAAAATGAATACCCCCCTGCTAGCTGGGACCCAGTATAGTGGTAGGCTGACTTGTGGGCCTAATAAGTTGACGGGGATGGAGGGCTTTGTCAACTTAGTCAATATGCACGATTCTAGCTCCAGTGACCGTACGATGTCCATCCAACGGCCGTAGTGCTTCTTCCACCTCTGGTCTTCTTGCTCCAGCCTCCCAAACCAGCGCCGGTCGTGCCTCGTGCTCCTGCCTCCCGTGGCCGGCTGGGATGCGGCGGAGGCCTAACCGCCCCCACTACTCCCACCGCTGGCCAGGTCATCCTTGTACTCACCCACACCCCCTGTTATTCTGCGGCGACGACAGCCTCACACCGCAGTGAACCAGTGAACCCTCAAACTCCTCTACGTGTGGGCATCCACTGCCGCATCTTCCCCGGCTCCGCGTCCTCCCCTTCCTAGGCCTCACCGTCGTCCACCGCCCTGGTGCTCTCGGCGCGGCGTGGTCAACGTGGTCAAGGAACGACTTCCATCAGAAGAGTACTGGACGTGGAGAGGCTGACAGCTATGTCCACGGTAGCCGCAAGGAAGTTCCTCCTTATTACGTAGAAAATAATTATTCCTCCACCTGACACCAGGGACCCACCGGACGGACCACCGTATTTGGGGACAAAATGTTTCCCCCTGACTGCTGGGACTCACCGGACGGGCCACCGTATTTCGCGAAAAAATGTTCCCCCCGCTATCAGCTCGGACCCACCGGAAGTGTCGCCTTATTACGCACAAAAAATGAATACCCCCTGCTAGTTGGGACCCACCTTGGTGGGTGGCTGACTTGTGGGCCTACTAAGTTGACGGGGAGGAGTGCTTTGTCAACTTAGTCAATCTGAACGATTCTAGCTCTAGTGACCGTACAATGTCCATCCAACAGCCGTTGTGCTTCTTCAACATCTGGTCTTCTTGATCTAGCCGTCCAAAGCAGTGCCGGTCGTCCCGCATGCTCCTGCCTCCTGTGGCCGGCTGTGCTGCCGCGAAGGCCTCACTGCCCCCTACTATTCCCACTGCTGGCCAGGCCCTGCGGCAACGGCAGCCTCACACCATAGCCGAACCAGTGAACCCTCATACTCCTCTCCGCGCGGGCTTTCGCTGTCGTGTCTTCCCTGGCTCCGTGTCGTCCCCTTCCTAGGCCTCGCCCTCTTCCACCGCCATGGTGCTCTTGGCGCGGCGTGGTCAACATGGTCAAGGAACGGCTTCCATAGGACGTGGACTGTACGTGGAGAGGCTGACAGCTGGGTCCACGGTCGCAGCAAGGAAGTGCCTCCTTATTACGCGCAAAATAATTATTCCTCCACCTGACAGCGGGTACCCACCGGACGGGCCATCGTATTTCGCAAAAAAACGTTTCCCCCTAACTGCTGGGACCCACCAGCTACATCTTCACACGCAAGGAAGTGCATCCGGGCAAAAAAATGATTCACCCCCCTGACTGCTGGGACCCACCAGCTACATCTTCGCACGCAAGGAAGTGCCTGACAGTCGGGACCCACCTCGTCGAAGCATATGTAGCGTTGTCATTCTGGTCGCGAACATGTATGTACATACTGGTCGATGTAGAGGCGCGTACGTGTCATAGTAGAGGCGCGCACGTAGCATGTACATGTACGTACAGCGGCCAGTGTGCAAGAAAGAAAATACGACCATGTACGTACATACGGGCAGGGTCTCGAACACCTACTCGCGCATACGTACGGCCAGGGCTCGTGTACATGGCTGGGTCAAAACGGAGAAACTGCGTCGTCGTCATGTTCATGGGGAGCCAACCGGCTGGGTCGGAACGGAATGCGTCGTTGTGTTCATCGGGAGGGCTTGGACGGAACAACCGATGGAAACGAGGCCTGGCGTACCGCAGAACGGAGGAAACGACCTTGTGTTCGACCGGCCACGTTAGAAACGGGATCCTGTTCATCGGGAGGGGTCTGGCGTACCGCAAAACAGAGGAAACAGACCTCCTACGGTTGAAATGGGGGTCCTGTTGATTGGGAGGGGTGTGGCGTACTGCAAAACGGAGGAAACGGACTTGTGTTGGAGCGCTACTGTCGAAATGGGGGTCCTGTTCATCGGGAGGGGTGTGGCATACCGCAAAACGGGACTCCACGGGATACTGTTCATCTCCACGGTCGACCCCCTCTAGTTTCCACGGGCTACTGTTCATCCACCGTCGACCTCCTCCAGCCTCCACCTGCGACTGTTCATCCACGGGCTCCTGTTCATCCAGCCTCCACCGCGCGCTACTCCACCGGCTACTGTTCTACCAACCCTCTCCACGGGCTCCTGTTCAACCACCCCTCCACGGGCTATTGTTCATCCAGCCCTCCACGATCTACTTCTCATCCTGCCCTCCATGGGGTGGTCCAGTTCATCCTGCCCTCCACGGGGTCCTGTTCATCCAGCTCCAATCGGCTTGATCGATCGGGGTCTTGTTCATCCAGAGGCAACACCACGAGGTCCTGTTCATCCACCCCCACCGAGAACTGTTCATCCAAAACCCCCGCAACGCTCACTGTTCATCCAGAGGCAGCATCGATCGGCTTCAGTTAGTAGCAGTGGCAAAGGAATTGCTCGATCGGGTTCAGTTAACAGCCATCGATCGATCGCTCGGGTTCAGTAACGCGTAGCCTGCAGTGCAATCGCTCGGGTTCAGTTAGAGCCCAACGCCTCACTCGGGTTCAGTTAGAGCCCTTAGAGCCCAACGCCTCACACCCACGCGCGTCCGTGTACGAGAGAAACACGCATCGCTCGGCCCTGACCCCCCACCGTAACCGGGAACACCCCGATATTTTCCTCGTCCTTGCTTCTACCACGGGTTTTTTCTGTCATGGACGACCCAAAGAATGTCATGCAGCTGCGTCTCCGGCCCGCTTAGGATGAAAAGCCCATTTTCTGTCATGATTTTTTGTCATAGAAGTACGACCCCACCACATCTATGATGATACCGTGTTTTGTCACAATTATTGTCATAGAAGTGTCATAAGTATGACAGAAAAAATTTCGTTTGGCCCAAAATGTCACGGATGTGTCTTTTTTTGTAGTGCTTCCTTATTTATCGGAGGGGGAAGGAAAGAGGAGGGGGAGAAAGGGAAGGGGAGGCCGAATCCCCCCTTTCCTTTCTCTTCCCCCCTTTCCTTCTGATATGTTTCTATCTCCTGGAACACCTTCAGGTGACCCAATATGTACCCGGTACCCTCCGGAACACTTACGGTGTCCGAATACTATCATCCTCTCAATCTTTACCTCTCAACCTTTTCAAGACTCCTTGTCATGTCCATGATCTCATCTGGGACTCCGAACAACATTCGGTCACCAAATCACATAACTACTATAATACAACATCGTCATCGAACATTAAGCGTGCAGACCCTACGGGTTCGAGAACTATGTAGACATGACCGAGACACCTCTCCGGTCAATAACCAATAGCGAAACCTGGATGCCCATATTGGTTCCTACATATTCTATGAAGATCTTTATCGGTCGAACCGTTATGACAACATACGTTACTCCCTTTGTCTGTCGTATGTTAATTGCTCGAGATTCGATCGTCGGTTTCTTTATACCTAGTTCAATATCGTTACCGGCAAGTCTCTTTACTCATTCTGTAATACATCACCTCGTGACTAACTCCTTAGTCATTTCCTTGCAAGCTTATGATGTGTATTACCGAGAGGGCCCAGAGATACCTCTCCGATACTCAGAGTGACAAATCCTAATCTCGATCTATGCCAACTCAACAAACAGCTTCAAAGATACCTTTAGAGCATCTTTATAATCACCCAGTTACGTTGTGACATTTGATATCACACAAGGCATTCCTCCGGTATCCGGGAGTTGCATAATCTCATAGTCGAAGGAATACGTATTTGACATGAAGAAAGCAATAGCAATAAAACTGAACGATCATTATGCTAAGCTAATAGATTGGTCTTTTCCATCACATCATTCTCTTAATGATGTGATCCCGTTATCAAATGATAACTCATGTCCATGGTTAGGAAACCTTAACCATCTTTGATCAACGAGCTAGTCAAGTAGAGGCTCACTAGTCACACGGTGTTTGTTTATGAATTCACACATGTATTTAGGTTTTCGATCAATAAAATTCTAGCATGAATAATAAACCTTTATCACGAATAAGAAAATATAAAATCACAACTTTATTATTGCCTCTAGGGCATGTTTCCTTCAGTCTCCCACTTGCACTAGAGTCAATAATCTGGATTACATTGCAATGAATCTAACACCCATGGAGTCTTACTCGTGGAAGAGGATTAGTCAACGGGTCTGCTACATTCAGATCCGTATGTATTTTTTCCAAATTTCTATGTCTCCCTGCTTGACTTGATCATAGATGGAGTTGAAGTGTCTCTTGATGTGTTTGGTTCTTTTGTGAAATCTGGATTCCTTCGTGAAGGCAATTGCTCCAGTATTGTCACAAAATATTTTCATTGGACCCGATGCACTACGTATTACACCTAGATCGGATATGAACTCCTTCATCCAGACTCCTTCATTTGCTACTTCCGAAGCAGCTATGTACTCCGCTTCACACATAGATCCCGCCACGACACTCTGCTTGGAACTGCACCAACTGACAACTCCACCATTCAATATAAATATGTATCCAGTTTGTGACTTAGAGTCACCCGGATCAGTGTCAAAGCTAGCATTGACGTAACCATTTACGACTAGCTCTTTGTCACCTCCATAACTGAGAAACATAACCTTGGTCCCTTTCAGGTACTTTAGGATGTTCTTGACCGCTGTCCAGTGATCCACTCTTGGATTACTTTGGTACCTGTAACGCCCCGAGACCGATGTGCCAGGTGTCTTCCAGTTATTCGCTGTTGTTGCCTTGTCATTTGTTTGCGTGTCATGCATTTCATATCATTTCATCATGTGCATTGAATTTGCATACATGTTCGTCTGTTGCATCTGAGCATTTTCCCCGTTGTCCGTTTTGCAATCCGGCACTCCTATGTCCTCCGGCGTCCCCTTTTGTCTCTTTTCGTGTGCGGGTGTTAAACATTCTCAGATTGGAGCGAGATTTGCCATGCGGCCTTGGTACACCACCGGTAGACCGCCTGTCAAGTTTCGTGCCATTTGGAGTCCCTTTGATACTCCAACGGTTAACCGGGGAACCGTAAAGGCCTCGTATGTGTTGCAGCCCAACACCCCTCCAAAGTGTCCCAAAACCCATCCAAACCCCCTCCATCCTCTCGGCCGTTCGATCACGATCGCGTGGCTGAAAACCGCACCTCATTTGGACTCTCCTAGCTTTCTCTACCTACATATTTGCACCTCCCCCAGAAATTTCGCGGTACAAACCCTAGTCTACTTCCTCTCCGCGCCACCGGACAAAAACTCCACCGCCGGACATGTCCGCCGCCACCGTCCGACCTCTCCGGCATCGCCACGTGGCGTCCTCCGCCGCCGCGCGCTGCCGGCCCGCTCAGCCCTCGCAGGGCCCGCTCGGGCCCGAGCCGCTCGCCGCCGTGGCCCGCGCCCCGCGCAGACGCCCGGCCCCGCCGCCCGCTCCCGCTCGCCAGAGCTCGCCTCGCTCCGCCGCTCGCCAGCTCGCCCGCCGCCGCCCCGCGACCGAACCGCGCCTCCGCCCACCGCCACCTAATGCCGCCGCCGCCCTTGCCGGCCACCCCGCGCTGCCCTACCGCGCCGTCCGCCGCTCCGCCGCGTCGCCTGCGCGCCTTGCCCCTCCGCTCGCCAGCGCCGGCCCACGTCGCCTCCCCGTCGCCACGTCGCCTCCCCGCCGGGATCCGGCCGGATCCGGTGAGATCCGGCCCGGATTCGTCGACCCCCGCCATCTCCGGCCATCCTCCGGCGAGATCCGCCCGGGTAGATGAGATCCACCCGTTCGTGGATCCAAACGTGCCTCCCCCGCCCTGGATCTCTCCGTCCCGCTCGTCCCCGTCCACTTTTCCCCGGAGGTTGATTTTCTCTAAGTCCTGTAATTTTTGCATTATATTGCTCTGATCATCATGCCATATCTCCATCTGTGTTGCTCCGTTTGCTGCGTGTAATATATAAAAATGTTCATCAGGATGTCCTCTCCATTTTGTTCCATTGTGCCATGCTTGTTTGAGTCCATCTTGATGCCCTAATTGTTGATGCAAGAGTGCTATAGAAGGTTAGGTGCTGATTCTTATTAGTTTATGAGCTTTTGTCATTTTTGCCATGATTATTGGGTGCTGCATATGGTCATGAGCTCTACATGTGTTTTGGGCTATGCCATGCCATCTTTACAGGGGTGTATGCCATGTATTTTTGTGATCAATGTGGTGACTAGCACAAGCATGCAAAGTAGCTCTCGTGATGTTGCTGATTTCAGGGACTTAAAATTTCACTGTCATTTCCCTGCTATTATTTTAATGCCATGTATTCATGTTGCTACAGAGTAATCCATGCTTCTTTTGAGTATGTTCAGTAAGGATGATTTGGGCATATGATTGTGCTCTATCCATCCATGCTCCTGTTTGCATTTACGGAGTGCCCTAGAATGACTCAATCTTACTCTACTTTTGCTACAAAATGTTCCTGGCAGATTGTTTACTTGTTAATCAATTTTGCCAAGGTTGTTGTAGTTGATCCATGCATGCTATGAGTTTGTTCTTGCTTTGGTTAGCTTCTTGATCATGTCTTCTTGCTGGGAGTATGCTTAGTTTGTCATGCAATGCCTTGTGTTGAGTGCATCGAGCTCGCAAATATGCCTACATAACTCTGTTTTTGCCATGTCCAGTTTTCTGCTAAGTCTGAATCTGTTAACGAAACTTGCTATGTTTACATGAGTGCCATCATATCTTATGATCCTTTTTGGCTTATGGTCAGTAAGGGACTTTTGTTATATGCTTTGAGTAGATTCATGCCATGCCTTGTATTGCTATGTTCTGTTCATGTAGCATGTTGTTATCTTGCTCTAAACATTGCTTCCTGATGTTAATTCCTGACATGTTAGTATTTTTACTAAGTCTGAGATGCTGATATCTTTTGCACTTTTGCCATGCTTGTTTGAACCTGCTATTGTGTGATATAGCCGTAGCCCAGTGTTCATCTTTTTGTCAAGCATTTTGAGTAGATCACTGCCATGTGCTTTGTTGTTATATTGGAGTGCAGTAGGTTAGTTTCTTGTTGAGTTCTAGATGGCATCGTGCTGTTAATCGCAGAATTGTGCCATTATTGTTTTGCTTGCCATATGCAAACCGTGCATTCGATTCCGGTGATCTTTATATCGATTTTGACTGAAATCAACTCATCTTTCCAGCGGCACTCTTGGATTGCCAAGTTGAGGCCTGGTTCAATCTTTTCCTTCCGAAGCACGCATATGCATTGCATATCACATCCCACATGTCATGTCATGTTTTGCATCATGTTGCTTGTGCATTGCACCGTGATTGATTTTTGGTCCTTTGCTTGTGTTCTTACTTTGGGTAGACCCGAGAGACGAGTTCATGATCGAGGAACCCGTTGAGTACGCTTACGAGGATCAAGCTTACGTCAACTCGGAGAACTTTGCAGGCAAGATGACCATACCCTCGAAATCACTTCTATCTTTGCTTGCTAGTTGTCGCTCTTTTGTTATGCTGCGATACCTACCACTTGATTTATCATGCCTTCCATATTGCCATGTCAAACCTCTAACCCACCTTGTCCTAGCAAACCGTTGTTTGTCTATGTTACCGCTTTGCTCAGCCCCTCTTATAGCGTTGCTAGTTGCAGGTGAAGATGGAGTTTGGTCCATGTTGGAACATGGATATGTTGGGATATCATAATATATCTTATTTACTTAATGCATCTATATACTTGGTAAAGGGTGGAAGGCTCGGCCTTATGCCTGGTGTTTTGTTCCACTCTTGCTGCCCTAGTTTCCGTCATACCGGTGTTATGTTCCTTGATTTTGCATTCCTTACGTGGTTGGGTTATAATGGGAACCCCTTGACAGTTTGCTTTGAATAAAACTCCTCCAGCAAGGCCCAACCTTGGTTTTACATTTGCACTAACGACCTATCACCTTCCCTTGGGTTCTGCAGACTCAAGGGTCATCTTTATTTTAACCCCCCCGGGCCAGTCCTTCTCTAAGTGTTGGTCCGACCTGAGCGATGTCCGGCGCCCCCTGGGCAACCAGGGTCTATGCCTACCCGACGTCTTGCTCATCCGGTGTGCCCTGAGAACGAGATATGTGCAGCTCCTATCAGGATTTGTCGGCACATTCGGGTGGATTTGCTGGTCTTGTTTTACCATTGTCGAGATGTCTTGCAACCGGGATTCCGAGTCTGATCGGGTCTTCCTGGGAGAAGGAATATCCTTCATTGACCGTGAGAGCTTTTGATGGGCTAAGTTGGGACACCCCTGCAGGGTTTTGAACTTTTGAAAGCCGTGCCCGCAGTTATGGGCAGATGGGAATTTGTTAACGTCCGGTTGTAGAGAACTTGACACTTAACTTAATTAAAATGCATCAACCGCGTGTGTAGCCGTGATGGTCTCTTTCCGGCGGAGTCCGGGAAGTGAACACGGTTCTGGTGTTATGCTTGAACGTAAGTAGTTTCAGGATCACTTCTTGATCACTTCTAGTTCAGGATCGTGCTTTGCTTCTCTTCTCGCTCTCATTTGCGTATGTTAGGCACCATATATGCTAGTGCTTGCTGCAGCTCCACCTCACTACCCTTTCCTACCCATAAGCTTAAATAGACTTGATCGCGAGGGTGTGAGATTGCTGAGTCCCCGTGACTCATAGATTACTTCCAAAACCTGTTGCAGGTGCCGATGATACCAGTGCAGGTGACGCAACCCAGCTCAGTTGGGAGCTCGATGAAGATCGTGTTCGTTGTGTTGTTTCATTTCCAGTTGATCAGTGGTGGAGCCCAGTTGGGGTGATCAGGGATCTATTGCATTAGGGGTTGTCTTTCTTTATTTTTGGTTTTGTAGTCGGACCTTGATTGTATTCTGGATGATGTAATGCTATATTTATGTATTGTGTGAAGTGGCGATTGTAAGCCAACTCTTTATTCCCTTTCTTATTTAGTACATGGGATGTGTAAAGATTACCCCTCTTGCGACATGCCTACTATGCGGTTATGCCTCTAAGTCGTGCTCCGACACGTGGGAGATATAGCCACATCGTGGGTGTTACAAGTTGGTAATCAGAGCCTTCCCCGACTTAGGAGCCCCCTGCTTGATCGAATCGCTGGCGATGTTGAGTCTAGAGAAATGTTTTGAGTCTTTTAGGATTATATATCGGGGTGTAGGATTCTTTTTACTCCTCAGTCCCTTCGTCGCTCTGGTGAGGCTTCCTGATGTAGAGTTTTGACTCTTCTCTCCTCAAATTTCACTAATTTTTTTAGGATCACACGGGTATCTTGGAATCGTTCTGATGGTTTTGTGACGAGAACATTGTTCTTTGTGCCTCCTGACATTTAGGGGTTGTGGCAGTGTCCCGGGGAGTTGAGCTCCGAGGTGTTGTCGTCACAATTTTATCGTTGTAGTTCTGGAATACCTGAGCTTGCCGACATCGAGAATCTCTTTTATGAAGTTGTTGGTGAGATAACCTTGACGCCACCCAGTACTGGGGCGAGAGTCGGGAGTATTGCCATAACTCGTATAACGGATGCTTTTCGAAGGTTGAGGTAAATGATTTCTGAAGGTTTCTTGGTTATGTGTTGAAGGATGGATACAGCTGGATGTAGGATTTGCTAGTTTTGGGTGAGATATTATGCTTCCCTTGTATCCCCAACACCTGATTGCATAACCGGAAAGTTTCGGGAGTTTATAAGTGGGAATTCAAGTAGCTCCTAGGAAATCTTTTCGACAGATGCATGATATGAGATTGGGGTTCGACGTCTAGTGGTCCGCCTATCCACGGTTGGTTTTACAGTGGTCTCGTTGTGTCTTAAAGAGTCCTTGGCTATGCTGACTCGGGGACGCTTCGTATGTCATGTGCACTGCCTTGTACATGATGGTGTTGTACGATTGAGCCCGTGTGGGCCCCACCACGAAAATTCGGACGAAATCTCTATCATATGTTTGTTCCGGCTTATTTTGCAAGCCAATCCTTCGTTTTGTTTTGAGTTGTGGTATTCGAGTTGCTTCAATGTCAATTGTTGATTCCATACCTTCCCCAAATGGTGTTCTCATACTCCTATGTGAATACCAATCCTTCATGATAATTGGGATTGTCATGTCAATTCTTTTCAACCGGCGTGTTTCTCTTCAAGTGGATCCGGTCATTTCAACATTCGCAAGATCAACTCTAAGTATTCTCAACGGTGTTTGTTCCATTCGTCCCAAGTTGTCTTTGTTTTTCCCGCCCTCCCACCCTTTTTCTTCAAGGACTCAAATCTCTTAATCGAGTATCCATCTTATTGATGCGAAGTCTCTCCATTATGTTCCATCAATGTTCTTACCCGGTGGTTCTCGTGAAGATGCTCTACAAGTTCATCATTCTTCGTTCTCTTTCTTCTCCGGTGGATTTAATTCAAGCTTTGTTGATCATATCCCTTTTCCTCGTTTCAAATATTTTCCCATACCGTTGCACCTCATAATCATTCCCCGCTTGCTATTCAATTGTTCCGGAGTGTTCAAGATATCTCAAAGATTCGTGTTTCCACTCTGCATTCGTTCAAGCCCTTTCGAGTTTGGTATCTCATTCAAGCCATTTAATTCAACTGGTGCATTCTCCCTTTCAAGTAATCTTTCAACGGTGTTTCTTTTGAGTGGGCCCTAACCCACATGTCTTTTTCCAGGATCTTACCTGACTCTTTTAATTTTCCCGGAGCTTCTCAAATTCTTTCTATGTTTGATGTAAGAATGAATTTTCATCAGTCATATGTCTTTCTCCAAGATCTGTCAAATTCTTTTCATTGTTGATTCAACCTTTTATTCTTCATTCCGGAGTGCCTCAATAATTCATGGTGGCATATCTCATCGTCATTCTCAGATTTTGAAGACCAATGAAGAGTTTCTCCTCCAAATTTTACCCATTCTTCCAAAGATGCGTAGTTCAAGCTTGCAGCCATCCTCTCATAATTGTGTTCGATTGTGAGAATTCTTTTCACCCACCCGGAGCATTTTAGGAGGTGTTTTCGTTTTTCTTGATCATCCAAAGGCCATCATTTCAAAAGATCTATTCATTCCAGCTTTCAGCTCTCGTTCTCCAAATCTTACCGGTCCATCATGCAAGTTTTTACCTATTCAACTCACGATATCTTCGTTCACTTGCATCTAAATTTCCCTCAAGTATCTTCATTCGTTCTCTAATTCTTCCCGGTGTTTCTTTATATTTTTCTTTGTTCATTTTCAATTCTTACGGTGGTTTGTTCAAAGATTCTTCTTCCTTCGTTATCATATCAATTCATTCGTTCTTTCAAATCCTACCGATGGTTCGCAGAAGACCTTTCTCAACTTTATGCTATATCTATCTTAACCATTTCTTTCTACGAGAATAAGTAGTATGCCAAATCCATTGTGTGCCATTAATTTAAATTGATGAGGGATAAGCATAATGTAATTCTTATTCTTGTTTTCTTCGAGCAAATTCAATTCCTTATTCCGAAGGTTCATCAAATTCTTGATTTCAATTGTTTCATCTTTTTCTTTTCCCGGAGCTCCAAGCTCTCTCAATTATCTCGTCGCGAAGCTCCATCTAAATCATTACAAGGATTCACCTTGTGTTTTCAACTTCTCTTTCATTCCGTTTGATCATTCTTTATTACCGGAGTTTTTCATGGAGGTTCTACATGATTGTTCATCAAGGATTTAATTCATTCTCGAAGTGTTCATTGAGATTCTTTTTAGAGGAGCTCAAGCATTCTTCATCTTGCAATCCGGAGTGCAATTCTTTCTAACTTATCTTTTGAGACGGTGTTATGTCTTTCTTGACAAATTTCCCTTCATGTTTCATGATTCAAAAGTTGTCAAGAATGAGGTATTTAAACCCATCATTTTCTTCCATGGAGTTATCTTGGTATAAATTTCACATAAAGCCTTCCATTGGGAATGTTGCTCTTTGTGGTGATTATCTATGATCCAAGCCTTATCCTTATCACCTCGGTGGAAGAATATTTCTATCTTTTTCTAGCTCCCAATCAAATCTTTTCCGTGAGTGGCAAGTTGTCACCTCATAATTTTGAGATGTCTTCTATAAGTCCATATCAAACTTATCCTTTTCGTTGTTGGTTTTCCAACAACTCTGTTTTAACTTTCTTGGAAGGGTGATCTTCAAGCTCACTTGTGGCATGAGTTGACCTTTTCTTCTTCATCCTTTCATTTCAATGATCTATATTCTTTCTTCTTACGGAGACCTTGTGATGTGCTCTCTTCTCTCATGATCTCAAGTTGTGAGGATCGTGTTCTTTTCATGCTTATCCTTAACCGGAGTGTTGTGCCCTCTGCTCAAGTTCTTTTCGCCTTATCAAGTCTTGCATCTCTTTTCAATCGGAGTGCTGTCCATATTTGTTCTTCCTTGTTCCTCTTTCCTAATGGAGTGTTTTCAAATTTGTTCATCTTTGTTTTATTCTTTCTTTCAATTTGTTCAACCTCTCAAGGTTCGTGGTTTCACTCGTTTGTCCAAGAAGCAACTTGTTTTACTTCTTCCTCTCCCGTTTTCCCTCCGGTGCCTTCCTAGATCTTGGGACGAGATCCTCTTGTAGTGGTGGAGTGTTGTAACACCCTGAGACCAATGTGCCAGGTGTCTTCCAGTTATTCGCTGTTGTTTCCTTGTCATTTGTTTGCATGTCATGCATTTCATATCATGTCATCATGTGCATCGCATTTGCATACATGTTCTTCTCTTGCATTCGAGCATTTTCCCCATTGTCCGTTTTGCAATCCGGCACTCCTATGTCCTCCGGCATCCCCTTTTGTCTCTTTTTGTGCGCGGGTGTGAAATGTTCTCGGATTGGACCGAGATTTTCCAAGCGGCCTTGGTACACCACCGGTAGACCGCCTGTCAAGTTTCGTGCCATTTGGAGTCCGTTTGATACTCCAACGGTTAACCGGGGAACCGTAAAGGCCTCGTGTGTGTTGCAGCCCAACACCCCTCCAAAGTGGCCCCAAACCCATCCAAACCCCGTCCATCCTCTCGGCCGTTCGATCATGATCGTGTGGCCGAAAACCGCACCTCATTTGGACTCTCCTAGCTTCCTCTACCTATATATTTGCACCTCCCCCCTAAAATTTCGCGGTGCAAACCCTAGTCCACTTCCTCTCCGCGCCGCCGGAAAAAAACTCCACCGACGGACATGTCCGCCGCCATCGTCCGCCATCTCCCGCGCTGCCACATGGCATCCTCCGCCACCGCGCACCGCCGGCCCGCTCAGCCCTCGCGGGGCCCGCCCGGGCCCGAGCCGCCCGCCGCAGCAGCCCGCGCCCCGCGCAGACGCCCGGCCCCGCCGCTCGCTCCCGTTCGCCGGAGCTTGCCTCGCTCCGCCGCTCGCCCGGTTGCCCGCCGCCGCCCCGCGACCGAACCGCGCCTGCGCGCCTCCGCCCGCCACCACCTAACGCCGCCGCCACCCTTGCCGGCCACCCTGCGCCGCCCTGCCGCGCCGCCCTGTCGCGCCGTCTGCCGCTCCTCGGCCACCGCTGCTCCGCCGCGCCGCCTGCGCGCCTCGCCCCGCCGCTCGCCGGCGCCGGCCCACGTCACCTCCCCGTCACCACGTCGCCTCCCCACCGGGATCTGGCCGGATCCGGCGAGATCCGGCCCGGAGTCGTCGATCCCCGCCATCTCCAGCCATCCTCCGGCGAGATCCGCCCGGGTGGATGAGATCCACCCATTCGCGGATCCAAACGCGCCTCCCCCTCCCTCGATCTCTCCGTCCTGCTCATCCCCGTCCACTTTTCCCCGGAGGTTGATTTTCTCTAAGTCCTGTAATTTTTGCATTATGTTGCTCTGATCATCATGCCATATCTCCATGTGTGTTGCTCCGTTTGCTGCGTGTAATATATCAAAATGTTCATCAGGATGTCCTCTCGATTTTATTCCATTGTGCCATGCTTGTTTGAGTCCATATTGATGCCCTAATTGTTGATGCAAGAGTGCTATAGAATGTTAGGTGCTAATTCTTATCAGTTTATGAGCTTTTGTCATTTTTGCCATGATTATTGGGTGCTGCATATGGTCATGAGCTCTACATGTGTTTTGGGCTATGCCATGCCATCTTTACAAGGGTGTATGCCATGTATTTTTGTGATCAATGTGGTGACTAGCACAAGCATGCAAAGTAGCTCTCGTGATGTTGCTGATTTCAGGGACTTCAAATTTCACTAAGTCATTTCCCTGCTGTTATTTTAATGCCATGTATTCATGTTGCTATAGAGTAATCCATGCTTCTTTTGAGTATGTTCAGTAAGGATGATTTGGGCATATGATTGTGCTCTATCCATCCATGCTCCTGTTTGCATTTACGGAGTGCCCTAGAATGACTCAATCTTACTCTACTTTTGCTACAAAATGTTCCTGGCAGATTGTTTACTTGTTAATCAATTTTGCCAAGGTTGTTGTAGTTGATCCATGCATGCTATGAGTTTGTTCTTGCTTTGGTTAGCTTCTTGATCATGTCTTCTTGCTGGGAGTATGCTTAGTTTTTCATGCAATGCCTTGTGTTGAGTGCATCGAGCTCGCAAATATGCCTACATAACTCTGTTTTTGCCATGTCCAGTTTTCTGCTAAGTCTGAATCTGTTAACGAAACTTGCTATGTTTACATGAGTGCCATCATATCTTATGATCCTTTTTGGCTTATGGTCAGTAAGGGACTTTTGTTATATGCTTTGAGTAGATTCATGCCATGCCTTGTATTGCTATGTTCTGTTCATGTAGCATGTTGTTATCTTGCTCTAAACATTGCTTCCTGATGTTAATTCCTGACATGTTAGTATTTTTACTAAGTCTGAGATGCTGATATCTTTTGCACTTTTGCCATGCTTGTTTGAACCTGCTATTGTGTGATATAGCCGTAGCCCAGTGTTCATCTTTTTGTCAAGCATTTTGAGTAGATCACTGCCATGTGCTTTGTTGTTATATTGGAGTGCAGTAGGTTAGTTTCTTGTTGAGTTCTAGATGGCATCGTGCTGTTAATCGCAGAATTGTGCCATTATTGTTTTGCTTGCCATATGCAAACCGTGCATTCGATTCCGGTGCTCTTTATATCGATTTCGACTAAAATCAACTCATCTTTCCAGCGGCACTCTTGGATTGCCAAGTTGAGGCCTGGTTCAATCTTTTCCTTCCGAAGCACGCATATGCATTGCATATCACATCCCACATGTCATGTCATGTTTTGCATCATGTTGCTTGCGCATTGCACCGTGATTGATTTTTGGTCCTTTGCTTGTGTTCTTGCTTTGGGTAGAGCCGGGAGACGAGTTCATGATCGAGGAACCCATTGAGTACGCTTACGAGGATCAAGCTTACGTCAACTCGGAGAACTTTGCAGGCAAGATGACCATACCCTCGAAATCACTTCTATCTTTGCTTGCTAGTTGTCGCTCTTTTGTTATGCTGCAATACCTACCACTTGCTTTATCATGCCTTCCATATTGCCATGTCAAACCTCTAACCCACCTTGTCCTAGCAAACCGTTGTTTGTCTATGTTACCGCTTTGCTCAGCCCCTCTTATACCGTTGCTAGTTGCAGGTGAAGATGGAGTTTGGTCCATGTTGGAACATGGATATGTTGGGATATCATAATATATCTTATTTACTTAATGCATCTATATACTTGGTAAAGGGTGGAAGGCTCGACCTTATGCCTGGTGTTCTGTTCCACTTTTGCCGCCCTAGTTTCCGTCATACCGGTGTTATGTTCCTTGATTTTGCGTTCCATACGCAGTTGGGTTATAATGGGAACCTCTTGACAGTTCGCTTTGAATAAAACTCCTCCAGCAAGGCCCAACCTTGGTTTTACATTTGCACTAACAACCTATCACCTTCCCTTGGGTTCTGCAGACTCAAGGGTCATCTTTATTTTAACCCCCCGGGCCAGTGCTTCTCTAAGTGTTGGTCCGACCTGAGCGATGTTCAGCGCCCCCTGGGCAACGAGGGTCTATGCCAACCCGATGTCTTGCTCATCCGGTGTGCCCTGAGAACGAGATATGTGCAGCTCCTATCAGGATTTGTCGGCACATTCGGGTGGATTTGCTGGTCTTGTTTTACCATTGTCGAGATGTCTTGCAACCGGGATTCCGAGTCTGATCGGGTCTTCCTGGGAGAAGGAATATCCTTCATTGACCGTGAGAGCTTTTGATGGGCTAAGTTGGGACACCCCTGCAGGGTTTTGAACTTTTGAAAGCCGTGCCCGCAGTTATGGGCAGATGGGAATTTGTTAACGTCCGGTTGTAGAGAACTTGACACTTAACTTAATTAAAATGCATCAACCGCGTGTGTAGCCGTGATGGTCTCTTTCCGGCGGAGTCCGGGAAGTGAACACGGTTCTGGTGTTATGCTTGAACGTAAGTAGTTTCAGGATCACTTCTTGATCACTTCTAGTTCAGGATCGTGCTTTGCTTCTCTTCTCGCTCTCATTTGCGTATGTTAGGCACCATATATGCTAGTGCTTGCTGCAGCTCCACCTCACTACCCTTTCCTACCCATAAGCTTAAATAGACTTGATCACGAGGGTGTGAGATTGCTAAGTCCCCGTGACTCACAGATTACTTCCAAAACCAGTTGCAGGTGCCGATGATACCAGTGCAGGTGACGCAACCGAGCTCAGTTGGGAGCTCGATGAAGATTGTGTTCGTTGTGTTGTTTCGTTTCTAGTTGATCAGTAGTGGAGCCCAGTCGGGGCGATCGGGGATCTATTGCATTAGGGGTTGTCTTTCTTTATTTTTGGTTCTGTACGGACCTTGATTGTATTCTGGATGATGTAATGCTATATTTATGTATTATGTGAAGTGGCGATTGTAAGCCAACTCTTTATTCCCTTTCTTATTCAGTACATGGGATGTGTAAAGATTACCCCTCTTGCGACATGCCTACTATGCGGTTATGCCTCTAAGTCGTGCTCTGACACGTGGGAGATATAGCCACAGCGTGGGTGTTACAGTACCTCCCTACCAAACTTATGGCAAGGCACACATCAAGTATGGTACACATCATAGCATACATGATAGAACCTATGGCTGAGGCATAGGGAATGACTTTCATTTTCTCTCTATCTTCTGCAGTGGTCGGGCTTTGAGTCTGACTCAACTTCACACCTTGTAACACAGGCAAGAACCCTTTCTTTGACTGATCCATTTTGAACTTCTCCAAAACTTTGTCAAGGTATGTGTTTTGTGAAAGTCCTATTAAGCACCTTGATCTATGTCTATAGATCTTGATGCCCAATATATAAGTAGCTTCATTGAGGTCTTTCATTGAAAAACTCTTATTCAAGTATCCTTTTATGCTATCCGAAAATTCTACATCATTTCCAATCAACAATATGTCATCCACATATAATACTAGAAATGCTATAGAGCTCCCACCCACTTTCTTGTACATATAGGCTTCTCCGAAAGTCTGTATAAAACCATATGCTTTGATCACCTCATCAAAATGTATATTCCAACTCCGAGATGCTTGCACCAGTCCATAGATGGATCATTGGAGCTTGCACACTTTGTTAGCACCTTTAGGATCGAAAAAACCTTCTGGTTGCATCATATACAACTCTTCTTTAAGAAATCCATTAAGGAATGCAGTTTTGACGTCCATTTGCCAGATTTCATAATCATAAAATGTGGCAATTGCTAATATGATTCAGACAGATTTAAGCATCGCTACGGGTGAGAAAGACTCATCGTAGTCAACTCCTTGAACTTGTCGAAAACCTTTCATGACAAGTCGAGCTTTATAGATAGTAACACTACCATCATCGTCAGTCTTCTTCTTGAAGATCCATTTATTTTCTATGGCTCGCCGATCATCGGGCAAGTCCAACAAAGTCCACACTTTGTTCTCATACATAGATCCTATCTTAGATTTCATGGCTTCAAGCCATTTATCGGAATCTGGGCTCATCATAGCTTCTTCATAGTTCATAGGTTCGTCATGGTCTAGTAACATGACTTTTAGAACAGGATTACCATACCACTCTAGTGCGGAACGTGCTTTGTTTGACCTACGAGGTCCAGTAGTAACTTGATCTAAAGTTTCATGATCATCATTCATTAGCTTCCTCTCTAGTTGGTGTAGGCATCACAAGAATGGATTTCTTTGATGTGCTACTTTCCAAATTGAGAGAAGGTACAATTACCTCATCAAGTTCTATTTTCCTCCCACTCAGTTCTTTCGAGAGAAACTCCTTCTCTAGAAATGTTCCACTCTTGGCAACAAAGATCTTGCCTTCAGATCTGTGGTAGAAGGTGTACCCAATTGTTTCCTTAGGGTATCCTATGAAGACGAACTTCTCCGATTTGGGTTTGAGCTTATCAGGCTGAAGCCTTTTGACATAAGTGTCGCAACCCCAAATTTTAAGAAACGACAACTTAGGTTTCTTGACAAACCACAGTTCATATGGTGCCATCTCAATGGATTTAGACGGTGCCCTATTTAATATGAATGAAGTTGTCTCTAATGCATAACCCCAAAACGATAGTGGTAAATCGGTAAGAGACATCATAGATCGCACCATATCTAATAAAGTACGGTTACGACGTTCGGACACACCATTACGCTGTGGTGTTCCAGGTGGCGTGAGTTGTGAAACTATTCCACATTGTTTTAAATGAGGGACAAACTCGTAACTCAAATATTCGCCTCCATGATCAGATCATGGAAACTTTATTTTCTTATTACGATGATTCTCTACTTCACTCTAAAATTCTTTGAACTTTTCAAATGTCTCGGACTTGTGTTTCATTAAGTAGATATACCCATATCTGCTTAAATCATCTGTGAAGGTTAGAAAATAACGATACTCGCCGTGTGCCTCAACACTAATTGGACCACATACATCGGTATGTATTATTTCCAATAAGTCATTGGCTCTCTCCATTATTCCGAAGACCGGAGTTTTAGTCATGTTGCCCATGAGGAATGGTTCGCAAGTATCAAATGATTCATAATCAAGTGATTCCAAAAGCCCATCTGATGGAGTTTCTTCATGCGCTTTACACCAATATGACCTAAACGACAGTGCCACAAATATGTTGCATTATCATTATCAACTCTGCATCTTTTGGCATCAATATTATGAATATGTTTATCACACTATCACCACAATCGAGATTCAACAAAAATAGACCACTCTTCAAGGGTGCATGACCATAAAAGATATTACTCATATAAATAGAACCACCATTATTTTCTGATTTAAATGAATAACCGTCTCACACTAAACAAGATCCAGATATAATGTTCATGCTCAACGCTGGCACCAAATAACAATTATTCAGGTATAAAACTTATCCCGAAGGTGGATGTAGAGGTAGCGTGCCGACGGCGATCACATCGACCTTGGAACCATTCCCGATGCGCATTGTCACCTCGTCCTTAGCCAATCTTCATTTAATCCATAGCTCCTGTTTTGAGTTACAAATATGAGCAATCGAACCAGTATCAAATACCCATGCGCTACTACGAGCATTAGTAAGGTACACATCAATAACATGTATATCAAATATACCTTTGTTCACTCTGCCATTCTTCTTATCCGCCAAATACTTGGGGCAGTTCCTTTTCTAGTGACCAGTCCCTTCGCAGTAGAAGCACTTAGTTTCAGGCTTGGTCCAACTTTGGGATTCTTCCTGGGAGTGGCAACTTGCTTGCCATTCTTCTTGAAGTTCCCTTTCTTTCCTTTACCCTTTTTCTTGAAACTAGTGGTCTTGTTAACCATCAACACTTGATGTTCCTTCTTGATTTCTACCTCCGCAACTTTGAGCATTGTGAAGAGATTGGGAATTGTCTTCTCCATCCCTTGCATATTATAGTTCATCATGAAGCCTTTGTAGCTTGGTGGCAGTGATTGAAGAACTCTGTTAATAACACTGTCACTTGGAAGATTAACTCCCAGCTGAGTCAAGTGATTATGATACCCAGACATTTTGAGTATGTGTTCACTGACAGAACTGTTGTCCTCCATCTTGCAGCTATAGAACTTGTTGGATACTTTATATCTCTCAACTCAGGCATTTGCTTGAAATATTAACTTCAATTCCTAGAACATCTCATATGCTCCATGACGTTCAAAATGTCTTTGAAGTCCCGATTCTAAGCCGTAAAGCATGGCACACTGAACTATCGAGTAGTCATCAGATGGAGCTTGCCAGACATTCAAAACATCAGCATCTGCTCCTGCAGCAAGCCTTTCACCTAGCGGTGCATCAAGGACATAATTCTTCTGTGTAGCAATGAGGATAATCCTCAAGTTACGGACCCGGTCCGTGTAGTTGCTACCATCATCTTTCAACTTAGCTTTCTCTAGGAATGCATTAAAATTCAGGGGAACGGTAGCACGGGCCATTGATCTACAACATAGATATGCAAATACTATCAGGACTAAGTTCATGATAAATTAAGTTCAATTAATTAAATTACTTAAGAACTCCCACTTAGATAGAAATCCCTCAAGTCATCTAAATGATACGTGATCCATATCAACTAATCCATGTCCGATCATCAGGTGAGATGGAGTAGTCATCAATGGTGAACATCTCTATGTTGATCATATCTACTATATGATTCACGTTTGACCTTTCGGTCTCAAGTGTTCCGAGGCCATGTCTGTACATACTAGGCTCGTCAAGTTTAACCCAAGTATTCCGCATGTGCAAAACTGTCCTGCACCCGTTGTATGTGAATGTAGAGTCTATCACACCCGATCATCACATGGTGTCTCAACACAACGAGCTGTAGCAACAGTGCATACTCAGGGAGAACACTTTACCTTGAAATTTAGTTAAGGGATCATCTTATAATGCTATCGCCGTACTAAGCAAAATAAGGTGCATAAAAGATAAACATCACATGCAATCAAAATATGTGACATGATATGGCCATCATCACCTTGTGCTTTTGATCTCCATCTCCAAAGCATCGTCATGATCTCCATCGTCACCACTCGATACCTTGATCTCCATCGCTGGGTCATGGTCGTCTCGCCAACTATTGCTTCTACAACTATCGCTACCGCATAGTGATAAAGTAAAGCAATTACATGGCGTTTGCATTTCATACAATAAAGAGACAACCATAAGGCTCCTGCCGGTTGCCGATAACTTTTGAAAAACATGATCATCTCATACAATAATGTATATCACATCATGTCTTGACCATATCACATCACAACATGCCTTGCAAAAACAAGTTAGATGCCCTCTACTTTGTTGTTGCAAGTTTTACGTGGCTGCTATGGGCTTCTAGCAAGAACCACTCTTACCTACTCATCAAACCACAACGATGTTTCATTAAGTTTGTTGTTTTAGCCTTCTTCAAAGACCGTTTGCAGTCAAATTCGATTCAACTAAAGTGGGAGAAACAGACACCTGCCAGCCACCTTTATGCAAAACTAGTTGCATGTCTGTCGGTGGAACTGGTCTCATGTGCGTGGACATGTAAGGTTGGTCCGGGCCGCTTCATCTTACAATAGCGCCGAATCAAAATAAGATGTTGGTGGTAAGCAGTATGACTATCACCGCCCACAACTCTTTGTGTTCTACTCGTGCAAATCATCTACACATAGACCTGGCTCTGATACCATTGCTGGGAAATGTTGCATGGAAAACAAAAAAAATGTTCTACGCACACGCAATGATCTATCCATGGATATGCATAGCAAAGAGGGGGAGAGTGTGTCTACGTACCCTCGTAGACCATAAGCGGAAGCGTTTAATAACACAGTTTATGTAGTCGAACTTCTTGTAGCTCCGACCGATCAAGCACCGAACGTACGACACCTTCGAGTTCTACACACGTTAGCTCGGTGAAGTCCCTCTCCTTCTTGATCCAGCAAGTTGTCGAGGTAGTATATGAGTTCCGTCAGCATGAAGGCGTGGTGATGGTGGTGGTGAAGTGATCCTCATAGGGCTTCGCCTAAACACTGTGAACACTACTGCAGGATGCTGCTAACACGACACTATGATCAGAGACCCTTTGTCGAAACTGTGTGCGATGCATTAATCGCAAAAGGTGGTGTAAAAAACCGTGAAAAAAGATGCAAAACATTTGCGATGAATGATACATCAAACACGGTTCAGATTTTAGCTGCATGTGCGATGAGGGGCACGGTTGATCTGTACGAACTGTTTGCGATGAGACAGAATAACAAAAACGGGCAGCCAGATCAAGGTGTGTGCGATATACGGCATACAGTTCACTCCGATGAACCATTTGCAATGATTGAGGTGAACACAAACAATTCGGCGTAACAAGATGTGTGTGATACCCGACAAACAGGTCGGTAATCAGAATTGTGTGCGATCATTATAGATAGCCCATACGGTCTCTTTTGTGAATTGTGTGCTTGTCAGGGCACACATTTCAACAAACCAACCTGTTGGCGATAATGTAGAAGATCTCTATCGAATACATATTACTAACCGTCTGCGATGAGATTGACAAGATAAACAGAGATATATACAGTCTGCTTAATTTAGTCCTTCTTCTTGTTGTTGTTGGATGGCCCCGCGACATCGTCTTGGCTAGGACGCTTCTTGCCGCTGACTGTTGGCTTTTCATCGCCACCGCCGTCGTCATCGTCGTTGCTGTCGTCGTCGTCCTCCTCCTCGTTTGACCATTCCTCCTCATCATCATCGTCGTCCTCTTCTTCATCCTCCGACGGCTCCTCGTCCGTCTGGTTGTCATCTGATGACTCCGGAGGCGGCGTCCCTTCCATGAAACGGATATAATCGAGGTCTGGGCTTGACGCCGGACTCATGGAAGATGAGTGGGATGATTCCAATGTTGACCTATCATCGGGCGCCAGACTGCTGGCCGAACTGCCGTCCTTGCTGTCGCTCGACATGGCTGCAGAGTGTGTGCCAGTGTGTAGCACAGCCTGCTGGGGATGATGAAGATGGTGGACACTTAAGAGGGGTATATAGAGAAGAGGAACTGCCGATTGAAGCGAGGAGTGAAGCGGGGGTTGACGTATTATCTAACCACTGATATAATCAACTGCAATTATTTGTACCCAGTCGCTCCAAATTCCCTGGGTTGCGTAGGACTCCTATTGGCTGTTTGGCTGGTTTCCTTTTTCAGGACAAAAACAAGGAATGAGTTTTGGGATTATGCACCGGCACCGGTACCAACGGAGTAGGACAGTTGGCAAGCAATACATTGAGCTCTTCTTATTGATAAAGGCAGTAATAATCAAACTAGAAAGGAAAAGAAAAAAGACAAAGAAAAATATCTGCACGAATCTTCCCATAACATCAATGGCATAGGACCTAGATGTGCATTACTTAGAGCACATATAGATGTGCTTTAGCAATATTGTCAAAAAAACCCTAATCATCATTGCAAACAACGCATAGAACATGTCTAATGCAACTACCACAACTACACATGCTAGTTCCTTCTTGTCTCTTTCTTTCTGATATGTCTCCAACGTATCTATAATTTTTTATTGTTCCATGCTATTATATTATTTGTTTTGGATGTTTAATGGGATTTGTTATGCACTTTTATATTATTTTTGGGACTAACCTACTAACCAAAGGCCCAATGCAAATTGCTATTTTTTGCCTATTTCAGTGTTTCACAGAAAAAGAATATCAAACGGAATCCAAATGGAATGTAACATTCGGGAGAGTTAGTTTTGGAACAAACATGATCCAGGAGACTTGGAGTGGATGTCAAGAAAGATGCGAGGAGGCCACGAGGCAGGAGGGCGCGCCCAGGGGGGCCAGGCACGCCCCAACCCTTGTGGGCCCCTCACAGCTCCATCGACCTACTTCTTCCTCCTATATATACCCATATAACTTGGAAACATCCAGGAGCACCACGAAACCCTATTTCCACCGCCGCAACCTTCTGTACCCGTGAGATCCCATCTTGGGGCCTTTTTGGGCGCTCCGTCGGAGGAGGAATCGATCACGGAGGGCTTCTACATCAACACCATAGCCTCTCCGATGATGTGTGAGTAGTTTACCGCAGACCTTCGGGTCCATAGTTATTAGCTAGATGGCTTCTTCTCTCTCTTTGGATCTCAATACAAAGTTCTACTCGACTCTCTTGGAGATCTATTCGATGTAATTCTTTTTGTGGTGTGTTTGTCGAGATCCGATGAATTGTGGGTTTATGATCAAGATTAGCTATCAACAATATTTGATTCTTCTCTGAATTATTTTATGCATGATTTAATATCTCTGCAAGTCTCTTCGAATTATCAGTTTGGTTTGGCCTACTAGATTGATCTTTCTTGCAATGGGAGAAGTGCTTAGCTTTGGGTTCAATCTTGCGGTGTCCTTTCCCAGTGACAGCAGGGGCAGCAAGGCACGTATTGTATTGTTGCCATCAAGGATAAAAATATGGGGTTTATATCATATTGCTTGAGTTTATCCCTCTACATCATGTCATCTTGCCTAATGCGTTACTCTGTTCTTATGAACTTAATACTCTAGATGCATGCTGGATAGCGGTCGATGTGTGGAGTAATAGTAGTAGATGCAGAATCGTTTCGGTCTACTTGTCGCGGTCATGATGCCTATATACATGATCATGCCTAGATATTCTCATAACTATGCGCTTTTCTATCAATTGCTCGATAGTAATTTGTTCACCCACCGTAGAATTTGCTATCTTGAGAGAAGCCACTAGTGAAACCTATGGCCCCGGGTCTATCTTCCATCATATTATCATCCTACTTACTTGCTATTTCTGTCGCTATTTATTTTGCAATCTTTATTTTCCAATCTATACAACAAAAATACCAAAAATATTTATCTTATTATCTCTATCAGATCTCACTTTCGTAAGTGACCATGAAGGGATTGACAACCCCTTTATCTTGTTGGTTGCGAGGTTCTTGTTTGTTTGTGCAGGTACGAGGGACTTGTGTGTAATCTCCTACTGGATTGATACCTTGGTTCTCAAAAATTGAAGGAAATACTTACGCTACTTTGCTGCATCACCCTTTCCTCTTCAAGGGAAAACCAACGAATGCTCAAGAGGTAGCACTTTCATCTGTTGCCTGTGACTGATTCTTTCTTGCTTCATCATACTGATTGTACATTCCAGATCAGCTAGTTTCTTCTTCAGCTTTACGTTATCTTCTACGATCTTCGTGATAACACTCCGAGCCCTGCCATGCCATTCTTCATCCAGCCAGTTAACAAAGGCACAAGCCTCATATACCTACCAATGTTAAATAGTATTCTGGATGAGCGGTGGCATTAACTGAAGTAAAATGATGAACTTAATTAGCACTAACCTCTAAGGGGCAATGAGAAACCGCCTACCAATGTCGAATCCCTCCGTGCATACACGTCGAGCGGGAGTGTGACCGTGCACACAACTCAGCTTTTGGTACTTCTCGGTGGCGCAAAACTCGGAGTCGAACTCGTGTTGCGGGAGTCTGGAGTCAAGCTCCAGATCCAGCGGAAGATCGCTTTCCTGGGGGGGGGTCATTCAGGACGGATTCAGCAAAGAGCTATACTTTGGACATGTTAAAAAAGATCGGGATAGATTGGAACCTGACAGGACGATTCGGATCCGTAGTAGACCTGCCTTCTGATGACCTTAGGCAAGTTCTTGGCGGCGACCGTCGTCGTGGCGGCGATACGAGCAGGAGCAGCCGCACCGAAACCATCATCACCACTCGTCCGCATTCCTCCAATGTCAGCGCCATGCGAGGGAATTTGGAGGCTATGTAGGGACTTGGGGAAAATGGGGAAACTATGGAGATAAGCTAACGGTCGGGAACTACTTATGGCACCTTATGTTGTATACGGCACACTGTTTATACATGTCGTTTGTGTTCGGTATTACAACGTCACACACGATTTCCACACCAAACCGTATGAGAAGACAATGTAGGTTAGACACGGTTGCCGTTACATAACCGTATGTGATGTACTACCTTGTCCATATAATTGAGTTACGGTGAGATACCGTGTAAACAGCTGCTCTGCGGATATCCGTAAAAAAGCCGCTCTACATATAGAGATGGCAGCGGTGGCTTAGGAAGCGGCTACCATAGAAGAGGTCAATCCTCGGTCGGTGGGCGGTGGCAGCGTCATAGGAGGTCAATCCTCAGTCTGTGGCGGGAGATAGGAGGAGCTCAACCATCAAGGTCGGCGGCGGCATGATTCGAGCACATCCATCGCGGTCGATGGCGGGATAGTGGAGGTCGAACTTCAGGCGGCGGCCGCCCTAAGCTTTGCTCCTCGACCCTGCTGTCTCAGTGTGCCGCCACATCACGCTTGTCTGTCTGCTGGGTGGAGGTCGCTGTGCGGCTAATTAATTAAGGTATTCTTTTGGTGAGTGGCTTAATTAAGGTATTTAATTCCTAAGTGTAGTGTTGTACTAGTACTCTGCGTGTAAATTGACTGACCATTAATTTTTGTCATTGCACGTCTGGATAACAACATGGAGCGCCCTCAGTAATTATTAAAACAAAACCTTGTGATTTATGCACGCATCTTTGGGCAGTAGTTAATCCATGTATTAATGTTTTTTAATTACCATTCGTGTGCTGCAGATGGAACGATATGGATGGATGAAGAATCGGAAAACCGCAGATTTTATCAGTAGCGTGACAGAGTTCATGAATTTGGCTAAAAGTACAAAGAGGAGAATTGGTGATGCGGATTACATCTTGTGTCCATGTACTGATTGTGCCAATACAGAGTCACATGAAGTTGCAGATATCCAGATGCACTTAGTCTCTAGGGGATTCATGGATGGATATACACGTTGCACCAGACATGGTGAAGAGGAGGTCATGGATGAAGATACCCAGGGCAGCGAGATGCCAAACCCCGATCAGTGTCACATGGATGTTGAATCTAACATCGGGGCAGAGGCGTCAAGCTACCAATGGAACACCGGAAAGCCGAAACGCCCACTAGAAAACCAAGACGTCGATGCAGATGACGATGATCTTGATATGCTAGATTTTGCTGCTATGATTGCATATTTCGAGGGCCCCAAAACAGATATGATTGGGTACAAGGATCTGCCAACCATTGATGCGGACTCCAAGAAAGAATTGTATCCAGGTTGCAAAAAGAAATATTCCAGGTTGAGTGCCACCCTGACGCTTCTCAAATTTAAAGTAGCAAACGGTCTATCAAACTAGGGCTTCACAGAGATGTTAGGTCTTTTCAAAGAAATTCTTTCGGAAGATAATGTGCTCCCAGAAGCACGAATGAAGCAAAGAAAATTGTTTGCCCATTGGAACTAGAAGTACAGAAGATACACGCTTGTGTGAATGATTGTATATTGTACCGTGGTGAGTACAAAGATGGGCAAACAATACACAACATCACATGAAGATACACATCATCGCATGCACGATACAAGCGTAGGAGAGCAAAGGACAAGTACAAATTGGACGACGATATCAAGATAGGAATCCCGTTCAAGGTTGTTTGGTACTTGCCTTAATTCCGAGGTTGATGTGTTTGTTTGCAAACCCTAGAGAGGCAAAGAGGTTGCGGTGGCATCATGATGAGTGAATTGTGGATAGGTTTATGAGGCACCCGAAAGATGGGGCTGAGTTGGAATTAATCAACAAAAAGATTGAATTTTTTCCAAGGATCCTAGAAGTATAAGGCTCGGGGAGTGTACTGACGGGATGATTCCTTTTGGCGATATGAGCACCAATCACAACACATGGCCGGTGCTTCTGTGCATGTATAATCGAGCTCCTTGGTTGTGTATGAAGAAAAATACATTATGATGTCAATGATTATCCAAGGCCCGAAGCAACCTGGAAATGACATCGACATTTACTTTCAGCTACTGGTAGAAGAACTACTGACAGTGTGGATAGATGCGCCTACTATAAAATGTTATGATGCTTAAAGAAAGGAGATTTTCGTTGTACATGCGATGCTGGTGCACACCATTCAAGATATGCTGGCATTAGGCAATACACCAGGGCAGAAAACAAAGGGAGATGTAGGGTGTGTCACATGCATGGATAGGAAAACAAGCAGAAGACTTCCCAACTCGCGCAAAACAGTGTATTTGCGTCATCGTAGGTTCTTACGGAAAAATCACCCATACCGAAAGATAAAAGCTAAATTTGGTGGTACCGCAGAGGCAGGTGCGGGCCCAAGACCCTTTGACGGGGAGGTGATCCACAACATGGCTAAAAAAATAATGTTGTGCTTGGCAAGAACCATCCTTTGACGGTGAAATAAACACCCAAGGATCAAGTGTTTAAGAAGAAATCGGTGTTCTGGAAATTACGTTACTGGGAGATTCTACGTGTATGTCATTGTATCGATGTCATGCACATAGATAAGAACGTATGTGAAAGCATCCTTGGTACTCTGCTCAAGATTAAAGGTAAAAAAAGGATGGTGACGGTTCACGACTCAATATGCTTGTTGATAAATCAAAACGCAAGAGTGAAGCAGAAGATGATGACAAATTCATCAAAGCTCGCGAGAGTTACAATTTCAGTACAAAAGAAGCAACACAGTTCTTCACCTATTTGTTGTCACTTAAGACATCCTCTTCCTACTGCACAAACATCAGAAGTCTCATGGATGTGAGCTCAGGTACAATGATGTTGGGACACATGAAGTCACATGATTGCTACCTAATGTGACACAAATCCTCCCGGTGGCCATCAGGAATCTGATGGACAAAGATATAAGAAACACACTCATTGACCTCTATGATTTCTTCAACCAACTATGGCAGAAAGTTGTAAATCCTGAAGAATTGGATCATGTGCAAGATGATATTGCAAGAATATTGTCCAACCTAGAGATGTTTTTCCCACCGTCAGTCTTTGATGTCATGGTCCATCTCATTGTGCACCTTGTCGACGAGATAAAGTATTGTGGTCCTGTGTTTCTTCGCAACATGTATCCCTTCGAGCGGTTCATGCGAATACTAAAGCGCTTTTGTTGGAACCGAAACCATCCAGAGGCAAGCATCCTACAAGGTTATACTGCGGAGGAGGTGGTTGAGTTTTGCACCGAATACATGAAACAAAGACCTATAGGTTTACCCCTCTCTCACCATGAGGGAAGGCTGAAAGGTAAGCTGGTCCTTGCTGGCACACAAATTGCTGCACCCAGAGAATTGGCAGAGAAAGCCCATTTGACGGTATTGCTTAACAACCTAGTTCTCATCGCTTATGCCGAAGAACACTTGGCGGAGATACGCTAAAGCTTCTTACCAATGGTGCCTTCATCGGATGTGGGGATGAAGGAGCACACTAAGAACTACGCCGAATGGCTGAAGAATCATTTGGCACAAGGATCCATCAATGACATTGCTACGTGGTTGGCACAAAAGCCATCACCTAAGGTGTTGACGTACCAAGCATATGACATAAATGGATACACGTTCTACATGGAGGAACGTGATCAGAAGACCTCATATTAGAACAGCTCTGTTCAAATAGAATGCATGACTGTAAATGAAGCTGATAAAAGGGTATACTACAGAACCATCAAAGAGATTGGGAGATTGACTATGTGAAAGTTAAGGTGGCATTATTCAGGTGGGCATGGATCCCTCTAGGTCAGGTAAGGATTGATGAGTATAGGAAGACCTGTGTTAACAGGACAACGATGGCACATCACGCGGACCCATTCATTCTTGCCAGCGATGCTACCTATATTTTCTTTGTGGAAGACCCCTTGCATAAGAACTGCCATTTAGCGATGCATGGGAAGAGAAGGGTACTGGGTGTCGACGATGTTGCCGATGAGGACGAGTACGATGAATATGATGAGTTGCCAGCCAAGGGATCACGCACCTGTGTAACAGAGTAGCGTAAAATCATCAAAAACCCCAAGTTCATTCGGGGTCAACTTAATGATCCCAGTTCCCCCATGCACATGGGAATTAAGCCGCAAGACTAGTCTTTATGCCTACCCTGCAACTTAATTCGTTCAATTTAGAACTGCCGCGTGTACTGAATTTGTGAGTTATGCCTGGTTTTCTGTTGATGTAAAAACCGTTAATATGTTGACCATGATATGCTGTCAGCTCAGGCAATGAATATTAAATGTTTTTTGTTATTATTATTATTATATCATAGAGGTAGCACACTCAATTGATCTCACTATAGTATGTGTGAACAAAAATATGCAATCTGGTTTGCGAATAACACACGGTTCGTTGGTGAAAGCCGTGTGCCGACCAAACCCCGCCACCCCGCCCATGATCTGAGTTATGCTTTCTGATTGACCAGAACCCAAACCCCACGGATCGTACGTCTGCACCATTGGATGCTCCCAGATCGAACGATGATCCTCATCCCTTTCGACAACACATGCAGTTCCGGTTGTAATTTTATTTTTATGCACAAAATGCACGTTAATCTCAACAAATATCTTAAATATAGCTAACAATACCTGAAATGCGCCAGAAAATCAAACCCGTGGTATAATGGTGATTGCGTACCGTGGAAATTTTTATGAGGCCAAACGATGAAGTCACCGGCCACAGGAGTTTGAATTGACACGTCTCCTTTTGGAAAACCATGTTCCTTCATGTGATATGCTCCAGTTTGGAAGGAGCGGTCATCAAAACTTGTGCCAAAATTTACCAATTTTTTCCACAAGGTCGTGAGAGCACGCACATCGATTTTGATGATGTCTGAACTCCATCTGAATTGCCTGTAATTAAAATACCAACTAGGCCTATGCCAGTGGCCGCACCTCGCGGCCGAAACGTTTGAAACTTCTCCCTGCTTCTCGAACAAACGGATGAAAACTCACAAAGCAGTGCACAAATGATATGTACACCTTCTTTGCTAGGCTGGTAGTAAGGGGGTATCATAGCTAGTATCATGCATGCCAACTAGGCAATTTTGATGAGTTGTCATAGAATTAAGTAAATGAAGAAAGAGAGGGTTAAGTATCATATCATGAAACTTTATCATAATAAATGCTATGCTACTATGTGTCATGCATGGCAATATAATAAAGTACTACATATGATACTAGCTACTCTATGATACTATGCATTAGAGCCAGTACAATAGAGTGACATAAGACTAGCCACAATGGGTAGTAACATAGAATGTTACTAGTCTATGTTACTAACTCTATAGTGGGGAGTAACATATGTGTAGTAACATGCAACACTTTATTTATTAGGCTATAGACTCATCTTGCCTTGAGATGTGTGATGTTACTCATACTACCAGTAACTAGCTATGTTACCACTTTCCTCTCTTTTTTCATTTATTGCTTGCCACACCATCTATTTTATCTAGATACATGTAATGTTACTACCTATATATGTTACTCCCACTGTGGGTAGTCTAAGCAGGCTATAAGGAATAGAATAATATATATGTTCTTTAGTTGGAGGAAAGAGAAGAGGAGAGAGAAGAGAAGCGGGCTCTTGGTTAGTAGAGCCAGCTGCAACACGAGACCCAAGACACTTTGTGAGGATGTAAGGTGGGCCAACTATTGATAAATTAGTACGTATTTAAAACTTATTATTGTACATGCCCGCTAAGAGGTTGGTTGTATATGACATGGCAACATCTTATAGCCGACCCTTGGCTGTATTATTAACCATGCTCTTAGTGAGGTAGCTAGTATATCATAGACTAGCTAGTATTACTGCCTCCTTTCCGGTTTAGGCTGGTTGTAATGGTAGTATCATAAGCCGTATCATACATGCCAACTAGACTTTTTGGATGATGTGGCACACAATTAAATTAGGAAAGAGAGGATGTGGTATCATATCATGATACCGTGTAATATTAAATGTTTGTACTACTTTGTGTGATGCATGAAAATTAATAAGGCAACCTAAGATACTAACTTAATTATGGTACTATACATTACTGAAGTAGTATCATACATTAGTATATATCATATGCATGATACTAGTATATGATACTCCCCATTATAACCAGCTTTAGGCTACTCATAGTGGGGAGTATCATATATATATGATACTAGTGTATGCATGATACTACCTCCATAGTGCATAGTATCATAAAGTAGTATCATAGATGATCATATTTATTGCCATGCATGACACAAAGTAGCATAGCATTTAACATGATACGGTATCTACCTATGTTACTCTAACCCTCTCTCTTCTTTAATTGTGTGCCACATACGCATGTTTGCTAGTCCCAAGTGCATGTTACCAGTTATGTTACTCCCACTATGGCCGGCCTTATAGGGCTCAATTCAAAAATCTCACCAACACATATAGATGGTAAGTGGTGGAATACTTTTTGTAGTTTGCAAAAACACCCAATTAATGCTTTTGTTTTCCTCAAAAAATTATGTTTTCCAATGTATTAATTGCAATACATGCATGCATAAAGTACATGTATTGGTAAACTTTCTCTTAATAAATACTTGCATGCATGCAATGATTTAATGCACCTTGGAATCTAAACATGTGATGGGGAACAACCAAATTGAGCCTTATAAAATGGAAAAACTAAAATTTTGAGATAAGCCTATAAACCGGAAAGGAGGAGTATATATATATGCATGATACTAGTATATGATCGACAATACCTCCGTAATGCGTGCATGCATAGTATCATAAGTTAGTATCTTAGGTTGCCTTATTAATTGCCATGCATGACACAAAGTAGTACAACATTTAATATGATACAGTATCATGATATGATACCACACCCTTTCTTTCCTCATTTAACTGTGTGCCACATCATCTAAAAAGTCTAGTTGACATACATCATATCGCTTGATACTCCCATATTACGACCAACCTTATTAGGGTGGCCATAATGGGGGTATCATAGCCGGTATCATGCACTCGGGAGTCAGGAATATAAAATATGATGATGTGGCAAAGAAGCAGTAACATAGGCGGATACCATAACATATATATATATATAACAAATTCTATACTACTTTGTGTCATGCATGGCCATAAATACGGTCATCTATGATATATATATATATATATATATACTACTCATTGATACTATATATATGTGCACTATGAAGGTACGTACGTAGTATCATACACTAGTATCATATGCATGATACTATATATATATATATAGTATATGATACTCCCCACTATATAAGGCTGGCCATAGTGGTGGTATCATAGCCGACGATGTCATGCACCCGGAAATAGCGCAGTATGATGATGTGTCAAAGAATTAAATATATATAAAGAGGGTTAGAGTAACATATAGGTAGATACCGTATCATGTTAAATGCGATGCTAATTTTTGTCATGCATGGCAATAAATATGATCTATATATGATACTATACTCTATATATATGTATTATACTATGCGCTATAATTAATTAAAGGTAGTATCATACACTAGTATCATATATACTGTATATTCATGATACTAGTATATGACACTCTCCACTATACTCGTGATTTCTTACCGTGGAAAAAATTTGGAGGCGAAACGAAACTCATCTTTTCATTCGAACAAAAATATGATGTTAGGTAATGTAAATGTTTTCAAAGAGCACATGGTTCGCTCACGAAAGCTGTGTGTCCATTAAACCGTGGTCGATGCACCCCCCCCCCCTCTGCGACACGCGCGATCTGATTCGTGCGTTCTGATTGGCCAGAACCCAAATCCCATGGATCGTATGTCTGCACCATTGGATTCTCCTTGATCGAACGGCGATCCTCATCCCTTTTGACAACACATGTAAATGTTTTCAAACAGCCCCTCCAAAAAATGTTTTCAAATAGCACACGGTTCACACACGAAAGCCGTGTGCCTACCAAACCGTGGCTGATGCCCCCCTTTGCTGCGCGCGCGATCTGAGTCGTGCATTCTGATTGGCTAGAACCCAAAACCCATGGATCGTACGTCTGCACCGTTGGATGCTCCCAGATCGAACGGCAATCCTCACCCTTTCGACAGGAAATGCAGTCCAGCTAGGAATTGATTTATATGCCAACATGCACGGTAAATGCCAAAAAATGTCTTACATATAGCACACGAGACCTGAAATGCGACAGTAAATCAAACCCGTGGTAAAATTGTGATTGGTTTACGTGGAAAAAATTTAGAGGCAAAACGATGAACTCACGTCTTCATTTCAAAATTAGTACGTCTTCATTTCAAACGAAATTATTCTGTTTTTGCACATGAGCACTTAGAGGCAACAGTTTGCATAGGCCTTTCCGCGCGCGCTATGACCAGGGATATTTCTCACCCTTTTCACCTAGGCCGCCAACACCCGGAGTGCCAACACCCCCCCCACCGGCCGCTCGCGTTTCACTCAACTAGTCCACCCAATCTCCTTCGCCATCTCCCCCTCCCCCAGATCCACAACAGAACCCTCTCCGACGCTGCCGTGCTCACCTTGGCCGTGTGCCCGCTCTTCGGCATCAAGCCTACCTCCATTGCCATTCCCAACACGCGGCGGCCCAAGCCTCGTCATCTTCGTTTTCTCGCCAGCCACCCTCGAGCATATCGATGAAGTAACGCTCGCCTCTCCTGTGGTCCGACCGGGTTTGCATTAAGAAGCCTGTTAGTTACTGCTCTCCATCGCGGTGAGGCATATTTCCTCGCAACCCTTCTTCCAATTTCATTCTATATGTTCCAAAATTGGCTATAAAATAACGGAGAGCGTATATATGTTCATTATCTACCTTCCTTACTACATATAAGTTGTATTTGTTCCAATAAGTTACTGCCTATTTACAGATCGCGGGCGCCCGAGTCACACAAACTTAACAAATTAGCCGTACATTTTCTAAATTATTGCATGGCATGTTTAGAAAGCTTGATACCAAGTTGTTAGTTTTATGCTTATCCTCCTTTCCTAAGTTTCGCATGTGTTCTCTGTAGATGCTAAGTAGCAGCGACAACACTCATTCAGGCCATGTATCTTCATCTGATTCAGACAACCCTAGGTCTTCAACAGATTGCGAGGGATCAAGTAGACTTGAACGGGATAGAGCTGCAGCAATTACCCTTCCGGTCAGGACACGAAGGAACGCTCCAAGGAAGCCCACACACCAGTCTAAAGGTGTATATGAAGTAACCGAGATTGATTTAAAGTCTCGGGCTCCAACTAAACTAGATAAAGCACGCATGAGGTTCAGGAGTGTGTGTGGATTTGTTGGCAGGGCAAGGCTCAACATTAATCTGCCGGGGTTTCGGAAGGCTGACATAGAAACACGGTGAAGGATAGTTCGGGAGATCATGGATCACTTCAACGTTCCAGAGCAGTTGAGAATGCAGGTGGAACACGCTGCACTGAAGAAGGCTAGGGATGCTTGGTGAAACTGGAAGCACGTGCTGTACAAGAAGTACTTGAGTGAAGGCAAGGAGCCAATCCCCGCATACCCCCAAATTACAAAGGCAGACTGGGCAGAATTCAAAAGGGTCAGGGTAACTAAAGAGTTTGTTGAGAAGAGTTTCAAGCAATCAGAACTTCAGAAGAAGAACATACACCCCAACCGTATGGGTGTGGCAGGATACTATGGCATGAAACTGATATGGGAACATGAGGACAAAGAAGCAGTAGCGGCGGGTGGGAATCCGGCCTTTAGTGAAATCAGGGGCGAACGTGCCAGAGACTACTTGCGGGCACATGCAAAGAGGCGTGATGACGGAACTTATTACTTTGAAAACGCACGTGACGCCAAACTGTATGAAGTGATGTTAGAGGCTTCCAAGATCCCTGGAAGGTTCTACAGGAACTCAGGGCCATGTGACATTCTGTCCATTGCTCTGGAAACAAAAGAGCCCCCTGGATGTGCAAGGGGTATGGGTGTTAATGTCCCGCACAAGAGGGCTTTCACACTTGGCAAAGAAGAGAGGCTCAACATGAAAAAAGCGAGGAGTGAAATGAAGAAGAATACATTGTATGAAAGGTTGAGGAAGGAGATTTATCCGGCTGTTCGGAAGGATGTTGAGGAGTCAATAATGATGCAAAAGACTAACACTGACAGATAGCCAGTAGATGGGAGGGGAGGTGGGCATGGAGGATGTTGCTTATTGCGCGACAACACTGCACAAGAGTAGCTGTGCATCAGCTGACCCCAGCGACACTGAGACTGCAGCTGCTCGTGATGATGCTATATCTGATCTACCTAGAATGAAAGACAAACTGAAGGGCATGCTTACACATTATGAAGGTACATTAGAATGTGCAACAACCTAGGTTTGCCCACCCTTCTTGGAAGATGGCCTCTTCTTGGACAATGTGCCATTGAAGCCGGGCTGTGTGAAGTGCTACGTGACTGAAGTAAAGCTTGGATTCAATGGATTTGCCCTGAAGAATGTCCTAGGAGACTTTGATGAGCAAAGGACCTTGGGAGAAACACTGTTACATCACATCCAGTGGCCACGAAAGGAAATAGAGTTCATTGATGAGATTCCTGAAGCCCTGCCAAGAGCAACCACTGTCGTCCCTCAATCGGTGATGCTCTCCTTGCCACAACAACTCTCACTGGCTGATGCATCAACCTGTGATCAGCCAGCCTGACTTTGTGGCGTACAGGCCATGTCATCCTCCGCCCCAAAGCAGCCAGTGGCAAGGCCTACAACTATTGAAGATGCACCACCGGTTCAGATGCCGGACGCTGAAGCAGCCGGGGGAGACCCAGCTGCAGCACATGCTCAGCAGACCAACCTGGTGGAACAGACTGCTAAGCAGTCTAATGTTTCAAAACCGCCTGCTAAGCAGTCTGTAGGTCCAGAACTGACTGCTCATCAGTCTGTTGGTCCGCAGTCGTGTGATCAGCATGCCAATGCGTCGGCACTTCCTGCTCAGCAAACCAACGCATTGGCACGGCCTCCTCAGCACACCGACAAGTTGGCAACACATGCGCAGAAACCCGACATAGCTTCAACGCATGGTCAGCAGTCCAATGCCTCTGCTCCTACAACCCAGCAGTCTGATGCCTCTGCTCCTACAGCCCAGCAGTCCGTCACAGCAGCACCACGAGCTCAGCGGTCCGGCATAGGTAAACCATCTGCTAAGCAGTCCGCCCAAGCTTCACCGTCTGCTCGGCAGTCTACCTTGCAGGCAACCAGACGTTCTGCCAGAAATGCTTCAAGTACCAAGAAGGAAGTGGCCAAAAAGGCTACAACCACGACCATGAGGAAGCGCAGTGGGAGAGTAAAGAGGAAAGAGAACAATTGCCTCTTACTTAAAGCACTCATTGGCCAGAACCAAATTAACAGCAGCTTGTTCGAATCAGGGAGTAATATTATTTCTGATGCCATGGATGAAGAAGAAGTACGTTTGTTACTTACTAAAAGTAAAGCAGATGTACTTGAAGCACACAATTACGTCCATGGCCAATCATTTCTTGTTGGCGAATACATTGATGAGTGCAGCTCTAGTTGCCACGAGTTACATGAATATTGCATGGATCAAATGTCAGCAGGTCATCATGCTTTGCTAGTCCACTACAATAGATATCTTTCCGACATGATGCTGGTTCCATCAATGTGAGTTTCGAGGATTTACATCTCTTCTTCAACTTCAACGTGCTCGATGCCACTCTTGTTAGATGCCTGATTTTGTAAGTACTTAACAAACTCTGATCAACTTCTCCATACAAGGCTGTAAATGATAAAGAGCTAACTGCATTTTATTCCTCTCAGGGGATTGAACGCGCAGAGAAGAAAAAGGGAGGGTGTATATTTCATAGATCCTGAACTAGCAAATGGCACAACAATACATGGTAAGGACCTACATGACTGGGCCGTTAACACGGTCGTCCGTCTTTTCAAAAACACGTCCCATGCAGAATCATTTCTCTAGCCATATCATGAACGGCCAGTCAAGTAAAAAACCACACACACACTGATTGTCTTTCATATTTCGACATAAGTTGTAAGTTCATGGCTTTCTTAATATGTAGCGATAATTGGATATTGGTATTAATTGTTCCAAACAAGAACACGGTTTACTACATCGATTCTCTCAAAGAGTCAACAAACGCTCAGAATCTGATGCATCTTTAGCAATTCATGGATAGGTATTGAATTCTATGATGTTGAAATTAATTTCCATTCATATCTGGTTCAATAATTGATGTTGTCAAAATTCATCATCATTTACAGTCTGCTCGCATTGTGGAAAACTAAACCAGGGAACCTATTTAAGAGGGAACTACCTCTGCAGCACGAGATCATTTCTCCGGTAACACATCGAAATCTGTTATTTTTGGAGTGTTACTCCAACAGTCTACAAATACCTTTCCTTACGCTAGTCAAATGTTCAAGCTTCTAAATAAAAATCTTTCTATTTTGTCCAAAGAAAAAACAATACATCTAACACCGGTTAGGTTGTTCCTAACAGGACAAATACATGACTAATTCTGTACAAAAAATTTGAGTGTCCTCAGCAAGAAGCAGGGACCAACCTTTGTGGATACTATGTTTGCAGACACATGATCCCCATCTGCAAATCTGCTTATAGTTGTGACGATCCTCGTGAATTAGTAGCAGTAAGTCTATCTTAATTAATATCTTCTACTCCACTCATATGGCACATTTTGATCTTTAAAATACTGCACCTCGTCTTAAAATCGAGGACCCCTCAACCGCTCCCAGCTGGTGAATTGCTGATGGTTCGGAGATTTATCAGTCCCACTGGTGATAATGAAGATTTCAGCATGCGTTCTCCTGAAACATTGAGTAAGAGTTAGCCGCTAAACATATAATGCATGGATCCATTGTTTTCCATCTGATGAGGTCTTCGTATTTCGTACACTATGATTAATTATGTAATGCATATATGTGTGGACAAATCATTGGAATTTAGCTACCATGTGTTCAATTGCAATTGTTGTGAAATATGATGAATGTTCTTCATGTGGACACTATTTGTTCAATTGAATATTGTGCCGAATTTGCTTTTTGCGTGCCGATTCAAAATGGGATATTTTTGTTTATTTGTTCAAATGAATATTATGGCTAATTTGCTTTTTGCGTGCCGATTCAAAATATGATATTTTTGTTTATTTGTTCAATTGAATATTATGGCGAATTTGCTTTTTGCATGCCGATTCAAAATGGGAAATTTTTGTTTTAACCTCGCAATTGCTCCGCACACGGTTCAACTAAATGAGTGTGTGCGGTCCACATCGGAATGCATACGTCAATCGTAGCGGAACCGTCGGTGATACACAGCAGATCGCAAACGATTTGCTGCGCTACTACGTGTGCATAGGGTCTCTGGAACCGTTTGTGATATCGCGTTATCGCACATGAGAACCAGGAGTAAACCATGCCCAATGTAAAATACAATCCCAGTCGTAATTTTTTCAGAAAACGTGTGGGATCCCAAACGAAAAGCACACGTCACTCTTGCGGTAACCGTCGATGATACCCAACAAATCACAAACGGTCTGCAGCACTTGTATGTGTGCGAAGGGGCTACTGAACCATTTGTGGTAGAACATTATCGCAGACGGTAATTATTGGCAAACGTGTGCGATGGAGTCTAGCATGGCAGACGGGTTACACAGAAAACTCGTGTGCGATGGGGCACAAATCGCACACAGTTCATATGTTGGCCCGTGTGCCTTACATACTGTTTCCCAAATGGTTCATTATGACATACCGTATGGTTTCACTGCGTCATTAGAAACGCTTAATCACTAATACCACACGTGCAGAAGAATTTAGTGTGTGCTGCGTCGCACACGATTACATTTTGGAAGGCCTCTGGATCACTGCTACATATCCCCGATGGTTTCTTGGTCATGTGGGAAGGACACCCTATCGCACACACTCACTTGGCGATGGTCCCAAATGCCATCGCAGAAAGGGGTTAAAAACTGTTTGTATAGCACTGACGCGTACCAGTGGAAGATATGACCGTGGGAGTAAACGGTGGAGGGAGGCGCCGCACACGACTAACAATTGTCTTAGGTGTGCTAGGGGGCGCCCCGCACATATATATAGGTGGGAGGGAGAGGGGAGAGGCCAGGAGGCACCCCAAGTAGGACGAATCCTACTTGGGTTCCTCCTAGGCCGGCCACCCCCTTCCTTATTTACCAGTGGGGGAAGGAAAGAGGAGGGGGGAAAAAGGGAAGGGGGAGGCCGAATCCCCCCTTTCCTTTCTCTTTCCCCCTTTCCTTCTCCCTTTGGTTTGGCCCATATGGGGGGCGCACCAGCCCCTGGTGGCTGGTGCGTTTCCCCTCTTGGCCCATTAGGCACATATCTTTTGCCGGGGGTGCCCGGAACCCCTTTCGGCGACCCGATATATACCCGGTACCCTCCGAAACACTTCCCATGTCCGAATACTATCGTCCTATATATCAATCTTTACCTCTCGACCATTTAGAGACTCCTCATCATGTCCGTGATCTCATCCGGGACTCCAAACAACATTCGTTCACCAAATCACATAACTCATATAATACAACATCATCATCGAAGGTTAAGCGTGCGGACCCTACGGGTTCGAGAACTATGTAGACATGACCGAGACACCTCTCTGGTCAATAACCAATAGCGGAACCTAGATGCCCATATTGGCTCGCACATATTCTATGAAGATCTTTATCGATTGAACCGTTATGACAACATACGTTACTCCCTTTGTATGTCGGCATGTTACTAGCCCGAGATTCGATCGTCGATATCTTTATACCTAGTTCAATCTCATTACCGGCATGTCTCTCTACTAGTTCCATATTACATCACCTCGTGACTAACTCCTTAGTTGTTTGCTTCCGAACTTATGATGTGTATTACCGAGAGGGCCCAAAGATACCTCTCCGATACTCGGAGTGACAAATCCTATTCTCGATCTATGCCAACTCAACAAACACCTTTGGAGATACCTATAGAGCATCTTTATAATCACACAGTTATGTTGTGACATTTGATAGCACACAAGGCATTCCTCCGATATCCAGGAGTTGCATAATCCCATAGTCGAAGGAATATGTATTTGACATGAAGAAAGCAATAGCAATAAAACTGAACAATCATTATGCTAAGCTAACAGATGGGTCTTGTCCATCACATCATTCTCTTAATGATGTGATCCCGTTGTCAAATGACAACTCATGTCCATGGTTAGGAAACCTTAACCATCTTTAATCAACGAGCTAGTCAAGTAGAGCCTCACTAGGGCCATGGTGTTTGTTTATGTATTCACACATGTATTTAGGTTTCCGATCAATACAATTCTAGCATGAATAATAAACCTTTATCATGAATAAGGAAATATAAAATAACAACTTTATTATTGCCTCTAGGGCATATTTCCTTCAGCGGGAGGAGCCGTGATATCCCGGTAGAGGGATTTGGTGGAGAACCGGTCCGAGGACTCCAGGCACCAGGAGACCCGGTCGTCCAGTTGATCCACGTCCAAAGGATGAAGGGCGATGTACTCAAGGAGGTATTGCCATGTGGCAAGTTCCGCGAGGCCAAATGGTCGGCAGAAGCAAGGCGCACTAAATCAATAAGGGTTGCCTCGATGGAGATCCTAGGTTTTACTGCAATGGCGAACAGGTCCGAAAATCAGGCGGCAAAGGGGTGATCCCCAGCCCACCGGTCAAAGAAAAATAGGGTGGCCGCACCTGGCCCCACAACGATGGAGGTACCGATGCGGAGGATCGGGTGAAGCTATATGATGGACTGCCGGAATTGTGAGCCACCAGACCAGTGACAGAAGGCGAGTGGTTGACCACCGAGATATTTGTTTCGGATGATGTCAAGCTAGAGGGCACCCTCCCCATTCGCAATTCTCCACAACCACCGAGTCAGCAGGGCGATGTTCATGCGTTTGGACGACATGATCCCGAGGCCTCCCTGGTCGCATGGTTTGCAAATGTTAGGCTAGCTTACCATATGGTACTTTTGCTTATCGCCCTCCCTGGCCTAGAAGAACCTTGCCTGATACTTGGTGATCTCAGGGTGGAAGGCCTCGTGAAGGCTGTAGAAGCTCATGATGAACAGGAGCACGCTGGAGAGGGATGAGTTGGTGAGCACTGTTTCAGCCGCCTTAGACAGCCAACGGCCCTGACATGCACTACAAAAAAATACACATCCGTGACATTTTGGGCCGAACGAATTTTTTTCTGTCATGCTTATGACACATCTATGACGATAATTGTGACAAAACCCGGTATCATCATAGATGTGGTGGGCTCCTACTTCTATGACAAAATATCATGACAAAAAATGGGCTTTTCTTCCTGGGCGGGCCGGAGACGCAGCTGCATGACATTCTTTGGGCCGTCCATGACAGAAAAAATCATGGTAGAAGCAAGGGCGAGGAAAATATCGGGGGAGTTCCCGGTTACAGTGGGTGGTCGGGGGCCGAGCGAAGCGCGTTTCTCTCATATGTATGCGCGTGTGTGGGAGGCGTTGCACCCTAACTGAACCCGAGCGAGGCGTTGGGCTCTAACTGAACCCGAGCGATTGCACTGCAGGCTACGCGTTACTGAACCAGAGCGATCGATCGATCCCTTGATGTTAACTGAATCACTTCGCTACTGCTGCTAACTGAAGCCGATCGAACCCTGCTACCTCCTTCCCTAGATGAACAGTGAGCGTTGTTCGGGGGGTTTGGATGAACAGTTCCCGGTGGGGCATTGGATGAACAGGACCCCGTGGTAGTAGAGGCCGTTGCCGCTGGATGAACAGTACCACGATCGATCGAGCCGGTTGGGGGCTGGATCAACAGGACCCCATGGAGGGCTGGATGAACAGGATGACCCCGTGGAGGGCTGGTTGAACAGTAGCCGCTGGAGGGCTGGATGAACAGTAGCCCGTGGAGGGGTGGTTGAACAAGACCCCATGGAGAGGGCTGGTTGAACAGTAGCCGGTGGAGGAGCGGTGGAGGTTGGATGAACAAGAACCCATGGATGAACAGTGGCTGGTGGAGGCAGGAGGGGAGACGCCGTGGATGAATAGTTGATGACCCACAAGTGTAGGGGATCTATTATAGCCTTTTCCATAAGTAAGAGTGTCGACCCCAATGAGGAGCTGAAGGGAATGACAAGCGGTTTTTAGCAAGGTATTCTCTGCAAGCACTGAAATTATCGATAACAGATAGTTTTGTGGTAAGGTAATTTCTAACGAGTAACAAGTAATAAAAGTAAATAAGGTGCAGCAAGATGGCCCAATCCTTTTTGTAGCAAAGGACAAGCCTGGACAAACTCTTATATAAAGGAAAGCGCTCCCGAGGACACATGGGAATTATCGTCAAGCTAGTTTTCATCACGTTCATATGATTCGCGTTCGGTACTTTGATAATTTGATATGTGGGTGGACCAGTGCTTGGGTACTGCCCTTCCTTGGACAAGCATCCCACTTATGATTAAACCCTATTGCAAGCATCCGCAACTACAACAGAAGTATTAAGGTAAACCTAACCATAGCATGAAACATATGGATCCAAATCAGCCCCTTACGAAGCAACGCATAAACTAGGGTTTAAGCTTCTGTCACTCTAGCAACCCATCATATACTTATTACTTCCCAATGCCTTCCTCTAGGCTCAAACAATGGTGAAGTGTCATGTAGTCGACGTTCACATGACACCACTAGAGGAAAGACAACATACATCTCATCAAAATATCGTACGAATACCAAATTCACATGACTACTTATAGCAAGACTTCTCCCATGTCCTCAGGAACAAACGGAACTACTCACAAATCATATTCATGTTCATAATCAGAGGGGTATTAATATGCATAATGGATCTGAACATATGATCTTCCACCAAGTAAACCAACTAGCATCAACTACAAGGAGTAATCAACACTACTAGCAACCCACATGTACCAATCTGAGGCTTTAGGACAAAGATAGGATACAAGAGATGAACTAGGGTTTGAGATCAGATGGTGTTGGTGAAGATGTTGATGGAGATTGACCCACTCCCGATGAGAGGATCGATGGTGATGACTTCCCCCTCCCAGAGGGAAGTTTCCCTGGCAGAACAGCTCCACCGGAGCCCTAGATTGGTTCCCCCAAGGTTCCGCCTCGTGGCGGCGGAGTTTCGTCCCGAAAGCTTGCTTATGATTTTTTCCGCGACGAAGGAGTCCATATAGCCAAAGATGGGCATCAGAGGGCTGCCAGGGTGCCCACGAGGCAGGGGGGCGTGCCCCCACGCTCATGGACGGTGGGTGGTCCCCCTCTGGTACTTCTTTCGCCCAATATTTTTTTATATATTCTGAAACATGCTCCCGTGAAGTTTCAGGACTTTTGGAGATGTGCATAATAGGTCTCTAATATTTGCTCCTTTTCCAGCCCAGAATTCCAGCTGCCGGCATTCCCCCTCTTCATGTAAACCTTGTAAAATAAGAGAGAATAGGCATAAGTATTGTGACATAATGTGTAATAACAGCCCATAATGCAATAAATATCGATATAAAAGCATGATGCAAAATGGACGTATCAACAGTCGCAGGTGGAGGCTGGAGGAGGTCGACGGTGGATGAACAGTAGCCCATGGAGGCAGTCGACAGTGGAGATGAATAGTATCCCGTGGAGTCCCGTTTTGCGGTACGCCACACCCCTCCCGATGAACAGGACCCCCGTTTCGACCATAGCGCTCCAACACAAGTCCGTTTCCTCCGTTTTGCGGTACGCCACACCCCACCTGATCAACAGGACCCCGTTTCAACCGTAGGAGGTCCAAGAGAAGTCTGTTTCCTCCATTTTGCAGTACACCAGACCCCTCGCGATGAACAGGATCCCGTTTCTACCGTGGCCGGTCGAACACAAGGCCGTTTCCTCCGTTCTGCGGTACGCCAGGCCTCGTTTCCATCGGCTGTTCCATGCAAGACGGTTGGCTTCCGATGAACAGCACGCGTTCCGTTGCCTCCCGATGAACACGACGTGTTCCATTGCCTCCCAATGAACACGACGATGACGCAGTTTCTCCATTCCGACCTAGCCATGTACACGAGCCCTGGGCGTACGTATGCGCGAGTAGGCGTTCGAGACCCCGCCCGTATGTACGTACATGGACGTATTTACTTTCTTGCACCCTGGCCGCTGTACGTACGTGTACATGCTACATGCGTGCCTTTACTACGACACGTGCGCGCCTCTACTATGACACATGTGTGCCTCTACATCGACCAGTATGTACGTACACGTTCGCGACCAGAATGACAACGCTATGTATGCTTCGACCAGGTGGGTCCCAACTGTCGGGCACTTCCTTGCATGCGAAGATGTAGCTAGTGGGTCCCAACAGTCAGGGGGAAACATTTTTTTTGCGAAATACGGTGGCCCATCCGGTGGGTCCCTGCTGTCAGGTGGAGGAATCATTATTTTCTGCGTAATAAGGAGGCACTTCCTTGATGCGGCCGTGGACCCAGCTGTCAGCCTCTCCATGTATAGTCCACATCCGATGGATGTCGTTCGTTGAGCACGTTGACCACGTGGCACCGAGAGTACCAGGGCGATGGACGACGGCGATGCCTAGGAAGGGGACGACGCGGAGGCGGGGTAGACGCGGCAGTGGAAGCCCACGCGGAGAGGAGTACGAGGGTTCACTGGTTTAGCTTCGGTGTGAGGCTGCCGTCGTCACAGGGCCTGGCCAGCGGTGGGAGTAGTAGGGGGCAGTGAGGCCTCCACGGCATCATAGCCAGCCACGGGAGGCAGGAGTACGCGGCACGACCGGCGCTGCTTTGGACGGCTAGAGCAAGAAGAGCAGAAGTTGAAGAAGCACTATGGCCGTTGGATGGACATCGTACGGTTACTGGAGCTAGAATCGTTCATATTAACTAAGTTGACAAAGCCTCCGTCCCTGTCATCTTAGTAGGCCCACAAGTTAGTCCCCCACTATGGTGGGTCCCAGCTAGCTGGGGGAGTATTCATTTTTTGTGTGTGTAATAAGGAGGCACTTCCTTGCGTGCGAAGATATAGCTGGTGGGTCCGACCTGTCAGTGGGGGGAACAGTTTTTTTTCGCAAAATACAGAGGCCCTTCTGGTGGGTCCCAACTGTCAGGTGGAGGAATCATTATTTTGCGCGTAATAAGGAGGTATTTCCTTGTGTGGGCCCCTACTATCAGCCTCTTCCGATGGCTGTTGTATGTTGACCATGTTGACCTCGCTGCGCCGAGAGCACAAACACGGTGGACGAGGGCGAGGCCCAGGAAAGGAACAACCCGGAGCCAGCGAAGCCACCGCGGCAGATGCCCATGCTGAGGAGAGTACGAGCGCTGACTGGTTGGCTGCGGGGTGAGGCTGACGTCGTCGGAAAATAATAGGATGTGCGGGTGGGTAGAGGGATGGCCTGGCGGCAACACAACCAACCATGGGAGGAGGGAGCAGGAAGTCCCGCCGGCGCTGGTTTGGGCGGGTGGAGCAGGAAGATCAGAGATTGAAGAAGCACGGTGGCCGTTGTATGGACATCCAATAGTCACTGCTCTGTGTTGACTAAGTTGGAAAAGCCTTGCGTACGCGTCAAATTTTTTTAGGACATCGTCATCGTCAACCTAGTAGGCCCAGAAGTCAGCCTCCAAATCTGTGGAAAACAACATACAGCCCATTTGGCATTATTTTCAATAATTTACATCCCATTTGCTAATTCTTAAGGATATTTGAAGCCCATATTCTTTTTATTAGCATTACAGACCTTATATTCTGGGCACTACTAAAAAATTCAACAAAATTTTGCATATTTTGGTGGGGTCCGAACTCTTTTAATCATGAAATTTCGAGTCACATTAAAAATAATTTTTAAAAAATTATATCAAAATAAAATTCAAAAAATAATTCTCCGCAAAAAATGAATGAAATTTAAAATCTTAACTAGCAAGATGCTCGTGCGTTGCACGGAACATGAAGATGCATTTGTATGAGTAGTTTATCTTGTGGGAGAAAAGGCGATATTTTAATGTAATTGCCAGTTGGCTTTGGTTTAAAAATTTACAACCCATTTCTTACAACTTATAGCCCATTTTCTGGGGAATCCCATTTCTTACTACTTACATCCCTCCTCGTCTTGAAAGATTTGCAGCCCAGCAGGGCTGAGAAAAGCAAGTAGGCCTCGGTTTTGGTATTTGCCAAAAAAAAAAAGAGAATTGGGCTAGCCATTTTCAGAAAGAAAAAAAGATATCAACTGGGCTCGTCATGTGCTTAAATAAAAGCGTAAGCGTTGGCTAGACGGGCCGCAGCCCCCGCACAACGCGCAGTTGAGCTCCGTCTCTGAAACTAAAAAACAAATGGGCGAGCTACTGGGTCCCTGGTGTTATCCGCTTGTTGTGTAATTTTCTCGTTTATTGACTACATTGACAATGGCGTGGGACCTAGTTGTCAAACGATTAGGAGGAAGTATTTTTTTGGCTTGTAATAACGAGGCACCTGCTTGCGTAATGCAATGACCCTGGTGGGTCCCTACTGTCAGCCTCTCCACGTATAGTCATCTCCTGATTCCTCTTGGTTGTTGACCATGTTGACAACGCCAGACGGCGGCGGGCATAGCGAGCGAACCAAGGCAGAGAATGACGGCGAGGCCTCGGACAGGAACGAACAGCAGCCGTGGAAGATGCGGCAGTGTAGTGGCAGGTGGAGGGGAGTACGAGGGCAACAACATGCAACTTAAGCTTACAAACGGTACAAAAATCCCAAGGATTAATTGTTCATCAAATTTTTAGACAAAACCCATATTGAACATGGCAGTAACATCTAACCCAACCACTCTTTTTCACAGTCACAAAAAATGGATCAGTCTGATCCATAAAATCAACATCCTGTGCAAAAAGAATTATTTCAGGATGACTACAACTTGTTGTAAATAGAAGCCGAGCACATTTAGAAGCCCATTTGTCCACCTGAAACTTCTTTTTTTTGCTGTTAAACGTGTCCTTCCATGAGAAATCTCTTGCGGTAAAACTTAAGCCTCATGGACAATAGTAACCTCGCATTCAACAGGAAGAATGTGACAAAGCTTTTGTTTGCCTGGTTGGATGCATATCCTTCCATCGTTATTTTCCTCAAACGAATGTCATGAGAACTGAGAAAGTACTGGTGCTTATTACGCCACCGATTGGTTATACATTTTTCTCCATGTGGTCGCAGTACCTAAGTAGACATGAAGATTGAAAATAGTTAAGGTCTGAAAAAAGAGTATGTCGAAAGAGCGATAACTGAACGGTTAATTCTAGTACAATATATACGGGCTTTCAATGTGCATGAAATCATCACCTCTATATGTAAATTCTCCAGAGATCGAAAGCATCGCAGCAAGCCAAGAATTATGTTCAGATCAAAACTAGACATTCTGATATATATAAGATCTTGACAGAATCCAGCAGCATTGATAGGCTATCCATGGATGAACTCTTCATTGAGCATATAACATAATTACTCCAAGATGATATAAAACTTATGCGCACAAATGAAAAATGCAGCTTATGATTACAAATGTGTAGATGATAATATACGGTACCTGAACAAGTGGGCAACCAAACACCAACTTCCTATGATCATTAAACGGATCATGAATTACACCCAAGGTCTCCAGTTTGGGCGCAGAGACGACAATCATTTGCGAAGGTCTATAATAATTATCAAGGAGCAACCTTTGAAGTGAAGGGGCATCTTTGATGATGAGCTGCTGTCCTTCAAAACAAATTCCAATGCTTTTAAGGTGAAAATGAGGCGACTTTATTTGGAGACAACCGATAGGGATTTCTATTCCCAAAACAATCAGAAAGCGCTCCTGGGCAGGGCAACTGGAGTGGATGATGCTCTGCAGTGAGGCCTCCGATAGATAAACCACCACAAGCGAAAGTTTTTTTAGCAGTGGGAGTTGAAGCATTTGTACCAGATCGTCTGGTAGATGGCACATGGTGAAGGTGGCGGTGTGGAGAGAGGAGGAAAACCGCGAGATGGACAACGGTGGTGTGGGCACGAATTCTTGGTGTGTTCGTGGTATGAAACTTTGGTGGTAATGGTAGAACTCAAACTGCTGGAGTTTTCCGAATTCAGGGGATGTTAGCCAAGCATCCACCGTGCTGGGTATGGACAGAAGGTAGCGTGTTGGGATGTAGAGGCGTGAACGGGGCCCTACTGGTGAGAGGAGATGCTGGCTCTGAGGAGATCAAATTCAGGAAGGATAGATATCTGACGACCGTCGAGATTGAGGGGCGCGGTGCGCCATAGAGGGTGCCACTGAGTTGAGAGGACTTGTGTGCGGCAACAGTCCTTGGTGGGGAGAAGCGAGATGATCTCCTCAAGGATGACGTCCGGGAGATCGGTGATGTGGTCCACTGGAGATTCTACCGGTTTCTCAGATCCAGGTGGGGGGGGGGGGCTCGCCGCTTCTCCCCACGCTTCCGGGTGTGGGATTTACAACCGGCGTCGCCGCTGGCGGGAGCCTCATCTTCTTGGCGATGGGGCCAGCCGACTCCATTTTCCTTGTGGGCATCGTGCCGAGCTCACGAGTTTGAGCAGAGTAACCAGAGACGAGCCTATTGGCAGTGCAAGTGGGGAAGAAAGAGGGCTGGGGTTTTCTGTAGGAGTGGAAGAAGAGGAGCAGGCGTTTTCTGTACGAGTGAGGAAGAAGGTGAGCGGGGGTTTTTTGGACGAGTGAGGAAGATGGGGAGTGGGGGGAATTGGGGGGAGACGGAGAGGAGCGGGAGAGCGAGCTGCAGATAAGTGGAAGCGAGGAGGAAGGAGGGTTTTTCTGGGATCGCCCCCTCTTCAAGAAATATGGGCTTCTCCTCGCAAAAAACAAAAACAAATGGGCTTTAAGATGGATAGGCTTTTGTATCGGCCCAGTCGACTGCACGTGTTTCGCACTGGAGGGCCTTGTGCTAGAGGCAGCCCGAGACACTCTCAATCTTATTGCCCATTCGAAAGAAAAAAGAGACGTCTCCAGCTTATGGCTACTCATCAGTAACCTTTTTCAACTTGGCATCCACCAAATTAGAGGATGCGGTACTGGATGCATACACTCACACTGGTCGCGTAGCGTGGCAAATTGAGGTGTCAAATAACATGCCTACAATATACTTACTAGATTGTGAAGGTTCACAGGCTAGTCAACATTCACATTAAACTAAGCTTCAGAAGATACGGTATGCATACTAACATTCAGAAGGACAAAAGTTCAGCATGTTTATGCATCTCAGTGATTCACCATACTATAACCAATACAAAGCTGTGAGAAGGTGTGGAAATAAAGAAAATTGCTCGATGCTTCTCTAAGCAAAGGGCCTCCCTGCGCACGCATTAATTTCCTGGGCATGCTTGTTTCTTCTCAATGGTGCGAGCACTTTGAGCATGTTGGCAACTCCACAGCTAGCTAGCTGCCTCATCTTGCAGTTGATGCTGACACATTTGCAGCAAACACATGAGGCAATAGAGATGACTTAACATGAGTCCATATTGTGCAGTTCCCCTGAAATCATCTTCATTGTCCTGAATCTGAAAAGATAGGAAAATAATATCTCTACTCAAACAGTGTTGCAAAACAGTAGCACATATCAATAGCTCGGCATGACAAAACACGATCATCTGGACAAAGGGGATACTGACCTGCCTGAGGAAGATTATATATAATTTCATAAGTCCTTGGTTGATTTCCACCTTCGGCTGCACTGCTTGTTTGCTCCTCCACACATGACATGATCGTTCCGCACTGCAATCAGCAAGTCAACGTACGAATAAGCTTTTTTCATCTTGCAGTGGTCATTGTACCTAGTTAAAAATGTAGGAATACCTGGAGCACCATGAGGTTAGCTGACAGCAGGTAGATGCAGCCATATAAATTTTGTGCGGTGCTACCAAAATTGAGGTTTGTATCCCTTCCTGTTATGAGAATTCTTCTTGAAGTTGGTAGAATGTGACAACTTGTTCTTTGCATCAAACTTGCCTTTCCCCTGAGATTTGTTCTTGTTGTTTTGGGGCTGGTTGGGCTGGAAGTTCTTCTCGTGTACCATGTGGGCACTAGAAGCCCCCTCAGCGACCCAAGCACGTGTGTCTTTTGCTCTCGCCTTCTCTTCAAATTCAAGAGTGCTAATGAGATCCGAAACGGAAAACTCATGTCTCTTGTTTTTTCAGAGAAGTAGCAAAATCGTTCCACGAAGGTGGAAGCTTGGCAATGATGGTCCCAGCAACAAATTTGTCCGGCAACACACACTTAAAGTACTCAAGTTCCTTAGTGAGTGACTGTATCTCATGAGTCTGCTGAACAATAGAGCGCTCATCAATCATCTTGTAGTCACAGAATTGCTCCATGATGTACAACTTGTTGCCAGCGCCTGAGGCCCCAAACGGGGCCTCGATTGTAGCCCACATGTCTTCGCCGCTGTCAAACGACATATATGAATCCACAATGGAATCATCAAGAACACTCAGCAGGGTTGCTTTGAAGAGAGTATCCATGTTCTCAAAAGCTTCCTGCTGTGTAGGATTAAGATCGCCCTCAGGCTTACCCTTAGTGGCGTCATAGCAGTACATGATCCGAAACCAATGTACTGCTCTTGTGCGCCACCTTTTATATTGCACCCCCTTAAAAGTAGGCGGCTTCAAAAGCGCAACATAACCACTCGGAGTAAGTTGCCTAAAATCAACTTTTTGGATTGGATTGTTGAATATATGGGCAATTTACTATGAGATTTAATCCGAATCAATAGTAAATAGATCATGACGACAATTGCAAAGATCAAAGTAATGATGTGGACTAAACCAGGAGGACAGAATCACATACTATACAGCAGGAGCAGAACCGATGTGGTTGATGTTGTCACTCATGTCGTTGATGAAGAGGTTACCGAGGTCGGGGAAGAAGGCTGTCGTTGAGGAAGTCATCGCTGGCAGCAGTCACAGGAGTGTGCTCCCCAAAAACCTGAGCCCCTCTCCCGTATAGGATCACGAAAGGCGGGGTTCGGAGGACTGCTGTCCCTTCTCGTGGTGCATGCCGGAAGGAGGGTTGGAGAAGAATTGCATGGCAGCGCTAAGATCTGGAACGGTGCGAAACCATATGATACAGCAGCGGCTAGGGTAGAGCCTGTCAGGTCGGTCGTGCGAGTAAGACCAATTATAATAGTAGGCCTTTGGCCCAAACCCCATGTCCAACTCAATAATAGACCCACTATCCAAAAGAACCAGAAACAGCTGAGTAATTAAGGCATCCGTGAATATTAATTAATGACTTAATAAATTTTCCGACCAACAAGAATATAGACCATGTGGATAGATTTTGTCCTTGGACAGGCTCATTCCCGAAGAGTGAGTGTGTAGGTTTCCTATTATTGTGCTCATGCAAATGCTAGAATAGATCACATTATAAAGTGGTGCAACTCACACTCACCTAGCAGTATGGGACTAAACTTTAGTCCCACTCACACTGCACTTAGAGCATGGTTTATAGTATAGCCAACATCCGGCTATATGAAGTTGACACATCATATGGAACCAACCTAATAGCCTGCTAGTACAATAGTTAGTCCCTTTAGTATAATACTATATCATTAATAATGGCCCCACCTTTTGTCTCACAAAGTATGTTGGAGCTCCTGCTACAACCGGCTACAAGTTTACAACCCGCTTCTCTTCTCTGACCTCTTCTCTCTCCTTCAACTAAGCACAAATACTATATTTAAATCCTTATAGCCTGCTTATGTCATCTAATTCTAGTACTTTCTCTAAAGTTACTCTCCACTATGTCGTCTAAAATGCCGGGCGTGCAGCGGGTGGTGCCCTCGGTCGGTGCGCCACTTCAGTGGCGGAAGCAGTGAGAGGTCGCGTCGCCTTGACTTGCCATCAATGTGGAGCGGCGGGCTCAGCTGGCGCCTGGCGGGAAGCGTGCGCGGGAGGGTGGAGGGGTTTTTGTTGGGCCAAGAAGGTGAGAAGCCAACTTGGGATCAGTCAGGATGGGGAAATATCATGTGTTCCCATACTCACTAGTAGTTTCATGTATATGACACTAGTCTATGTTACTACTCGCTCATTTCCGCTTTATAGGGCTTATCTCAAAAATCTTAGTCTTTCCATTTTATAAGGATCAATTTGGTTGTTCCCCATCACAAGTTTAGATTTCAAGGTGCATTAAATAATTGCATGCAAGTATTAAGAGAAAATTGACCAATGCATGCATGCATTGCAATTAATACAATGGTAAACACAATTTTTTGAGGAAAACAAGAGCATTAATTGGGTGCTTTTGCAAATTACAAAAAGTATTCCACCACTCATCATCTACCTTGGTTGATGAGATTTTCGAATTGAGCCCTATAAATCGGAAAGGAGGGAGCCCTATAAACCGGAAAGGAGGCAGTAGTACAATAATGTTATGATGGCTTCATTTATTACCATGTAGACTCATCTTTTCTTGGGAAACACTATGTTACAGTAACATATTATGTTACCACTTCTCATTAACTACTTGCCACATAAGCAAAATTTTCTTGGAGTGCGCTAAGTGACTCCCACTATAACTAGCCGTACAAAGTGTGGGCTATGTAGAGGGTGTAGTAAGCAAGCTTCTCATCGTTCTACGAGTTGACATGACACATCAAAGTAGTAGTTTTTTTTCAAAATGTACATCAAAGTACCAGTGTAGTAGTCTCCAAAAAGGGCCGACCATGTCCATGGCCACCATCCCATCCCGTGCTCCGTCATTGAGTATGTGCATGATTCACGTGCCATTCAAGAAAAAAAAACTGCGTACGTTCCATTGAAGAAAAAATTAAAAACAAACACGCCACCACGTTATGGTCGAACTTTGATTCGTCCACGCGTGGTTCTTGACCTTCCACTAAGTGAACAACTACTAAACGCAGCAAATTATCACGTGAGCTGCCTCTTCATCCAGAAATGAGCTCCACCGTGCACCCCCGCGCGTGTGTTAGGGAATGAGGCACAGAGTACGTGCGCCTGTGCGTGCAATTTTTCTCTTCGTGCACGTACTCCTTTTTTTGTGGGTGATCCGTGCACGTACTCGGCCTACGTTGGTGACCATTGGTGAGTCTCACTTATCTCTAGATCTCAACATGTACATCTACATCTGCATCTACGTCTACACTACATCTACATCTACATATACCTCTACTATAGTACAACAAGTTTTAAGCATGCGACCAACCATTTTCTTGCATGACAGGAGCAGCCCGTATCGCTTCTTGCTCCTCGTCTCTCTCAAAGTGTTTCCGACAGGCAATTTTGCCGTCGATTGAGGTCGGTTCGCTCACACTTGGTCCCACATGTTATAAACCTAAAAAGAATACTCTGACCAGCGGACCATTGCCAGAAGTATATTTTTCACCCTCAAATGTAAGTTGATGGACAAATAACCCCCCAAAGTCAATTTCGGTGCGATTTTTACCCTCAATCTAAAACCGGGTATATCACCCCTCTTTGTTTAATTCTACGCCACCTCATCAAATTTACCTGCAATAGATGGCATGCATGATACTACTTATAATACTCCCATTACAACCAGCCTGGTAGAATTAAAATACCTAATCTAAATGGTCGCCGCCTGATCTCTTTGTCCTCCTCTAGCATCCGGCAGAAGAAGAATTATGCAAGACACCGGCTGTATTCGCCGACGTTGCCTAGGCGGTGGCCTTCATGGGATACAATCGGCCGCGGCCTCACGTCTTCTACTTCTCCTCGATGATGGCGGCGGGCGGGGACGTGCTGCCTGTCACCTCGCCGGCATCTGCATAGCCGCATCACCTCGTCGACATCCGCGGTGGCTTCTTTCAATGCCTGCATGTCACGGCTACGAGCGCGTCGATGGCGGATGGCGGAGTCGCACACACTGGAGGTGATGTACGACGCGGTAGCGTTGAGGGCAGCGACGATGCCCGTGCCGCTGTGCTCCCCGACAAGTCGGCGTGGAGCAAGTTAGCACTCTTCCTCGAGCTGTATTGGAGAGGCCAGCTGCAGAACCACGTGCTGGCTTAGTGCGGCAACTTCCTCTGACGGGCTAGGTGATGTAGGTGGAGAAGTGAGCAGCCTCTCTCATAACTGCCGGGCTCGACGGGCCACCCAGACGGCTTTTATGCCGGAGAACTGCTCTTCCTGCTCGTCGGATGCCGCCGAAAGAGTGGAAAAATTGGTGGAAGGAGGAGCTTGGTCGGCGTCCTGCTCCTGAATGGACATGTGTGGCCGGAGTTGGTTTCTCACATTCCACGCGGTTTTAAATGTAGGTTTTTGAATGCGGCGAGGAGGCGGGTACAGCTGGGAGTGCAGCGGGCGGTGCCTTGGGCCGGCGCGCCGCTTCAAATGGCGGACACAGTGAGAGGTCACCTCCGCCCTGGCCCCCTTGACCGCGGACCTTGATGGTGTACGTCACCTTGTGTCCAGATATGAGATGCCACGTGTACCAGATGAATGACTCCAAGCTCGACCACCATGATGCAAGAGGTGCGAGCCGAGGAACACTGTTGGAGACCCCCCCAGACTAGCCACAAAGGGTAGTAACATAGAATAGTAGCATGCTCATGTTACTAATCTATGTTACTACCTCTATAGCAACATATGTGTGGTAACATGCAACACTTCATTTATTAGGCTATATACACATCTTGCCTTGATATGTGTGATGTCACTACTTTCCTCTCTTTCTTCATTTATTGCTTGCCACATCATCTACTTTATCTAGACATGTGTGATGTTACTACCTATGTTACTCCCACTGTGGGTAGTCTCAGTGTGTGCTTCTCGTCATTCTGCGAGTTGACGGGACACATCAAAGTTAATACGTAGTATTTAGTACTCTCTCCAAAAAGGGCCGACCATGTGCCTGGCTACCATCCCGTGCTCGGTCATTGAGTACGCACACTATTCACGTGCCATCGAGGAGGAAAATATTGCGTAGCACTAGGTGCCATCGTAGTGCACGACTCACTTACGCACTTCTTATCTCCATTTTCTTGCATGACACGTGTACCTTGATGCTAGATGTCCCGCGTGTTGGCAAAAGGATGAACAAAGCTCACATAAAAAAAGAGTGGAAGAACATAGATTCTCGACGACCGAGGAGCAAGGAACCTCATGGTGGAGCGTCTGCACTCATAATATTTTATATTATTCAGCGATATAAAATCAACCAAGCATCTCCACAGTAGACCGGAAGAGTACGAAACACGGCAGCCCAGTGTAGTACTACATGGCTAACTTATGCTGTCACCATATTTCCTGGCCTCCGTGCGACACCTAGCTCTAGTAATCCAGCAGCCCGTCTCTCTCAAAGTGTGGCGGGCTGGCATTTTTGCCATCTATTGAGGTCGGTTAACTCAGCACATGTTACCGACTCTTGGGTGGGATGTTTTTTGGTGAGTTTGGGGCAACTTGCTCCAATTTAACCCTCATTTTGGATACTTTAGGGCTATTTGAGCCCCAACTAGCTCAAACTAACTCTAACCCATGGATCCAACCAGGGCCAAAGTTAGTCTTGGAAAATGCATTAAGCCCTATTACATGGACAGACAGAGTACATGATACTAGAAACGCTCACCATTAGTAGTAGTTCATTGGTTGGTTTTGATTTTTGATTTAGTTGCTGTGCTGCTACCATCCAATATCCGCGTGTGGTTGTTTCTAGAATAAAAAAAGGAGGTACCCCTACTTATGTTACTCCCACTATGCCTAGCCTAAGGTTAGTAGGTGACCTTGCGCTTGGCTCTTCGCCTCTTCCGGAAGTCGAACAATAATGATGGTACTACATTAGTACTTCTGGCAATCTGACACCAAATGAACTGTTGCACGTCCACCGCTTGTAAGCAAAAGTTTCTCCTCGTGCTACGAGCCACCACGCATGCGTTGGCGAGGGAGAAGGCGTAGTAAGAAAGCTTCTCGTCGTTCTGCGAGTTGACGGGACACATCAAAGTTATTTAGTACATACTCTCTCCAAAAAAGGGCTGACCATGTCATGGCTACCCCCCATCCCGTGCTCCGATGTTGAGTACGTGCACTATTCACGTGCCATCGAGGAGAAAAAATATTGCATAGTAGGTGCCATCGAAGTGCATGACTCACTTACACACTGCTTATCTGATTATCTCCATTTTCTTGCATGACACGTGCACCTTGATGCTAGATGTCTCGCGTGTTGGCAAAAGGATGAACAAAGCTCACGTAAAAAAAAGAGTTGAAGAACATAGATTCCCGACGACCGAGAAGGAGCAAGGAACCTCGCGGTGGAGCGTCTGCAAGGAACCTTGCATGTTTTCCCCTATTTTTTGCAGGCTGGCCACATAAAAGAACATGAACTCTCCGCTAACCAGTAGAGATGATACATCAGGATGCTAAGTTGAAGATGTTTTATAGTTTATATTGATAACCATGCGAGAAGCCACACATGTACATGACGCATGTAGCCACGCATGTACACACACCAACACACTAACTCATGCCGATCCAACTAATGCACATACGCGCACAGCATGGAGCACACAACGCATGTACACAACACATGCATGCACACACACTTGGCTGCATAATGCACGTGAATAACACATCCATGCGCACACACTCGGCTGCATGGAGGCATGCGCCATCTGCGGCGATGTTCGGTTCGTCATGCTACGGCGAAGCTCGCACACAACGGCGCCTACACATCTCTTGCAGCACCTCTTTGCCGTCATTGCTCAACGACTAGTCGGAGACGAAGACGACCGCAGCCTCGGCCTTAGAGCTAGCACCGATGGAAAAGCACGCACACTGGACGCACACGAGCACGTATGGAGTGCCCAGGACGTGGTGTGTCCCTAGTCGCCTCTAATCCTTCTGCGCACGTTGTCTATCAAGGTGGTTGCATGCCTAATGATGATGTGGGTGAGATCTTTTAGGACTCAGATGATGACCAGGAAAATTATGGGGAGTGGGCTCTCATGCAAGAGCCTAGCTATATGCGGATTCCTAGACAAATAAGATAAATATGAAGAAGAGAAAGAGAGAAGGTTGAAAAAAGTACTAAGTAATGTTATAGCCAACCTTGTAGCCCACACTACTATATGAGTGACTATAAATGATGGCTATACATGACATGGCAGTTTCTTATAGCCATCAGCTAGCTATATTTAACCATGCTCTTAGGCTGGTCATAGTGGAGAGTAACTTAGACTAGTGTCATGCATATGACACTAGTCTAAGTTACTACCTCCATAATGCAAAGTAACATAGTAGTAGTGTCACACTAGTTGTCTTCATTTATTACCTTGTAGACTCATCCTCTCTTGGAAAGCGCTATGTTACAGTAAAATATTATGTTACTCTAAACACATCTCTCCTCATTAAATACATGCCACATAAGCAAACTTGTTTGGGACTGCGCTATGTTACTACCTAGGAGTATGTTACTCCCACTATGAACTGTTGCATGTCCACCACTTGTAAGCAAAAGTTTCTCCTCGTGCTGCGAGCCACCGCGCATGCATTGGCGAGGGAGAAGGCGTAGTAAGCAAGGTTCTCGTCGTTCTGCGAGTTGCCGCGTGTTGGAAAAAGGATGAACAAAGCTCACGTCAAAAAATTGCACTTGTCGGCGTTCTGGGAACGGGGGTCCCCAGACTTGCCTGCCTGCGACCCATGGCGTGGCCCTGCGAGCGGGCCCGTACGGCCCATCTTCACCAGCAAGGACTCAAGACCCTCGCAAGGCGAACGACACAAGACCTACTCAGGAGCGGCCTCACAAGGCTGGCTCGTGAGGGGCGGAGAGTTCAAGGCCAGGCAACCTCGCGAGGTTCTAGTGACGTGTGCCATGACGACCAAGGCTAGGCGGGCGCCAGCGCACAGTGTCCTTGTTTCCTCTTCGGTGCTAAGGAAGCGGGCGCAGGCGCGGAGTACCGAGGCATCAAGCAAAGGTTTCCATATCAGTGCAAAAAGACCAAGACCAGAAGGATGGCAAGACGGAGGTCACCGTGGAGCCCAGGACGGCGTCACCACCGGAGCCTTTTGCAGGCGAAGACTGCTTTTATCAGGATAGGCTGTACTAGCTGTCCCCTTTAAAATTGGCCGTTGTTGGCTCCCTTCCTGCTCAATATTTGGGGAGAGGACCAGGGCCTCTATAAATAGGACTAGCCACCACCATAGCTAGGGAGATCGATCGATCGGTCGGACCAAGAGAGACCAGGACAACCACAAGTTCACCAAGCACCAGAACACCTCTCCTCAGGAGGCTATTCTTCCCTTGTACTATTCATCCTCAGCCCAAGAGGCAATCCACCACACCACACTGGAGTAGGGAATTACACCACAATGGTGGCCCGAACCAGTATAAATCTTGTGTCCTTTGTGTTGAGAGTTCGTCGAGTTAGCCCGTAAGATCTTAGTAAAGCTAGGACCTGGATCGGTAGGGGGGAGATCTTCGCGCGCACCCCAGTGTTCGAACCTTGAGGGTTTTGCTGGAACCTGTGATCCGACATTTGGTGTGCCAGGTAGGGGTACGCTAGAGCTTCTCCCCCGCCAGTCGATTCACCGACGCTCTGCAGTTCCGATGTCCGGCGACTCAAGGACCAACGCCGACCGCTGGGCAGCCTGGCCGGCCCGAGCAGCACCGCCTGCCCAAGAAGACCTCAACCCCGCGCTCTAGGCGACGCGAGCGCCACCTGACACTGCGGGGCATGGGCGGTACGGCCAGTTGCCGTCCATCCTCACCCCACAATAGGTGTGAGATGCTGCAAGGGCCCCAAGCCACGCCGCGGCAATGGCGCCGCACACCCGGAGGGAGCAGGCAAACATGCGAGCTGCACTCACGGTGGCACGAGAGCTGCTGCGGTGCCGGCTGATGGAGAGCGGCCGGGATGCACTGCTGGAACGCGTCGCCGAGCTGCTAGACGCCGCGGCTTCCGGAGCGCCACCCTTCTGTTCTCTGCTCACGCCGCAAGCTGTGGCCAGGTTGCATGGCGGGCCACACTGCGCCTGCCCGCCTACAGACGCACCACCAGACTTCATTGGCACTGGCGCAACCAACGGAGCAGCACGACCGCTCGCGCCCGTGCCACCTCCGCTGGGCGTGAGCACGAGCGCTGCCACCTACTGTCCGAGCGGGATGCAACCCTACCATCCTCGAGGCGGTGCACTAGGTCGGGCGACATGCAGCGTGGGGCACTTCGGTGAGGTATTCAGGGCAATGGCCTCGGAGGCCTACATGCCCCACATGATGAACCAGGAGTACACACCGAAAGATGACCCTGACTCGTTCCTCGAGCCGGGCTGGGGAGAGGAGGCGTTAGGAGCTGAGGCCTTCCAGGAGCCACCCGAGAGCCCCACCAGCCACGCCGTCGACAACAGCTATAGGGTACCACTAATCTCCCAAGGACAGGCTTACGCTAACCATGAATCGCAAGTGAATTAGGTCACGGTGCCAGGCGACAGTTCTGGTGCGGCGGTATCCGCCTCACCAAGAGAAGCTCACTGGAGGCTGCGTGGAGGGGGCCAGGAGCAAGGCCCCTCCCCGCGTCACGTGGAGCAAGGCGTCCCTCGGAGGTAGGCCCTCTGCCGGGGAGGTGCTCCAGAGCCTACCCCCGGCAGAGGATGCATGGTCGCCGAGGCTGCCGCTGGCGTCCCCTCTGCCCTTGTTGGTGCCGTCCTGGTCTCATCGTCCCAACGGTGGTGGGGGATGGCGCAAGGCGGGGCCCTCGTCTGGCGATATGAAGTAAGGCTCACGCCTATGAAGATCGCCTCCCGTAACACTGTCACGTAATAATGAGTGGGGCTGTACATGCCCCGGAGTCTCAGGAGTGCCGCCCTCGGGCCTCGGGGGCTCCCTCCCACGTCCTAGTGGCAACACTTAGCTCCGCGCTGGTGAGAAGACTTGAAGACAAGAAGACTAGACTAGGTGCCGGACACGGCCATTTGCTTTTAACATCTTTTCTGTAGCCCTGCTTTCTGGCTTTGGATTTAAGTTGGAGTTGAGTTTTCATTCGATGCGCGTGGGGGGTGCCTTTTCTCGTTCGAGCGATTTCTTGCTGTCTGGTTCTTGCCTTATTTCAGAATTCACGCCTGTCGCTCCCCCCTCGCGGGCTCCTCGCGAGCGGGGATGTGCAAGACGCACATGCGCCACGCGCATGTCGCGTCGCGGCTAGCGCTCGCGTATCACGCAGCCCCCTCAGGCGTCGCGGCGATTTCCTCCGGAGCTTTCAACCTCATGAACCGGTTTGGGCTCGTCCAGGCTAAGGTAAACCGCAACGACAACTTCGCTCCAGGGCATGTGAGTCCACGAAGATACATATTCAACTTGCCCTAACAAGATAAAGGCAGTAGCAAATTTACAAGAGGGGCTTCCCCTCCAAAAATGCTCTTACAACTTCAATGGATACGCCCGAGCTTCTGTGTGCATGACAAATAGCTGGGAAGCACGGGATCAGTCAGACATGTCGCTCACCGCGTCCCCCGGATCACCCTCAGATGCGTCGCTGGCATCGCCGCCACCATTGCTGGCATCGCTGCCACCATCGATGGCATCACCATCACCTCCACGAGCGCCGCCATCACCGTCGTCGACCACGTCGCCCGCGTCCGCCACGACCACCACCCCATCGTCATCGGAAGTAAAGGCCCTGACCAGCGCGTCCACATTGTCCTCCACCCATCACGACAGGTCACCCCGGATGTCTTCGGGCACGGGAGCGATGGCGGCATCAAAGTCGAAGTTGGGGCCAGTGTTCTGGAGATGGCTGAAGACGCAGGAGAACGCACGCCCGAGGAGGCCGCGGCTCCTCTCTTCAACAAGTTGGCGAGCCCTCTCGGAATAGTTCTCCAGGCGCGTCACCACGTCGGTGAAGAAGTGGAGGTGGCTGGCATAGTCGTTTGCGTGGGGATGAGGAGCATTCTCATCACAGATATGGCCCAGGGCGATGTTGGCCTTGTTCCTAAGGTCCTGGAGCTTGGGGGCATGCACACGCTCCAATGTCCGCCACTGAAGCACTTCTTCCTTGTTCTGCCGAGCGACGGACTCGGTGTCGGCAACCCGCTGCCGAAGAGGGAGTAGCTCGGCGCGGGCGGAAGCCAGCTCAGCCTGCGCCGAGGCCAAGGCGGTTGCGGCGGCCTCCTCGCGCCGCTCCACCTTGACCAACCTGGACTTGAGGGTAGCAGTCCTACCAGCGGCCCCAGCTTCCACGAGCTTCAGCTTCAGGTCGTACCTACTCTCGAGATCCGCGCGAGCCTTGGCAACCCGATGATCAACCTCCTCCTGGGCCCTGGCCTCGCGCGCGCCGACGACATCGTCTGCTTGGGCAACTTGACGCTCCCTCGTCTCCAGTCGTTCGAGCTCAAGGCTACGCTCCACGGCTTCCAGCGCCTCCTCGCGCTTCCAGATCTCTTCCTCTTTGGCGGGTGTCCCCCTCAACGACGCAAGGTCGGCCGTTCGCACCTCCACGTGCTGATCCAAGACAGCGCTCCAGGCTTGGAGCTCCCATGCTGTCAGGACCCCGATTCCAAGTCACATCGATCTAGCCGGTAACACCTCATATCACATTGCGGCCTCACGCACGGTATCCCATGGGTGTCGCCTTACCATGGCCCGGGACCGTTTGCGCCTTTTGTCTCACGTATATGATAGTGTCGCTAGCATCCATATGACAGAGAACCCGGGCCGACATGGCTAGTCATGAACCCAAAGCGGCACAGGCCTATGGAGACAGGCATACATGAATCATATCGAACATGTCGGTCATCAGCGAGTGAATCCGGGCTGTAGCACTGGGCTAACAGGACTCCGGGGAACCCGGGCTGTAGCAGGCTCGGCAGGACTCCGGATGTCACCGCGTGACATTTCCTCGAAGGGACAGACATAGGAGCGAAGTGAAACACATGCCGGCCAGTCAAGTGTCCAGAGCAGTAGTGCTGGGCTAGCAGGACTCCGGTGAACTGGGCTGTAGCGGACTACTATCGCTCAGGAAGCACTAGACTACATTTTCCCATATGAGAGGCTGCCAAGGATAAACAACCAGATTGTGGGATCCCGCTCATACCGAGCATTTCAATCATATACACAATATGCCCGATAGGAGTGCATACAACATGGCATCACAACAAAACTCTACAACTCAAGTACCTTATTTAAAGGCTCCAGAGAGCCATACATAACATGTTCATACAGGTAGGGGTCACATGACCCAACACTCAAGTCATACAAGCATACAAGCACATGCGGAAGCAAATAGTCTGAGTATAGACACTAGAAAAAAGAAGGCTTCCTGAAGCCTGTCTATCTACATAGGGCCCTCCATGGCCAGGATCACCACCTGGGTGGCTAGTCACTCATCGACATCAAGGTCTACGTAGAACCCATCGGAGGGGGCGGTGTTGTCGTCTGAAAACAGTAATTAAGCAAACATGAGTACAAAGGTACTCAGCAAGTCTTACATCAGAACCTACCATACATGCTTATTCTCAAGAAGGTGGTGGAGTTATAGCAGCAAGCCAGTTAGACTCTTGGCTAAGCTATCCTACGAGACTCCACTAGTAAAATAGTTTTCACATACGAGTCCACTACTCACCAACACAATACTCCACCGGGGATCCTCCCTCGTCATCCTACGAGAGGGCCATCCTCGGTACTCACACTTATCTTGAGTCTTTTAGTAGTATCCATTAACTTGTCTATGAACTGCATAGGCAACCAAGTAGTCCTTTACCGCGGACACGGCTATTCAAATAGTTTTATACCCTGCAGGGGTGTACCTCATCACACATGTTTCCACCACTTAGCGTCTGCACACGACATGTGCTTGGCAGACTTCAAGCAAAAACCGACGTGGGTGTAGATCATGACCTGACTAACCGCAAAAGTCTCTAGTCCAGGTTTATCGCCTATTCAGGTTCCATCCTCAAGGAAATCCGGTCGGGGTGTCCTCAACGGCTCCAAACGATGTGTACAGGGTCCCGAGACGCCAAACGGGCGCCCGACATACCCGGCCACAGTGTATCTACCGCATCATAGCCCACCCCTAGGGTCAGCGCTACGCACGGCCGCCAACACATAACCTACAAACACCAGAAACTAGTTGCAACTCCTGGACAGAGGGCGAGAGGGGTCAGTAAGTCGAGCGGGGTCATATTTCAGGGCCCAATGTGTGGTCGTAGCTGAATCTTAAATCACGCATACAGATCTCAGTTCATATGGACGGCCTCAATGGAACAACCCACCATGTACTCCTACATGGCCTCTCATTGATACCTTTACCAAAACATGTTCAACACATCCCTCGCATTACCGACGTAATCATTTCACTCTAGCCCATCACCCAGATGAACCATACCTGACACAACTCTAAGCATAGCAGGCATAGCAAGGTAGGAATCACATACATGGCTCAATCAACTCCTACACATGCTAGTGGGTTTCATCTAGTTACTGTGGCAATGATGGGTCATGCAGAGGATAAGGGTTCAACTACCGTAGCACACAGCAGTTTGAATCGCGTTCTCTTAATGCAGTAAACAAGAGCAGAAGCGAGAACATGGGTTTGTATCGGAATGATCAATGGGTTGCTTGCCTGATGTAGTGGTAGTAGGGTACTGCCCTTCAGACGGATACTCGGGGTTATCCTCGGAGGCAGAACCTACCACGAAAGACACACCGAACATAATCAACACATGACAATATGCAACAATATGATGCATGCTATGACATGGCAAAATGAATGTGTCTTGACCTAATGCAAGCTAAAACAGAAAGGAATGAACCCATTTGAATCAAAGATTCAAATGATAGTTCATTTAACTTAGCCTTATAAGTGCATTATCTTATTTTGCTTAAACAGCAAGGTTATCTTGTTTTGTCATGCATGAAACCATTACAGATGGATAGATTGAATTTTTCTGATCATTTTTCATATATAAATCTTTGCATTTGGAGCTATGGTTGATTTTCTATGATTTTTAGAAGTTTTGGCTATTTTCTGGAATTTCCTATTAAAGAATAAATCCACTAATTGAATTAATGCGTCAGCATGACATAGGTGTGAGGTCAGCGGGTCAACTGGGTCGGCCAGGTCAAACCTGACTGGTGGGCCCTGTCTGTCAGTGTCTCAGCTAATTAACAGGATTAAGTTAACATTAACTACTGTCAGTGGGGCCTGGGCCCACATGTCAGTGACTAAACCAATTAAAATTAGTTAGTATTAATCCTAAACTAATTAACAGGCCGGCCCCACCTGTCATAGACTCAGGGGGGAGTCAATCTGGGCCCACACGAGGTCAAACAGGGTCAAACTCGCTGGCGTTTAGCCACCGGCGAGGCCAGACGCGGCGGAGCAGCACGGGTTTTGCACTCCGGCGACCAAGAAGACGGCGGAGACCATCTACGTGAGGCGGGGAGTGAGCCGCGTTGAGTGGTGGCAGTGGGTGGAGCTGAGGTGGCCGGAAATGACGTCGGCGACGAGTTTGGCGGCGGCCGAAGCTCGGGTGAGGTCGAGCTAGTCGCTAGGGGGCACGGAGAGGCGCGTGGTCTGGTGCGTTGAGCTGTTAGGGGTGCCGTAGGACTAGTGGACAGGGTGGCGTGGCCATTGGGTGGCCGGAGCCTCGTCGGCGACGAGCTCCGCGGCGGTGCGTGCGGGTGAGCTACGTGCAGTCGCTACGGGGCTCGAGAGAGGGAACGGAGAGGGTGGAGAGGTGGCTGAGCTCACGGGGGTCACGTCGAGGCAGTCGGCAAGGTCGGGGATGAGCTGATGCAGCGGGGACGGCGAAGGGGATCTCCGGTGGCCGGAGTTGATGACGAGCTCAGTGCAGCGTCTCCGAGGCGAGCGAATGCTCGGGGATGGGTCGGGGCGAAGCAGTGGACGACGGCGGAGCTCGTGGACACGATGGCGCGGCGTGAGGACGACGGAGGGCGCGGCTACAATGACGGTGCGGCGGCAGGGGCGTCGGCCATGGTGGGGAACGGCGAGGGAGAGAGACAGGGGGAATGGCGTGTCCAGGGGCTTCGGTGCGCGACGTGGAGGCGTCCAGGGGCGCGGGTGGCAAGCAGGTGGCGCCGTGGCGAGCTCGGGCACGCCGGCGTCACCTCCCTGCCTGCCTGGCAGGGAAGAAGCAGCTGGCTGGCGCGGGCCAGCACAGTGCTGGGCCGCCAGGTGGGCCGGCTGGTGGGTTAGGTGGGCTGCACCAGGTAAGTTCCTCTCTCTCTCTCTCTCTCTTTTTCTGTTTTTTATTTATTCTATTATTTCTTCATCTTCAGGGCTTTATTTAAAATGCCAGGGCATTTCCAAAAATCATAAAATTAATCATGGCTACTTCTTAGAATATATACAACAGCAAACATTTTAGTTTATGATTATTTGAGCATTTAAAATATTTTATAGCATTTATATGCCCAAATGCAAATACTATAAGAATTAATCCAATGACCTTAAGATGTCCTAGAAAAATGTGCACCATTCTTGTCAAAGGTTTTAACCCAAAACAAAAAGGGAGGGCTTTTTAGAAGGGCATTTCAGGTTCATTGAAAAAGTTTTTAGTAAACCCTAGTTGTTCCAGGGGGGGTGCTGGGGGTTCTGTCATCCCCATTTCAAATTTGAGAGAAATTTAAACATGATGCACACTCTAATGCTTGAACTAGCTAGGGTGTGACATACGCGCGCTTCCCCGCGGCCTCACGACGGTGGTCAGCCTCCCGAGCCTCTTCCAGAGCTCGGGAGTAGGCCTCACGGGAGGCTGCGAGGGAAGCCTCGGCCTTCGCATTATCGAGCTCGCGATGGTGGCGCCCGAGGTTGATGGCCACCTTAAGCTTATGCCGCTCCTCCACCAGCCGAAGACCCTCGGCCACGAGGCGCGCGTCCACATCCATGAGCTCTTCACCAAGGCGGTTCATCGCGCCCATCGCCTCCTAAAAAAGCTCGTGGTGAACGACGCTCCTTTCTCGCACCGACTTGAGCATGCTGCTGACTTCATCCTCCACCATTGGGACTGTGGAAGGGGCCCGAAGCGGCTCGTCCCCTTTTAGCACGGGGTTGGGGGCTGGCATCCACCCGTTTGCGGGATGGGCCTCGCAAGGGGCCCCAGACAAGTGAAGTCCCACTAATTGAAGAAGACCCCAGGATGGAAGCCAACCAGTCGCCGTCCACGACCAGGGGAGGAACCCTTGGCACGCTTGCTGTGCTCCGAACAAGGCCGCGAAGAAAAGACGATGAAGGCGCGGGCTCGAGACACCTTGTCGACGGACCGGCTTCCCCGGTTGAGTCCACAACGTGAGCAGAGCGTGGGCTTGAAGTGCTCGAGCCTAGCAGGAGAGGCGAGGCGAGAGGGGGCTGCTCCTCAGAGGATCTTGCGGCCTTGGCGGAAGGAATCCTGAAGAGATATCGTTAGGAAGGGAAGCAGCACGCGGAGAATCACCAAGATAAGGTACTTACTCGTCAACGGCGATGTACTTTCTCTGCTTTAATGGCCCGAAGGTGTCGCTGCTTGGGGACCCGTTCCTCTTGCGGAGCTCTTCGAAGTCCACGCAGAGCCGACCGAGGCGCTGGACATGGTGGCCAACGCGAGGTGCAACTGGAGAAGCGCTCGAAGGGGCAGTCTCAGAAGTGCCAAGATGAGGGGAGCCACCAGGCCCTGCCTCACAGCGACCTGCCGAGGTCTCAGGATCCCCGGCCTCGGGAGACGTGGGCTATGTCACCTCCTCAACCGCCACCTCAGGGCAAGAGTCGCGAGTTCCTGAGGACGACGCCTCAGGAGCCCTGGGCGGCATCAGCATCTCGGCACCTTTGCCATTAGCCCTCAGCGGTGCACGCCCCCCCTGCATCCACACTTGGGGCGAGCTCGGCGCCAGCAACAGGAAGAGGAACCACGACGATGGGGTTCTCACAAGGCCCCACGAGGCCGACTGGATGCAGCCCCCACTCATCAAAGGCGGGCATTTGCTCCATGAATGTCTCCTTGTTCAAGAAGTGGTACAGAAGGCAACTCTTCCTCGGCATGTCATCTGGCAGCGGGACACCCGTCAGGACTTCGAGCACCGTTCGTCGCGCCTCAAGGGGGAGCACAGACTCCTAAAGTCTCATGTGGTCCTTGCTGCTGAGCAAGGCCCACATCGGTTGAGAGTGGCACTGAAGCGGGGCGATCCGGCGCCGGACGAACTCCTTCACCACCATAGGCGCAGTCACATCAAGGTCCTTGAGCCACTTCAGCCTGAGCCAAACAGGGGCAATGCGTGAATCGGTGAGCCTTTGGTGGCACCAACCGAAGCTGGGAATAGCGGGCGCTGACAGAGAAGAGAGCAGGGGGCTGAGCACTTCGACATCAACAAATACCCGCCGTGTTCGAAACCCGCTCGTGGATGGTGGGAGCTCAAAGTCAATCCCCGCGCCGGCCGTCGCCACCACGGCCTGAAAGCTCGGGCATCCTGAGCTCTGTTGGGGATCAATCAGGTGCAACAAAAAGAAGTGGCAGAGAAGGGCCACTGAAGGGGCAATGCCTATCATGGCCTTGCAAACAAAGGCGAAGACGGCGAGGAGGGTCACTAATTGAGGATCAAGGTGCAGCATATGGATCTGATAATGCGCAAGCACAACGTTGAAGAAGGCGGAGAAAGGAGGGACCAGGTCGGCCCAAAGGGCGTCGATGAAGAATAGGACCTCGGTGGCCGTCCGGTCGATGCGAGCTCGAGATGTAGGCCAGGCCACCGTCCCTCCCCACTCATTGAAGCTGGAGGCAAGCATGGGACGCACCTTTCCCATGGCCTCATCGTTGAGCACCAGTGATCAGCCAACTGCGGGCTCGGCGACCGGGGGCGCACAAGCCAAAGACAGATGCTTCTTCCCCTTATCTGCTTGCGTCGGCGCCATGGCGATGGAGTGGGCGGAGCTCAGGTCAGATTGGAAAGAGGAGCGGAGTCCGGGAGAATCAGAGTAATTGGAGGAGTATGGCGCAGGCGATGGAAGAATAACTGTGTAGGTTGCGGTGGCCGCATAGCCAGGCGTATTCCAAGGTAGTGTGCGGAACCGGAGACGCTCACGTCCAATCAACCGCCACGCGCTGACCAAGGTCGCAGGCTATTGGGGCCCGCGGCGCTTCGCACTTGCCCCTCTGGCTTCACCTTGAAGCCAAGCCCGAGCGCGCCTTGGGCCCGGGGGCTACTGTCGGCGTTCTGGGAACGGGGGTCCCCAGACTTACCTGCCTGCGGCCCATGGCATGGCTCTGCGAGCGGGCCCGTACGACCCATCTCCACCAGCAAGGACTCAAGACCCTCACGAGGGGCCAAGCCTCGCGAGGCGGATGACACAAGACCTCCTAAGGAGCGGCCTCACAAGGATGGCTTGCGAGGGGCAGAGAGTTCAAGGCCAGGCAAACCTCGCAAGGTTCTAGTGACGCGAGCCATGACAACCAAGGCCAGGAGGGCGCTAGCGCGCACAGTGTCCTTGTTTCCTCTTTGGAGTTAAGGAAGCAGGCGCAGGCGCGGAGTACCGAGGCATCAAGCAAAGGTTTCCATATCAGTGCAACAAGACCAAGACCAGAAGGACGGCAAAACGGAGGTCACCGTGGAGCCCAGGACGGCGTCACCACCAGAGCCTTTTGTAGGCAAAGACTGCTTTTGTCAGGATAGGCTGTACTAGCTGTCCCCTTTCAAATTGGCCGTTGTTGGCTCCCTTCCCGCTCAATATTTGGGGAGAGGACCAGGGCCTCTATAAATAGGACTAGCCACCACCGTAGCTAGGGAGATCGATCGATCGGTCGGTCCAAGAGAGACCAGGACCACCACCAGTTAACCAAGCACCAGAACACCTCTCCTCATGAGGTTGTTCTTCCCCTTGTACTATTCATCCTCAGCCCAAGAGGCAATCCACCACACCACACTGGAGTAGGGTATTACACCACAACGGTGTCCTGAACCAGTATAAATCTTGTGTCCTTTGTGTTGAGAATTCATCGAGTTAGCTCGTAAGATCTTAGTAAAGCTAGGACGTGGATCGGTAGGGGGGAGATCTTCGCGCGCACCCCAGTGTTCGAACCTTGAGGGTTTTGCCGGAACCCGTGATCTGACAGTACTCTATTGTTATGCCAAGAAGAGGAAGCGCTTTGACCAATGGACCAAACGAGACAGGCATGCCGTGCCATGAGTGGGTCCTGTTTCTCATTTTGAACTCATTTAGAACACTTGGTTTTGACTATTGATAAGATTTTATATAGGTCCTAATGTATTCTTCGAGGATGCCTTTGACTATTGATAAGATTTCATATAATTTAAAAATTATATCATTCGAAGATCCTTTCACGTTCCGTTTAAAAAAAGATCATTTCACGTACGAATTTGACTGTATGCTTTGAGCAACTTGCATGTCCTATACTGCTCCTGTTTGGATACTCTAACTTAGCTAGAGGTTAGATTAACTCATGACTAACCCTCAACTAACTTTAGCCAAAGAGGTGTTTGGGTGACAGGGTTAGATTGACAATAAATGCACTTGATGGAGAGAGAAAAGTGATTTTAGAGGGCCCAATGAGAACTATCTCCAATTAGCACCTCTTGGGTGGGATAGTTTTTTGGTGGGTTTGGTGCAACTTGCTCCATTTAGGCCTCCTTTGATTTACAGGGTTTGCATAGGAATTTTACAGGATTGACACACTCCGGAATTTTCCCTTTACATGTTGTTTGATTCTTAGGATTGCATTCCTCAGGAACCAATCCTATAGGAACTTCTTAGTTCATTTTTACAGGAAAACAAGCATGAGGTTGGACTTATTGGAAAAATCCTCTGTTTTGCTACCCAATGTAGGATTTCAGTGGACGGTACATCCTATTCCTATATGTTTCCTATTCCTGCGCTTCCTAAACGTTGTGAATCAAAGGAGCCCTTAACCCTCATGCTTGGATACTTTAGGGATATTTGAGCCCCAACTAGCTCAAACTAACTTTAACCCACGGATCCAAACAGGGCCAAAGTTAGTCTCGGAAAACGCATTAAGCCCTATATACATGGACAGATGAAGTACATGATACTAGCAAACACTCACCATTAGTAGTTAATTGGTTGGTTTCAATTTTTGATTCAGTTGCTGTGCTGCTACCGCCAATATTCGCGTGTGGTTGTTTCTAGAGTAAATAAAGGAGGTACTAGTACTTACTGTGGGAAAGGTGAAGTGATGGTTGCTTCGCCTGAGCAACTTATTACTCTGGTAATATGAGAGTAACAGCGGATTCAAGGAATAGAGAAATGATGGTTGCTTCGTCCGAGCAACTTACCGTGGTGAAGGTGGGGTTTTGTGATTTGATTGGTCACTAGTCATTACTACTGCGGCACAATGACCGGGGTGAATCTTTCCCTGCAGTTGTGCACTCAATATTGCTGCATGGCAGGTGGAGCCGGATAAAGGATGTCCCACATGTCGGCGAAACGAAGTTGATTTGTTTCTGGCATTGCTATCAATCCTTCAGGATTTTTTTACATGTCGGCGAAACGAAGTTGAATTGTTTCTGGCATTGCTATCAATAATAGTGGAACTAGATGATGAAACATAACACACACAAATAGAAGCCAATCACCTTTGCGATCTCTCTTTAGGACTAACTACTTGTTGGAGAAGATTAGGCACGGAGTTGGATGAGGAGGATAGAAAAACCAATCTCCCTTTCTACAGTCGCACAGAAATGTAAAAATGTTGCCCGTGTGACATTTTGGCGGAACTGCACATAACACTCTTAAGAAAAAAGTGATTTGTGCAGTTCACCAAAAGGTCGCAATAGAAACGAGGTGAAAATGGATAGCCCTGTTTGCAAAAGGAGGTAGAAAGGAAACAATTACTGCCCGATAACACGAGTTGAAGACACATGCGCCGACAAAAAAGAAGCATATTCCATGTAATAAGGGAAAGATAGCAGCATGGTGGTTTATCAAAAATGGTTCGAGGATGAGATTGCAAGATGGAAAGTATGCCGGCCGAGATATGTTTTAAGCAAACAACTAAAGAAGATCCACATGCAGCAACGTGGGAAGATGGGTAGTGGAGCAAGGCTGGAGGAAGCTACACCTGAGGGTTGTCGGGATGTTACTAGGAGGGCGCCGGCGACCGGGATCTGCCCATACTGCGTTAGCAAGCAAGTGGCGAAGACCCTACCGCGCCGGAGCTTGGTCAAAGAGAAATGGGTACCGCAGATCGGGACGTGCTGCCTCAACACTGTCGAACGGAGAAACGACGATGCACATCCTCCCTTTCTGCCGGCAGACGGTATGCGACCAGATCACTGACCAACGGTGAGAGAGAGAGGCCACCGCCGCCTTGTGTGAGATGGTGTGATCAGAGACAAACCCCGGCAGGCAGGCTCTGTTCTATATAGTGGAGCAGATTTTTCCATTTTCCCCACGGCAATCATTTTATATTCTGTACGTGCCATTGAGGAATATATAACTTTATTTAATACTAACACGTCAAGTCGAACTTTGTTTTGTCTAGGCGTGGTACCCAACCCTCCTTTGAGTAAACAACCGCTACACACGTCAAATTATCACGTGGGCTGCCTTTTCGTACAGAAACGAACTCCACCGTGTACCCGCGCGGGTGTGACCAGGAACGAGACGTGAGTACGTGCGTCCTACGTGCACCTGATAACCCACAAGTATAGGCGATCGCAAAAGTTTTCGAGGGTAGAGTATTCAACCCAAATTTATTGATTCGACACAAGGGGAGCCAAAGAATATTCTCAAGTATTAGCAGCTGACTTGTCAGTTCAACCACACCTGGAAACTTAATATCTGCAGCAAAGTATTTAGTAGCAAAGTAATATGATAGTAGTGGTAACGGTAGCAAAAGGTAATGATAGCAAAAGTAATGTTTTTGGTATTTTGTAGTGATGATAGCAATAGCAACGGAAAAGTAAATAAGCGAAGAACAATATATGGAAAGCTCGTAGGCAATGGATCGGTGATAGAGAATTATGCCGGATGCGGTTCATCATGTAACAGTCATAACCTAGGGTGACACAGAACTAGCTCCAATTCATCAATGTAATGTAGGCATGTATTCCGAATATAGTCATACGTGCTTATGGAAAAGAACTTGCATGACATCTTTTGTCCTACCCTCCCGTGGCAGTGGGGTCCTAGCGGAAACTAAGGGATATTAAGGCCTCCTTTTAATAGACTACCGGACCAAAGCATTAACACATAGTGAATACATGAACTCCTCAAACTACGGTCATCACCGGTAAGTATCCCGATTATTGTCACTTCGGGGTTAACGGATCATAACACATAATAGGTGACTATAGACTTGCAAGATAGGATCAAGAACTCTCATATATTGATGAAAACATAATAGGTTCAGATCTGAAATCATGGCACTCGGGCCCTAGTGACAAGCATTAAGCATAACAAAGTCATAGCAACATCAATCTCAGAACATACACTACAAAAAAATACACTTCCGTGATGAGACGTGTTTGTCACAGTAGGTCGCGTTTTCTGTCATGCATGTACATCCATGACAAATTTATGACAGAATCAAGATAGTCATACCTGTGGTGTCGTAGAAGTGTTCCATGACATTGCCAAAATTATCATCACGGAAGTGTCCACTTCCATGACTATAAATCGCGCGTCACAGAAGTGCTTTTGTCAAGGGTGACCGACACGTGGCATGCACCGTAATGGAACGCCGTTAAGCTATCGGGTCAGATTTTGGATCCGATAACCCGTTAACAGCTACGACCAATGCTGATTTTCCACATGTAAAATTCTCATTGGCTGATGGATCCACACGTCAGCTTCGCGTTGGCACAGGTGTCACTCATCCAACGGTCGAGATGGGCCTATGATATGTTGACACGTGGACCGGCCCAAAAGTGGCCCACAAAGATTAAATGGGCTGGCCTAACCGAAGGACCATAAGATTTAGCGGACCATAATGGGCCGACCCAGCTAAAGGCCCACAAAATTTAGCGGACCATAATGGGCCGGCCCAGCTAAAGGCGCACACGATTTTGCAGACCATAATGGGCCGGCCCAGCTAAAGGCCCACAAGATTTTGCGGACAACAATGGGCCGGCCCAGCTAAAGGCCCACAAGATTCTGCCGACCATAATGGGCTGGCCCAACTAAAGGCCCAACATTCTCTGTCAAATCGGCCCGTCAACGGCATGTCCTAAACTTGTCATCAACGCGGCCCATGGTCACTTCTGGCCCGTTAACAGTCCACTAAGTAATTGGGCCGAATTACGGCCCGGTGTATTTCCGGCCTATTAAAGGTCCGGCTTCATTTGGGCCCATTTACAGGCCATCAAAACTTTCGGCCCATAAACGACCGTGAAGGATTTGGGTCATATTCGGCCATGTCTGACATTCGGCCTGTTAGAGGCCCACTATAGCTTTGGGCCACTTTCGGCCTATTGTCATTTTCGGCCTGTTAACGCCGGACGTAAACCATGGGCCATATGTGGCCCAACGTCATATCGGGCCCATTAACGACCCATATAAAAATGATGATAATCTAGCCCGACCGAAGTTCCGGCCTATTAAAGGCCCGTGTATTAGGTCGGCGCATTTACGGCTCGTCCGAATTTCGACCTGTTAAAGTCCAGTGGGTTATTTGGCACAATCAGGGCCCAATCTCACTTTTGGTCTATTAAAGGCCCATGTATTTTATGGGCTCGAGATATTTACACCTGTAAATGGCCTATTTTTACTGAGGGCCCAAATTATGTTTAGGCCTGTTAAAGGCCCACTATGGGCACAGGCCTACCAGAAAAATATGAAAGCTTATGCTGATTTAGGCCCAGATATTTTTAGTGGGCTACATGCCAATTTCGGCCCGTAATCGTTTTAGCCCAATTGGAATGGGCCCGACGAATGTTGGCATGTGCAACACCCCCGTTTTGACCGTACACTAATCATACACGCAAATGTGTACGATCAAGATCAAGGACTCACGGGAAGATATCACAACACAACTCTAGACACAAATTAAAATAATACAAGCTTTATATTACAAGCCAGGGGCCTCGAGGGCTCGAACACATAAGCACGAATACACAAGAGTCAGCGGAAGCAACAATATTTGAGTACAGACATAAGTTAGACAAGTTTGCCTTAAGAAGGATAGCACAAAAGCAACAACGATCGAAAAGGCAAGGCCTCCTGCCTGGGAGCCTCCTAACTACTCCTAGTCGTCTGCGGTCTTCACTTAGTAGTAGGCATCCTCTGGGTAGTAGTAGTCATCAGTGGCGTCGTTTGGCTCCTGGGATCTGTCATCTGGTCGCAACAATCGGGTAAGGGGGAAAAGAAGTAGCAAAGCAACCGTGAGTACTCATCCAAAGTACTCGCAAGACTTACATCAGATCTAAACTAAGTATGCATCTGTATGTAGGATCGAAAGTATGTCTAGAGGGGGGGGGTGATTAGACTACTTTACCAACTAAAAACTTAACCTTTTCCCAATTTTAGTTCTTGGCAGATTTTAGCTATTTTAGGACAAGTCAAGTAATCATCACACTATTCAAGCAAGCATGCAAAGAGTATATTGGCAGCGGAAAGTAAAGCATGCAACTTGCAAGAATATAAAGGGAAGGGTTTGGAGATTTCAAACGCTATTGGAGACACGGATGTTTTTCCCGTGGTTCGGATAGGTGGTGCTATCCTACATCCACGTTGATGGAGACTTCAACCCACGAAGGGTGACGGTTGCGCGAGTCCACACAGGGCTCCACCCAAGGGCAACGGTTGCGCGAGTCCACGGAGGGCTCCACCCACGAAGGGTCCACGAAGAAGCAACCACCCACAAAGGGTCCACGAAGAAGCAACCTTGTCTATCCCACCATGGCCATCGCCCACGAAGGACTTGCCTCACTAGCGGTAGATCTTCACGAAGTAGGCGATCTCCTTGCCCTTACAAACTCCTTGGTTCACTCCACAATCTTGTCGGAGGCTCCCAAGTGACACCTAGCCAATCTAGGAGACACCACTCTCCAAGAAGTAACAAATGGTGTGTAGGTAATGAACTCCTTGCTCTTGTGCTTCAAATGATAGTCTCCCCAACACTCAACTCTCTCTCATAGGATTTGGATTTGGTGGAAAGAAGATTTGAGTGGAAAGCAACTTGGGAAGCCTAGAGATCAAGATTCATATGGTAGGAATGGAATGTCTTGATCTCAACACATGAGTAGGTGGTTCTCTCTCAGAACAAATGAGTTGGAATGGTGTGTGTGTTCTCATGGCTCTCTCTTAGAATGAGAAAGAGGTGGAGGGGTATATATAGCCTCCACACAAAATCCAACCGTTACACAGTTTTCCAATCTCGGTGGGACTGAATCATAAAACTCGGTCGGACCGAAAATGTAAACTTAGTGACCGTTAGGAATTTCGGTGGGACTGACATGCAACTCGGTAGGACCGATTCGGTTAGGGTTTGGGCATAACGTAATCTCGGTGAGACCGATTACACAAACTCGGTGAGACCGAGTTTGGTAATTAGCTAACCAGAGAGTTGGTTAGGCAAACTCGATGGGACCGATTTGCTCTTTCAGTGGGACCGAGTGGAACTCGGTGAGACCGAAAAGTTACAAAGGGGAAACACTGAGTTTACATTGCAATCTCGGTGGGACCGATTCGCTCTTCCGTTGGGACCGAAAAGTTACGAAAGGGAAACAGAGATATTGCAACCCCATCTCGGTGGGACCGAGAACCTTATCGGTAGAACCGAATTGCTAGGGTTTTGGCAGTGGCTAATGACAAGAGAAACTCGGTGGCGCCGGATAGGAAAAATCGGTAGGACCGAGTTTGGCTTAGAGTTTAGGTCATATGTGGATATGGGAAAGTGGTTGAGGGTTTTGGAGCATATCACTAAGCACATGAAGCAAGAGGCTCATTAAGCAACACCTCATCCCTCCTTAATAGTATTGGCTTTTCCTATGGACTCAATGTGATCTTGGATCACTAAAATATGAAATGAAGAGTCTTGAGCTTTTGAGCTTGAGCCAATCCATTGTCCTTAGCATTTTGAGGGTTCCACTTTCATATCCATGCCATGCCAATCATTGAGCTTTCCTAAAATAATCATCTTGGAATAGCATTAGCTCAATGAGCTATATGTTGTTATGAATTACCAAAACCACCTAGGGATAGTTGCACTTTCAATCTCCCCCTTTTTGGTAATTGATGACAACATATAGATCAAAGCTTCGACAAATGATAATAAGCATGAAATATATCGTCTCTTTGAGAAGTATGTGATAAGTAGGAGCTCCCCCTAAATTTGTGCATATTTAATATTTGCTTTGGACTGCAAATGCACAATGAGTTAGAGTCATGGGTTACTCTTCCATGTCACATACATCTTGGTGGAGCGCTCAAAATGATAAGAATGAAATACATGCACTCATCACCAAGAATAGTGAATGATCACAAATGATAGATATAATGATGATATTTAAGCAAGCATTAAGCAAACGTTAAGTGTAGCTTATGATCAAACACATGATCATCGATGTCTCACAAACATAAGGACGTAGTATCTCACACACAAAAGCAAACAAAGTTCGAAGAAACCACCAAATAAAACAAGAGAGAAAAGCAACACTCTCTCCCTCGAAGCCTATGATCTATACATCTTCTCCCCCTTTGGCAACAAGTTACCAAAAAGTTCCAAGAAAATGCATAGCACTAGATCGACGCTCAGGCTTGATCTTCAGGTGGTGGTGGAGTCCGGATTACTCCAAGGACGAAGGCTTCTGTAGATGCTGAAGTAGTCGCAGGAGTTGGAGCTGAAGTAGACGCTGGAGCTGAGGCTGTGGCTGGTGCTGAGGTGGTAGCTCTGGTGTCAGCGACTGGCAGTGCAGACGACCTCGGGCCTCGTGGCACTCTAGAAAAAGCATGAGTTGTGGTCCTGCCTCTCCTCTCATTCATGTCCTCCTGGAGCTGCTCCACTACAGACTGAACTTCTGTTACCTTGACATCCAAGTCATAGAACTTCTGTTCCATGATCCTCTCCAGGCTCTGCTGATTTTTAGTGAGGTTGGCCAGACTTTGCTCAATTCTCATCGAGGATGCAATCAAGTAACTGAGCTGCTCTTGCTTGGTCTTCAAGAAATAGTCAGATGCCTCCTCTTGAGTAGGCATCCTGGCAGCTTTTTCCTTCTTCGCATTCTCCTTCTTTGCAAATGCTTGTGCAGACGATGGCTCATTCTCTGTCATCACAACTTCATTGTCCTCGAAATCTGGACGGATGGGCAGGTGTTCCTTATCCAATAGATATACGCCCGTGCCCATCTTGGAGTTGATGAGCTCCTGAATCTGAGGGGCATATCCACAGCTCCTCTTTTGATCTGCAGCCGTCCTCTTAATGGTTTCCACAATGAGACTCATGACCTTGAATTTCTGAGGCACGTCAAAGACATGAAGCAGGTTGATCGCGTGACCTCTGATCATCTTGTGATCTCCAGACTTAGGCAACAGAGTGTGCCTTAGTATCCAATTGATAGTAGGCAATCCTGAGAGCAGATAGTGCACTGACCCAAACTTGAATGTGTCAAGAGCTTCATTGGGAATTTCCTTGTACATCTTGGACATGGAGTTATGGTCCATCTTCTTCTTGGCATAGATGTCCAAGTCCTCATCTTGCTCTTCTAGGGCATTGATGATCTGTGCCCACTCAGCCACTGTAGATTGGTACCTTGTACCCTCTGACATCCACGTAATCCTTCCATCCGGATAAAAGTGAGCTGTGGAGTAGAACTGCATGATGAGTTCCTCGTTCCACTTTGTGAGCTTCTGCCCAACAAAGTCCTCTACTCCACACGCTCTGAAGCTGTCCTGAACTCCTGGGAAGTACTCCTCATTCTCCTTGATGTAGGTCCAGTCGACCCATCTCATGTCACAAACGATTGGCTTCTTGTCAAGCAAAACAGTCTCATAAAAATCTTGTTGCTCCTTTGTGTGAAATCTGTAGTCCACGGCAGTCCTTCTCCTAGAAGCATACGTGTCTGCTTCTCTCCACTTTCTCAGCCCTGAGTCTCTCCTGAGCTTCATGTCCTCAGCCACAGGATGAGCATCGTTGTGGTCTGGGATCTTGGGCTTGAGCTTCCGGAGGACACTCTCTTCCTCTTCTTCAATAGCTTCAGGCACTGGGGCCTTGTTCTTTTCTGCAGCAGGTATACTCCTTGTGTTTCTCTTTGGAGCTGTCTTAGGCTTAGATGCAGCCTTAGGAGCTTCCTTGGGCTTGGATGCAGCTCCCCCTGACCTTATGGCATCTCCCATAAGTTTGGTTGCCTTGGGTGCTGGTGCAGCAACCTCTTCTTCCTCCTCCTCTTCTACCATGATGGAGGCTCTCCCAAGCACTTTGGCTACAGTCTTCTTTACTCTCTCTTTCCTCTTTTTGCTTTCAGCAGCAATGGGCTCAATGGGAGCAGGTGCAGGCTTCTCAGTTGAGACTCTAGCCTTTGACATTGGCTGCCACCCTGCTGGCCTCTTGATTTTCAGGCCTGGCTTTGAGCCTTGAGCTGGCTCAACTCTCTTGGAAGTGGCCTCTTCCTCTGCCACATAGTCTTCATCCTCAGAATCAGACGTTCTCTTCTTCCTTTGACGTGTGGCAGCCTTAGGCAGATTGCTGGGTGTGCTCCTGCTGCCATCATCAGAAGAACTTGAGGGGCTAGTGCCCTCACTCATCACAACTTGCTGCTCTGAGAGGTTTTGGCTGTCACTTTGATCAGACATGTTGCTCACTGACTGCTGACCCTGTGAATAGATTATAGAAGAGATAGATTGGATGAGCATCACAAAAAGCAGAGATTTTTGCAAAAGATTAACTCAAAAACTTAGTTTTAGTTTTCCACAGAAAGCATCTCGGATCTACCGATTTTCAAACTCGGTGACACCGAAGCAGTTTTGGCACCAGAACTGGTGAACTCGGTCAGACCGAGTCACAGTTCGGTGGCACCGAGACTACTAGGGTTTCACAGAATTCCAAAATCGGTCACACCGATAAGTTATTCTCGGTCAGACCGAGTTTCACTTGTGCAATGGCAAAAGCCAGATCGGTGGGATCGAGTTTTTCAAGTCGCTGGGTCCGAGATGGTTTCGGCGGAAACCTAAACCTAGAATTTTCGAATTAAACCTAATCTATGAGCATTTTGACTGGATAGGAGTTTATCAAACGTGGCAAGAATCATGATGATCACAATGTGCTAGGAATCGGAGTGGAGAATAGCACAAAGATCAAGTCCATACCCTAGTTCGGCGTGGACTTGCTACGGCGGCAACGGCGGGGCAGAAATGCGTTGACGGCGGCGAAGACCAGCGACTGGAGGCTGCTGGCGGCGAGGAGATGATTCGGAGACCACGAAGGCAGAGCAGGCTATCGCGCGGGCGAGGAGGTTTCGGAGAAATTTCCAAAATTCTGCCCGTCACTATATATAGCCCGACCCTGTCGGTGTGACCGAGTGGAACAACTCGGTGGCACCGAGATGCAAAACTGTGTGCAGTTTTTGCAACTCGGTGTGACCGAAAAGTTCAAATCGGTTGCATCGAGATCGAAAACCTAGATCAACTTAATGAACTCGGTAGGACCGAAATGGACTATCGGTCAGACCGAGATTCATAAAGAGGTTTTGGAAGTTTAAGTCTATGACGAATCGGGGACTCCGAGCGCTCCTCACACAGAGTGGTTCGAATCTGACTTGATCAAATTTTGTGATGCAGCATGAATAGAGTTTGAGACGAGAAAAGCATAGATAGCTAGAGGAGGTTCTTAGGCATTCTTGTCCATCCACTTGGCAAAAGAAGATAAGGCCAAACAATCAAAGCAACAAGTGGATGTCCTTGAATGAGTAAAATATGCGATCAGCATGCTCACACAATAAGATGGCAAATGAAATATGTGGCAAAGCATGCACAACCAATTCTAGCATCTATCAAACAATTTGCGATGACTAGGTCATCTATATATGAGTATATTGACTTAGGAGTCAAGTGAGAACACTTGATCGTAGGTCATACTCATCGTTTAAGCTCAAGTGGGGTTACCACTTTTACATAAAGCATTGTTTTGTTCACATCTTTAGAGTTGCTTTAGCTCAAGTCTTAGAGTAAAGCTCCCCCTAGATGTGATATCCCCCCTAAGAGGGATGAACTAACCTTGGGTTTTGTCGATGATGACTTCATGTAGATATTGAAGATGTGGATGCTCAATGTTGATGTAGATCTCTTGGAGCTATCCTTTTGAGTGAATTGCACTTTCAATACCTACATGGTTTAGTCCCACAAGGAACAAACAAGGATATCCATAGACATAGAGTGATGCACACAAAAGATGATGTCCATGAAAACTTTAGGTTACCTTGTCCCTTGTCTTACCAACAAGAGGGTTTGTGACTCCTTGAACTAGTGCAAGATGTGGAAGTTGATTGCACTTGTTCTTGCCAAAATGATAAGAGTGAAGTATGTTGGCGGAGTCACCCTCAAGAACTCTCTAGTTCTTCTTCTTTTGGATCCACATCATCTTGATGGGAATCCTTGGAGTTGTAGTCGTACTTGATGAAGTGGAACTTGAAGTAGTCTTGGGAATCCACTTGACTAAGGTCTTAGGGGCTTCTTCAAATGCATCAATTTCCTCTTGAAGCTTGTCCTTGCCTTTTTGCTCGTAGTCTTGTGGTGGAAGATCATCTTGAGCTTGTGTCCCTTTGAAAAACTTCTCTTGTTGAGGGACAAACTTCGTCTTGGGGTATTGATCTTCTTCCCATTCAACTCCATTGGCATTGGACTTTCGTTTAAAACCAACACCTTGATTCTTCTGGTGCATTCCTTGCTTGCGCACAATTTCCTCGAATTGCTTACTCCCTGCAAGGCTTTTGTACACTCCTTTCTCTATAATTCCCTTCAATAAGCTATTTTCTTGCTCAAGTGTAACTTGGCTAAGAGAATCATTAGTGGAATCAAGAGAACTACTAGAAGCAACAATATTGGATTTAGCATGATCATTGTTACTATTAGCATAAGAATCTTTATTGTTAGACTTGACTTGAGGCATGTAAGTGGATAAGAGTAAACGCTTGGCAATGTAAGAAGAACTTTTCTTGCGGAGATCATCATTGATTGCCTTTAAGAACTCATGCTCTTGCTCAAGATTGAGCTTTTCAAAGCGTAGCTTCTCATGAGCTCTTAAAAGTTCTCGATGATTCTCGAAGGTAGTGTCATGAGCTAACTTAAGAGTTTTGAGTTCTTTAGTTAGGGCCTCAATCTTCTCCTTATCATTGTCACTCGTTTTATCTTGATTAGCATGATTAATTGGTCTTTCATAATAGTATTCATCACTAGAGTTGTCACCAATCAAATCATCTCCTAACAAGTCATCCTCATCACTATTGAAACCAACATACTCGGGGTGTGTTACCTTAGGACCTTTGGCCATGAAGCATCTTCCAATTCCTTCATTTGGTGAGTCAAATATGTCGTAGGAGTTGGTTGACACAAGTGCTAGACCGGCAACACCTTCATCTTGAGTATCTTCGGAGTCGGAGTGATAACTTCTCTCGGAGTGGTTGTCGGAGTCGGAGCCGGATACCCATTCACCAACATGAGCTTGATGTCTTCGTCTTGTGTAGCTCCTTGATGATTTTTCCTTCCTTTCCGAGTCCTTGCTTCTCCGTGAGTATCTTCGTTCATAACGATCATCTCTACTCCTTCTCTCTCTTGGTGGTGATCCTTTGCTTCTTGTTCTTGGAGAATCTTCTCTTCTCTTGTAGGGAGCCGTACACTCGTTGGAATAGTGTCCGGGTCTTCCACAATTGTAACAGTTTCGCTCTCGACTAGAAGATCTTTTGTCATTGTAGGACCTTGATTTGGAGCTTCTATCTTTGCTTCTATTCTTGTAGAACTTGTTGAAGTTCTTCACCATTAAGCTCAATTCTTCATTGAAGTGTTGTTTCTCTCTTGATGATGTAGGGGCTTCACATGAGGCTTTATAGACACCACTTGATTTGTTGTGAAGTTCCTCTTTATCCTTAAGTGACATCTCATGAGCAACAATTCTTCCAATCACTTCCGTTGGTTTGAGATCTTTGTAATTGGGCATCATTTAGATCAATGTGCACACGGTATCATATTTTCCATCCAAGGCTCTTAGGATCTTCTTGATGATGAATTTATCGGTCATCTCTTCACTTCCTAAGCCGGCAATCTCATTTGTGATGAGAGCAAGCCTAGAGTACATTTCAGCGACACCTTCACCATCCTTCATCTTGAACTTGTCAAGTTGGCTTTGAAGCACATCCAACTTGGATTCCTTTACGGAGTCGGTACCTTCGTGCATATCAATCAAAGTATCCCAAATTTCCTTTGCATTCTCAAGGCGGCCGATTTTGTTGAATTCTTCAGGGCACAATCCGTTGAAGAGAATATCACAAGCTTGAGCATTGTATTGCAACATCTTCAACTCTTCCACGGTAGCTTCACGGTTTGGTTCTCTCCCGTCAAAGAAGTCACCTTGCAAACCAACACACACAATAGCCCAAACAGCAGGGTTATGTCCAAGAATATGCATTTTCATTTTATGCTTCCAACTAGCAAAATTAGTACCATCAAAGTAAGGACCTCTACGGTGATAATTTCCCTCGCTAGACGCCATACTCTCCTAGGTTGTGAAACCAAGGCTATGACCACCAAAAGCTATGGAGATCAAGCAAATGGAGACCAAAGCTCTGATACCACTTGTAGGATCGAAAGTATGTCTAGAGGGGGGGTGATTAGACTACTTTACCAACTAAAAACTTAACCTTTTCCCAATTTTAGTTCTTGGCAGATTTTAGCTATTTTAGGACAAGTCAAGTAATCATCACACTATTCAAGCAAGCATGCAAAGAGTATATTGGCAGCGGAAAGTAAAGCATGCAACTTGCAAGAATATAAAGGGAAGGGTTTGGAGATTTCAAACTCTATTGGAGACACGGATGTTTTTCCCGTGGTTCGGATAGGTGGTGCTATCCTACATCCACGTTGATGGAGACTTCAACCCACGAAGGGTAACGGTTGCGCGAGTCCACACAGGGCTCCACCCAAGGGCAACGGTTGCGCGAGTCCACGGAGGGCTCCACCCACGAAGGGTCCACGAAGAAGCAACCACCCACAAAGGGTCCACGAAGAAGCAACCTTGTCTATCCCACCATGGCCATCGCCCACGAAGGACTTGCCTCACTAGCGGTAGATCTTCACGAAGTAGGCGATCTCCTTGCCCTTACAAACTCCTTGGTTCACTCCACAATCTTGTCGGAGGCTCCCAAGTGACACCTAGCCAATCTAGGAGACACCACTCTCCAAGAAGTAACAAATGGTGTGTAGGTAATGAACTCCTTGCTCTTGTGCTTCAAATGATAGTCTCCCCAACACTCAACTCTCTCTCATAGGATTTGGATTTGGTGGAAAGAAGATTTGAGTGGAATGGTGTGCGTGTTCTGATGGCTCTCTCTTAGAATGAGAAAGAGGTGGAGGGGTATATATAGCCTCCACACAAAATCCAACCATTACACAGTTTTCCAATCTCAGTGGGACCGAATCATAAAACTCGGTCGGACCGAAAATGTAAACCTAGTGACCGTTAGGAATTTCGGTGGGACTGACATGCAACTCGGTAGGACAGATTCGGTTAGGGTTTGGGCATAATGTAATCTCGGTGAGACCGATTACACAAACTCGGTGAGACCGAGTTTGGTAATTAGTTAACCAGAGAGTTGGTCAGGCAAACTCGGTGGGACCGATTTGCTCTTTCGGTGGGACCGAGTGGAACTCGGTGAGACCGAAAAGTTACAAAGGGGAAACACTGAGTTTACATTGCAATCTCGGTGGGACCGATTCGCTCTTTCGTTGGGACCGAAAAGTTACGAAAGGGAAACAGAGATATTGCAACCCCATCTCGGTGGGACTGAGAACCTTATCGGTAGAACCGAATTGCTAGGGTTTTGGCAGTGGCTAATGACAAGTGAAACTCGGTGGCGCCGGATAGGAAAAATCGGTAGGACCGAGTTTGGCTTAGAGTTTAGGTCATATGTGGATATGGGAAAGTGGTTGAGGGTTTTGGAGCATATCACTAAGCACATGAAGCAAGAGGCTCATTAAGCAACACCTCATCCCTCCTTAATAGTATTGGCTTTTCCTATGGACTCAATGTGATCTTGGATCACTAAAATATGAAATGAAGAGTCTTGAGCTTTTGAGCTTGAGCCAATCCATTGTCCTTAGCATTTTGAGGGTTCCACTTTCATATCCATGCCATGCCAATCATTGAGCTTTCCTGAAATAATCATCTTGGAATAGCATTAGCTCAATGAGCTATATGTTGTTATGAATTACCAAAACCACCTAGGGATAGTTGCACTTTCACTGTATCAAAGGAATGGGTTGTATATGTGGATTGGGCTGTAGAAATGCCAGAATAGATGAAGACCTAGTCCTATCGAAGACTAGCATCTTCTGGAAACCACCATCTTGCAGCAACATGAGGGAGTAGAGTAGCATAAAGTAAAGTAGTAGAAGTGTTATCAACCTCGTCCAGAGATCCTTTCTCGACTCCCTTCGAGAAAGCAATCCCAGAGCCATACTATCCAGTTATCATCACAATCCAATTCTCATCACCATCCATTTCTCATCACAATCCATTTCTCATCACCATCCATTCATTTCTCATCACAAGTATCCAGTTCTAGTTGTATCGATCGGGATACAACTCCAAGTGTCCGTTACCGTAGGACAGGCTATCGATAGATGTTTCCTTCCCTGTAGGGGTGCACCAACTTACCCACCACGCTCGATTAACTTCGGCCGGACACACTTTCCTGGGTCATGCTCGGCCTCGGCCAAACGATACGCCGCAACCCGACCTAGGCTTAATAGAGAGGCCAGCACGCTGGACTAAACCTATGCCCCCAGGGGTCATGGGCCATCTCCCCGGGAACTCCTGCACATTGCATACGCGGCCGGTGAGCAGACCTAGATACCTCCTTCAACAAGGCAGGAGCTTACGCAGTCCAACCCGGCGCGCGTCGCTCAGTCGCTGACGTCTATTAAGCTTCGGCTGATGCATACGACACAGAATGCCCATACTATGCCCACGTGATGGTTAGTGCTATCAGGCCAGAGGCCCCTCCGATCAAATATCCAAATCATAGTGGATTAGGAACACGCGGTAATGAGCAGAGACTCACGGTCGATGTGACCCCGTCGCCCCGTCTCGAGTACTTGTAGCAAGGGCTAAGAATGCCCGGCCACGCCTCGTAAGTATCTCGCGGGCACCTTCCAGGTCAACCCGACTCCACATCACTCGCTAATAAGCTCATGCGGGTACCCCTCAGGGTTGACCCGTCTTTAGTAACATGGTTCAGTGTAAAGTCATAGTAACCATAGTAACTGTGTGTCTAACACCAAAGGGAAAACCCGAGGAATCACCCCCGGTGAATTCCACTCACTGTTGTCATCAAGGTGAACGTAAGAGGATCGACCCTCGAGGTTCACGTTTGATGGGTTGCACGACAGAGCCGTAACGGAAGTGGTTAAGGAGGAAATCACCCTCGATGACCTCGACCGTATAGCTACACTATGGAGATCTCATCAGGAGTGATGTGAGAGGTTCCACCCTCGGCACTCGATGGTAACTCTGCAGAGTCATACAACTAGGGGGGTGATGTGCGGTGTCGGGGCCTGGACGTAGATCACGTTGATCGAGTCATCGAACATAAAGCGAGGCAATTGGGACAAGGTGGGGTCACTGATGGATCTCTAACCAACCTATACTAAGCAGTTTAGGATAAGCAAGTAAGGTATGAAAGCAGGTAACAACAACAGGCTATGCATCAGAGTAGGATCATACAGAAAGCAATAGCAGTTCTAATGCAAGCATGAGAGGGAAAGAAATGGGCGATATCGAAATGCTCAAGGGGGGGGGTTTGCTTGCCTGGTTGCTCTGGCAAGGAGGGGGGTCGTCGTTGACGTAGTCGATCAATAGGGCAGCATCAGTCTCGGGGTCTACCGGAGAGAAGAGGGGGAAGAAACAGTAAATATAAAGCAAACAGAGCATCACAAAGCATAACATGGCAATAAGAAGTGTCGTGTGTGACCTAACGCGATAGGAGGTGATACCGGCGAAGGGGGGAAACATCCGGGAAAGTATCCCCGGTGTTTCGCGTTTTTGGACAGATGAACCGGAGGGGGAAAGTTGTGTGTTTGCTATGCTAGAGATGTGTGGTGGACGAACGGGCTGAGTATCCGGATTCTTCTCGTCGTTCTGAGCAACTTTCATGTAGAAATCATTTTCATCCGAGTTATGGATTATTTTATACGAATTTCTAAAGTTTTATCAATATTCTAAAATTATTACTAATTCGAAAATAAAGGTTAAAATGCTATGTGCACCCAGCACAGTGTACACAAAAGTGTACCCAGTGGCTGATAGGTGGGCCAGGGGGTCCCAGTTGACCAGTCAACATTTGACTGGTCAACAGGGGTGGGCTCCCCCTGTCATAGACACTGTTTAGTTAAACCGTATTAGATTATCAAATCTAGTTAATTAGGTTATTAAGCAGGTTTATTAAGTTAATTAATTGCATTATTAATTAATTAATTTTAACCTTTTCTTTTCTTTCTTTTTTAAAGAATAACCAGGGGCGTGGGGCCCCCCTAGCAGTGTCACAGGGGCCAGCGGGGTGGGCTACCAGGCATTGGGCGCGGGCGCCATGCCCGGGCGAGGTCAGCGGGGGCGCCGGCGCGGCCAGGGGGCACGGCAGCGGCCATGACCGGCCGGAGCAGGCGCGGCGGCAGGGGTGTGGCGAGGCGCGCGGGCATGGGCGTAACAGGCAACGGGCGCCGTAGCTTGCCCGGGGCAGGTCGTGGCCGTGGCCACGGCCGGCTGAGGTGGGGCGAGCCGCGAGCACCGTGCAGGGCTGCGGTGGAGCAGCAGCCAGAGTAGCAGCCGCGACAGCACAGCAGCGCGGGTGAGCGCGGTGGGTCGAAGCGGGGCGCAGGCACGGATGCGGGTAGCGAGCAAGGTTCGGCGCAGGTGGGTGCGGGGGCGTGCCTGGGCGCGGCCAGGGAACACCGCAGGTGCGTGCGAGAGCAGGGGCTCCGGTGGACTGGCCATGGCGGATGTAATGTGTGGATGGCGGCTAAACGGCGACAAACCAACGGAGGTGAAGGGGAACGGGTGCGGCTCACCCCGTGGAGGCCATGGACAAGCTCGGTGAGGTTGGGGAGGTGCTGAGGGAGATCGACCGGCAATGGAGACGACGACCGTCGGGAAGAAGCAGTCGGTGTCGAGGTTGTAGTGGCTCCGGTCTCGAGCCATTGCTTGCAGTCGATGAGGACGGGGCAGGCGAAGCAGTTGGGCATGGCAGCGCTAGTCAGCGGCGGCGCGAGGACGATGGTCGGGAGAGGCGACGCTCGACGCCGGCTAGTTGCAGCCTTCGGGTGCGCGCGCATCGGGGGGGGGGGGGGAGACCGAACAGATGCGCCCCTCCCCTGTGCGTATGTGTGTGTGTGGTGGGTGACGGCGCGAGGGAACAAGGGAGAGTGGGGGGTTCGTGCGGGAGAGAGTGGGTAGTGCTAGGGTTTGGGTGGAGGCAGCCTTGTAGGCCAAAGAGGGAGGCGGCTGGGCCAGTCGGTTGACTAGCTGGGCCGGTTGGTCCAGCGTAGGGGGTTGTTTCTTTTCTTAGCATTTTCCATTTCTTTATTTTATTTCTTTTATTTTCTATTAAAAGGATAGCTACTGTTTTGGATGGATTCAGGGCATCAAATGATAATTGTTGAAAGTGAAACTTAGCAAAGTAAACCAGACACAACTTTGTGGTGTTGTCTAAAAAGTTTCAGGGCCAAAGGAATTGTTCAAGCATTTTCAAAGATTCAAAAGGTCATTTAATATGATGTTGGACCACTAAATAATTTCCAGGGGCACTTTCGGAATCCAAAAGAGGTTGGTTCCAACAAGACAAATACCCAAGGTATATTTGCCACACTTTGAACATTTTAGTTTTCATGTTTGGCAAATTTGAATTTTGACTTTAAATCTGAGTTTGAAAATGAACAGTGATTTGGATCAAGTGAGGATTAGCAACAGTAATGCGATGACGTGGCACCATTAACAGGAGTTTACTATAGCGTAATTATCCGGGCGTCACAGCATGTTGGGCTCCTACGAAGCTTTCGGCCGAATACATTACTAAGATAAACCTACACTATACAAAAATAACGTCGTAATTACTGCAGCCTGAGGCAGCATCGTAAATGTTGTATCACATCAAAATAAATTCCAACCATATAACAAAAGGCCCGTTGGCATAAAGTTTACAGTCCTTCCAGATAAAAGCACCATCAGATGTATAGAAGCACATATCATTTGACCTGAGTGCTAATGTTTCAGGCTGTAGAATCTGATGGAGCAGCACGATCTCCACCTTTTTTCCTCCATTGCGCTTGAACAACGAAGCGAATGTCTGATAGTATGGTTTCAAAACCATTCATATCTTGGCGACATTTCTCAACCACTATTCTTGTTTCCGAAACAACGTCCATTAGGGATTGGACTTGTGTCTGGAGCACAGATATATCACTCTGTCTAGCAGGAAGATTTTGTTCAATAGGCGATTTGGACGAGGTTACCTTGACAACCAACCCAGAATTACGCAGGAGGGTGCTTTTTGCACTGTTAGTGGAGAGATACTGACGCACTGCAGCAAGAGGTGACATTGTGCCTGTAGTAGCCTCGTCACCTTCAGGTGGTTGTGGCTGTTCAATCATTTGTTCCATAGCTTCCTGAAAGTTTGAACTTGTAGATTAGTGTACCAGATAAGTTACTAATGAGAAAAAAACAAACAAAGTAGATTAAACGTTTATACATAACTTATTTTGGTGAACTACTGTAATACATTAGCATGTATTGTAGTGCGAACTACATAATAAAATCACTTTCGGAACATATGTCCGTGTAGCATGCCTACTGTATTGTCTATTTCCTCACATTCGTTGACATCTAAGGATAAAGAAACATGGTTTAAAGTAGGATGAACATAGTATGACATCATTCTATCATGGGCAAGCAGATATAAAACAAACATGCTATTTTATCATTGTGTGCGCACGTGAACATAACAACTAGATTACAGATCAAGACCAAAAGAATATCCTTCATCTCTTTTAAACCATGTAAGGTTAAATGATACGTTAAGACAACTGTGAATAGAAGTGAACAAAGTAACTGACATTGGCTGCAAACCAAGTAGTTAAATGAACACATCACAGTACCAATCAGTTCAAGGCAGGAGGAGTAAGGACTTACAACAGCGGCTTGGACTGGTGTGCTCATGCCCTTCATTCTGCTGGTGTGGCAATCCTTGAAGATTTGCACTGCATTCGGTTCAGTTCTTTTTGGTCCGCACGGGATTTCCTTTGTATTTGGAACAAGTCAATATAGATACGATAATATGGCACAAAAAAGAAGAAGGAAGTAGCAGCTATTTACAAGAGCCTCACAGTGTGCAATATAGCTACGAGATCCTATGGTATGTTGGAATTTCACTTTAGAACGGTTGGTTTTGTTCTTCAAACATTTAGCCTAGAAGAAGATACACTTGTAAGGCACATACATAAATACAAGTTCAATATGTGGTCTGATCAAATACATATAGCCTACCTGATACTTTGGATCAGACCAGTGTTTAATGAGGGCTGTCCAGTCTTCATCTGTAATATATTCCACTGGAGATGTTTGGGCGATTTCATTGTTAGCCTTGCCTTCAAAGTGAGATTTTCTAAGGTGGTACCGATACTATCGCAGAGCAGACTGAAAAACATGAGTGCATGCTTGTCTAGTTGCATCATCTTTCGGATCCAACTTGAACCTCATCTGTTGAAAAAAGAATGTGAGTCTTATTAGGAGGAAGCTAGAAATTATGGGACAGAGCAAGACAATATTACTAATTGCGATGAATAACATTACTTACGGATAAATGGTCAAGGAAGGTGTTAAACTGGGTATTATCTTTCTCATTCCTGTACTGGATCCACGTTGGGAGGATACGTGCATGACACCTAACGGCAACGGCTGCCTCTGATACTAACTTGGCTGACTCTATAGCATCACATGGCCTTTTTAAACCTTCCTCAAAATGGATCTCCATTCTTCCTCCTTTAGATTTTGTTAATCTGTCAAGCATTATCCCTGATGTCTGTTTCCGCTTGCGCCATGGTGCTAGTTCAACAACGAATATGGAAAGTGTTAGTGTACATCAAACTGTGAGAGTACATATAAAGGAGCATGCAACTGCAACTTGACTCGGTCAGGTACCGTCTTGGTGTTGATGCTCATGAGGTTCATCTGATCTTGCCAAGTCATGTTGTGTCAGCAGTGCTTCGGAAGTAGTGTTAGGTGTGAAGGTAGCTTGGGAACTGGCCAGTTCCGAAGCAAACGAACGAGTAACTGGTTGAGATGCTGGTACAGTTGAAGCGGATGCTGCAGCTGGTGGAGCAGGTGATACTGTGTTTGTAGATTTAGCCGGTGGACTTGGACCTTCTACTGCACTATAAGTACCAGCAAAATCTCGACGGCAGAACCTTTTCCGTTTCACCCGACGAGTAACAACACTCCCTACTATATTATTTTCATTGCTCTTTTTTGACTTTGCCATGTCAAGCTGTACCCACAACACAAAAGAATAAAATCACTCTTCAAAACTCATTGATGCATAATACAGACAAGCAATACTTTGATGTAAGACAACCGTATGAGGATGGAATATGTAAGAAAAATAGGACGACATGACATATTCACAGCTACGATGTGCAAACTAAGCAGAAGGATTTTCAAGAAAATAGAAGTAATGCAAGCTAGAAACCATATGAAAGATGCAACCAATATTACTCTGCCAAGTTAAAAGTTTCTTGTCATAAGTGGCAATTCGTAAAATTAGAAGCAGTACAACATAGAAATCGATGCAAGATGCAACCACTATCAAACTGCCATGTTAAAAGCGTCCAATCATGAGTGACTGATGCAGGATACACAACAGCAGTACTTTGATGTAAGAACATGGTATGATAGATAGATAGATGCAGTGTATTCTAGACACAGAAAGCCATGTCATATGCACATGTATAACGTATAAACTCAGCAGGTGCAATTTAATCAAAATAGAAGAAATACAGGCTAGACAACATATGCAACATGAAACCAATTATCACACTGTCAACTTAGAGCAAGCACCTGCGATGGTGGAGTACGGGAGATGAACTCATCATGTAGACTTGGGACTTCAACTTCATTAGCAGTAGCAGTGGCAAATCTAGAGAGTCTCTGTTTGCGTCGGTGCAGAGGACCACCAACATCCCCTAACTTACTCTTTTTCTTCCTATTTTCTGATATTGCCTTATGAAGTCAAAACCATAAGAAGATGAATATAATTAGCTCTGCATAACTGGTTGATGCATGATACAAACGAACACTACTTTGACGTAAGGCAAGCGCAGGATAGGAGGATGGAATATATACAAAAAAGACAGTGTTTCATATTCACACGTACGATAGGAGGATGGAATATGTATGAAAAAACAGTAAGCAGAAGGCATTTCAACAAAATTAGAAGAATGAAAGCTAGGCACCATATGAACATGCAACCAATATCACTCTATCAGGTAAAAAGTGTCTCGTCGTAAGTGCCATTTCAAGAAATTAGAAGCAGTACAAGCTAGAAGACAATGCAAGATGCAACCTACATCACAGTCCCAAGTTAAATGTGTCTTATGGGTAAGTGATCGTTGTAGGTATAAGTTGTAAGCTACGCGGATGCAATTCAACATAATCAGAAGCAATACAAACTAGACATCATACAGAAAACGCAACCACGTATAACAGTTCCAAGTAAGAGCAAGCACCTATGATGGTGGAGTAGGGGAGATGTGCTCATCATGTACATGTATGTTCTAGAAACAGGAACACGTGTCATATTCACAGGCATTATGTGTAAAGTAAGCAGATGCAATTCAAGTTAGAAGCAATACAAGCTAGACATCATACGCAACATGCAACCACATATAATAGTGTCAAGTTAGAGCAAGCACCTGTGATGGTGGAGTAGGGGAGATGTGCTCATCATCTACACAGCTACGTTGACTGTCCAGCCTTGTGTTGTCTTGTGAATCTTGTTGGGAGGATGGCGGAGTAGAATCTGTGGAGACCCCCTGTTTGAGTTGCTCCGAAGGACCACCATCATCCACTGCCAGACTAATTTCCTTCAGCTGTAATGATTTTGCATTGTGAAGTCAAACCGATAAGAAAAAGGAATAAAATTCACTCTTCAGAACTCATTCATGCATGATACTGATGAACACTACTCGGATGAAAGGCAAACACATGATGCGAGGATGGAATATGTATGAAAAACAGGATGGTGTGACATATTCACACCTATGATGTGGTAACTAAGCAAAAGGCATTTCAACAAATTAGAAGCAGTGCAAGCTAGACACCATATGAAAGATGCAACCAATATCACTCTGTCAAGTTCAAACTGTATGGCGTTTCAACAAATTAGAAGCAGTACATGCTAGAAATCATATGCAAGACACAACCAATATCACAGTGGTGACTTAAAGGTGCCTTATCATAAGATATAGTATGTACCAAAAATAGGAAAGCGTGTCATATTCACATGTATCATGTGTAAGCTAAGCAGATGCAGTTTACACTAATTAGGAGCAATATGAGCTAGACACCATATGCAACATGCAACCAGATATCACACTACCAAGTTAGAGCAAGCACCTCAGATGGTGGAGTAGGGGAGCGGAGACTTGGACCTTGTAATGCACTATCAGTACAAGGAGATCGGTACAGATGCTCCGTTTACGTTGCTGCAGAGGACCACCATCATCGCCTTCCTTACTATTTTCCTTCCTCTTTCTTGATTTTGCCTTGTCAAGTCAAACCCACAAGAAAAAGGAATAAAATTTGCTCTTCAGAACTCATTGATGCATGATACTGACGAACACTACTTTCATGTAAGACGAACACTACATATCACACTGCCAAGTAAGAGCAAGCACCTGCGATGGTGGTGTGGGGGAATTGCGGTGATCAACTAGAGAGCTACGTTAACTATCTTCATTTAGCCTTGCTATTTCTTGAGAATCATGTGGGGAGGATGACACTGCACTCTTTAAACGAGTATGGCGTCTCACAGAAACCCACCCGGGTGACTGTCTCATCATAAGTGATTGACGAGGGATACAAAAGAGCATTAGTTTGATGTACGAACATGGTTAATAGACATATGTAGTATGTATCAAAAATAGGAAGGCATGTCATTATCAAAGGTATGATGTGTAAAGTAAGCAGATGCAATTTAACCAAATTGGAAGCAATACAAGCTAGACACCATATGCAACATGCAACCACATTTGACAGCGCGAAGTTAAAGAAAGCACCAGGGATGGTTCTGTGTGGCAATTGAGATCATCAACTGCAGAGCTACGTTTACTATCTCCAACTGCTGACACTGCACCTGTTAGAGCACTGGAACGCTTAGTGCTTATCTTCGAATTACACGGGAGCGAGTTGTGTCTTTTCTTTTATGCATTCATCAACACTGCGTCGGAGTTTGAAATACCCATGCATAAAAAAACAATAGTGTGAGTATGGGTGAAGTGTGTGCACAATTAGTACAGTGTAAAGGTAGCAGATAGCAGGTCGGTGAGAAATAAATGACGGGAGACATATGATAGCTCTACAACATGCATGGGACACTAAATTACTACAGGATTCTACGAAAATAACAGTCGACTGAAAGCAAATAGGCCAGTCCATTTTTTCTGCACCATCCGATGTACAAAGAACGGGCAGATCGCCTTCATCTACCTCTAGTGAGTCAGTGTTGACGATCTTCCTCGAAACGCCAGCGACCACCGGCCCAGTATTCCTCCCCTGCCTGCGCCCTCCCCTCGACCTCACCGCACCGCCGTGCTTGGCACCGCCCCCCGTCCATCCATTCAAGCCCCGCCGACCTCCAGATCGGGCGCAAGCAGCTCCTGCGCCCCACACCCCTATGATAGACACCGATGCGTCGGTTCCCCAGGGAACAGACGGACTAGGTGCTCCGCGCGGCTAAGCGGGTGCTGCTTCTTTTAATTGCAGTTCGACTGACCCTGAATTGAAATCCAGGCGGGCTACTGACCTCTAGCAAAGGTGAAATAGTAAAAGCGAGGAAACCCTGTGCATTTAGTATCACGAAGAAGATGCAGTAAGAAGCTCTCAACTAGTTTCTTTCGTGGGATGAATACGGTGTGAGCGGAGACGTAAGATTTGCACGAATAAGGGAAGAGGAGTACCTCTTTCTTCTAATAGTGTTGTGTCCTCCTTCTGTTTTTCCGACGATCTTCTTGTTGTTCGACGGAAACCAGAAGTTGTGGAGGACGGTGCAGCCTTGGATGAACCCATGGCCAAGTTGTTGAGTGTGGTGCGGTGGCTGTCTGTCGGTGGCGGGGAAGCAGATCCGAGGCGGCGAACGACGGCGTAGCGGGAACAACTCCGGTGCGGTGGACGGTTGCGACAGTGGAGCCGCAGCAGTGAGGCGTAGGACGGCGTGGTCGGAGTGGTTCTGGTATGGCGCACGTCGGCGTCAGCGTTGTGGAGGCAGCTCTGCCTCGGTCTCAGCTGCTAAGTCCTTGAGGGTATTGCGGTTGCGGTTGCGTTGGACGACGACATCAGGGTACCGGCTCCGGCGTGATGGAGGAGGGCGGCGGTGGATCGGCCGCTATGGGGTGGAGGACGGAGGAGGCTGGGGTTTCGCGGCTGGTGGAGAGGGTGTTTTCGCGCCCATGGAGTATGAATGGGGAAACGGAGGGAGGCGGGGAACTAAGGGGGAACAATGTTTCGGTTTGAGACGCGCTTGTTTGAAATTTGGGGAAAGTTACAAACTTTCCCCCATCTAAAATTTCGAACATATTGCGGGTTGGGGGTAGGACAGTCATGTCAGGTGTCCCAAATGTGGGCGGGATAGATTTCGGCCAAGCGCATGGGTAGGCGCCCATGGCGTATGAATGCTTCTCTGGCGTCTTGGTGAAGTTACAAACCTACCCCGGTTTAGACCTTTGGACATCGGGCTGATAGGCTACACGGGCCAGAGTCAGGACAATAATTTCCTACCGCCAAAACATTAGTCTCGCGCGGTTTCGGGTGACCAGAGGCCTATTTGGCGCTTCGTTCAATATTTGGGAGCAGAAGCATTAATGTTTTCGGTTCTCTTGAATTGAACTTTTAGGATTTGTCAAACTTCACAAATCTTTACTCTTGAAAATCCTAAAGCTACGATTATTTTGGAATGGAGGGGGTACATTTGAATATACATTGTACACGAGTATATATTAAAAAAATATGCAACTTACCTTAGTTCATGCATGGTTCCAGATATAATCTCGTTGGTTGCAAAAAAAGTTAGATATGCGTATGAATATATATAGCATGTTCAAACTCACAACAAATATTGATGCCCCCTTTTACGTCTGATTTACAAATGCCATTATCTCAGGTTCAAATAGATGAATGCACTTCCTATGAATTCGAATCTTCGAAACCCCCTTTATGTTGAATTCGACATGTATTCTATTTCGTAGCTAGCAATTTGAATGTATCCATGCAAGTGACAAATGTATAAAGTGCTTCACACTAACAACATGGAGTGCACTAATTAATGTTTATATTTGAATTGCAAAAGCATCCATTGCCTGTATTTCAAACCGCTCTCACTCTATGGATCGATAATATGAAATAAACACATGCACATGCTAGAATTCAATTGCAGTTGAAGAAAGAGCCTACTCCTGGTACTGTATATTAGTGATAGGGGTGTGTACAAAGTACACGTGAATACCAGACATTGTGCGTGTGTGTATACTATCGACGAACTAGCCCCCAAGCTTGTATAACATACTAAGGGCCTAGGGTTACAAATCATATATAGTCGGCTTATCACCAGTGGGGATAGAGTCCTCCACGACTCTGGTAGCTTCGTGTTGTACGCCGAGTCCTCCACATGGGTCTTCATATAACACGTCTCGGTCCAACCTATATGTGGCGCAGGATGGAACCGACCCATGAGTCTTCATGTTGACCCACCACAACTAGAAATGATGTGCCCACCACACCACACACGCAATCGGCCACTAAGAAAATAAGAATATACAATAGTACAATGGTATCTAGCTCACGATATGTCTCCATATTTTGTTGATGACACTGACAGACTTTGCATTTGATGCGTGCTCCGTATTTTGTTGACGACACTTACGGTCATTGTATTTGAAGCGAAAGCACGATATGGTCACTGGACTTCAGAATAAGCTCATCACGGTCACCACATACATTTTGTCATGCTAACCAACATGTGGTTGGATGGTTAGAGGACAGTGGTTTCTCGAGCACACCAAGGTTAAAGTCCCGGTGCTCGCATTTATCTTGTGTTAATTTCAGAATTTTCCGGCGACGTACGTTCAGTGGGAGGAGACGTTCCACTCAACTACGAGGCACCTATGGTGACTTCGTAAAATCTCAAGATCATATATGCTGGCCCACTCTCTCGAAGGTGCTCATAGGGGTAGGGTTCACGTGTGTGCGCTTATAGCGGTGAGTGCTTGCGCGTATATATGAGCCCCTGCGTCTGTACCGTGTTAAACAAATACATATCATGATTATACGGTCACTGGCTCACCTGTACAACTCCGTGTTTTGTTGATGACACAATCAATTGACCAGTCAAACGTTCCATGCGACGCAACTAGTGTTGCACCATCAGGGCGCGTAACCGTGGGGCCCACCTATCAGCCCGTATATGAAAGAAAGAAATGGTAGTTTGAGTCTGTACTGTGATAATAAAATAGGAGTACATTTTAGGGTGATCATACGGTCACTGGCTCACCATGCAGCTCCGTAATTTGTTGATAACACGATCAATTGACCAGTCAAACGGTCCACATTCAGCAGCGCACATTACCATAGGGCCCACCCGTTAGCGCGTATATGAAGGACAAAAATGGTAATAAATTAGTGGTTGGTGGGTATTCGAAGTCGTGAGACCTCTGGTTGGCAGTCACCGGCGGTTGGGGGGGCGTTCATTGGGCGGTGGGGTGGGGATCCCAGAAGAAAAAGCTCGGTGGGGGGGGGGGCTAGAGAGATGGCCGGTGCGGTGGCGGACCAGCGGTGGGGAGTGGTTTCGGGGAGGGCGGGCTGGCCGCGGGTGGCGGGGGCTGGCGGTTCGGCCGGTGGTAGCCGGCGGCTTAGGGGGGTGGAGTTTGATGATAAACTGGAGGCCCTTGATTCGTATCCAACGGCTGGAAAATCTAATGACCAGAGATGAAAAAGTCAGTCGACTGATGTGTAGCCTCACCTCGCACATACACATGCACGCACGCAAGACACGCACGCAAGACACGCACGCATGTAGGCGTGCAACACTGACACGTACACACGCACGCATGCTGGCGTGCAACACTGACACGTACACATGCACTCACGAACACACGCACGTACGCACCCATGCATGCAACACTGAAACGTACCCTTGCACGCACGCAACACTCGCACTCCTGCATGCACTCGGCACATGATGCAAGACACACGTTCAACCTATACGTGCATGCACCCTTTGTTAAGGACATGGATTGTTACGAGTATTAATCAATCTTATCTGTGATAAGCAGAACATTGATGTTTGAAGTGGTCTTTATGAATCACAACGTATCGAACGGGCTATCAACAGTCGGCCTATCTACATGAAAAAGATGATGTCACACTCAATGAACAATCATCGGTTTATGAAAAGCCCGCTTCTGACCGCCCTGGCCCACCAAAGGTTCCTCTGGTGTGCGCTGCCTGCGTTGGGTCACTGACATGCATGCCATGCACCCAAAGAGCCCACATGTCAGTGGAAGAACGGTGCGGTGTCCTAGGTCAGAGTCGAGGGCGCCACTCGCGGCACACCCGGCTGAACACACCTCCGTGCCGCATTCAAACGCCTCCATGAAACCCGCCCGTGTGGAAGCCGAGAAACCCACTCTGGACACACGTCCGTTCATGACCGGGTCGGTGTTAAACGCAACGCCGGCCGAGCTCCTCCCGTCCGCCATCTATTTAATCTCCTATTTAAACGAGGCCAAACGCCAGCCAAGAATCGCACACCTCTGCCGCTCCCCTATCTCCTCCACCATTTTGTCCACTCTTACAATGGCTTACGAAGAGTAGTTATTCCGCATCCAAGCCGGCTGGGTAGCCCGACGGATACGAGCTATGCAGCTCGCTGATCCACCTCCCTCCCCTCGCCCGACGAAGCCAGTTGCCACCCCAAGCCGGCGCGCGGTTCAGCAACTCGCCGCTCCAGGCCAGCTCGACGAGGAGCAGCGCACGGGCGTCGTTCCTGCCGTCCACGCCACCGCCTCGTACCGCGTCTCCCGTTTTTGTGGCCAAGACTCCCGTGCCGGTGGCCACGCCATGCAAGCAGCGACAGAAGCCGGGTGCGTGGAGAGTGATGAGTCGGTGGCCAGCGCCTCCGCGTCCGCCGCCATCAAGGAGAAGTAGAACACGGGAGGCCGCCGCCACTTGGGTCCCATGAAGGCCACTGCGGAGGCGATGCCAGCGTACACAACAGGTGTCTTGCCGGATCCTTTTTTGCGAGGACCTTCGTAGACCCCGCATGGGCTGCACGGAAGAGGGGAATGTTAGGATGAACTCGAGCCGGTGCCGGCCATGGCGAAGTAGTGGCCGGTGATGAACTCGAACCGGTGCCGGCCACCATCATCTTCGGCACCAGCCAATGATATCAGTTGGGCAGTGGGGAAGCGAGCCGTCCTTTGTGCTAAAGCATATACCTCCGGGGCTCCCGGCAGTCCGGTGATCGTGCCGCCGGACATGAGGAACACAAACCGATCGACGGCAGACCATTTAGGCCAGGTATTATATACCTGTGCTGTTCAGAACTAGCACCGCGTAGTTCATTTGAATGTAATGAAATCCGTCATGTTTGTATGAAAATCCGGTATTTTATATGATTTCCGTCGTTGTTTATATGAAATATCAGTTTGTCTACGTGTTTGCGTGAATTTCGTCCAGTTGGTTAGGTTGCTGTCATAATGTGTGCGGCTACGGTTGGATGGCATAATTTGCGGGTCACCGGTCGGTCTGCGGGCGACTCGGGCGGCGTTGTGGGACAAAAAAACACAGCTCGTGCAAGCTCGTCTCCAACGTGTGCGCTGGAGGATGCATGACAGCATGAGCACCCGAGCCATTCCTTGTTCATCGGTGGCAAAGGCACCGGTGGACAAAAGGGTCGCCAATATTTTGGCTACCCCGGGCAAGATCCAAATAGCCCCTCCCAATAGATTCAAATCCCTCGTTCGCCGTGGAATTTTGCCATGTGTTGTTTTCATGGACTAGCAAGATGCCCGTGCATTGCACGGAACATCAAGATGCATTTTTTTACAAACTCCCGCATGCATGCAAGGGATAATTAATGCCCTCCTTTGCTAGTACCACGAGGCAAACACCATTAATATTGCATCGATTAGTGTGAGTGGCCTTGTATATCTGCAAATTGTAATTTTGATAGTGGCCCCTTGTATATAAAATGGAGGGAGAAAGATGAGAGATAAGGTGAGGAGGAGTGGGGCGTGGTGGTGACTGGTGGTCGGACTGGGTGGGGGCATGGGGATGGACGGCGCATTATGTCTAGGTTTGTATCTCTCTCACACACACCCACGTAGGTGGGGGACGTGCACAAAGAGAAGAGGTGCACGCACGGCGCACGTACTCCTGTCTCTTTCCCAACCACACCCGCGCAGGTACACGGTGGAGCTCATTTCTGTACGAAAAAGGCAGCCCACGTGGTAATTTGGCACGTGTACTGGTTGTCCACTTGGTGGAGGGAGGATCGTCTACCACGGGTGAACAAACAAATTGCGACTTGACGCGTTATGTTAAATTAAAAAAGAGGCAAACCATGTGGGGCCTACCTTAGAGGCAAGGCTCTATACACTGGAGTACTTTTGATGTGTCCCGTCAACTCGCAGAACGAGGAGAAGCTTGCTTAGTACGCCGTCTCCCCCGCCCACGGGCGCGGTGGCTCGCAGGATGAGGTGAAGCTTTCTTACTACGCCTTACGCCCGCTCCCTCGCCCACGCGTGCGGTGGCTCGCAGCACGAGGAGAAAATTTTACTACTCCCTCCATTTACTCCTCATCTCTACTACGTACTTTGGTTAGTACTCCCTCCATTTACTTATACAAGGCCACTATAAAAAAATACATCTTGCATCTATACGAGGCCACAAATATTAATTGAGACAAAAGTTACTACTCCCTCCTTTCCAGTTTATGGCTCAATTTCAAAATCTCTCCAACCAAGGTAGACGGTGAGTGGTCGAATTAATTTCGTAGTTTGCACAAGTAATTAGTATGCTCGTTTTTCTCAAGAAGTTATGTTTACCGAGGCATTAATTAGAACAAATGCATGAATGACCACTAAATTTCCATGAACTTGTAGATGCATTGGTTAGTATCCTCTTGACATTGCATGCGTCGGGTGATCTAACGCACCTTGAAATCCAACATGTTATGGTACTACTACTAGTATAGTAGAATTGAGACTTATCAAACAGAAAAACGAATGTTTTTTAGATGAGCCCTATAAACCCTAGTGGGTACATACTCCGTAAAAACAGATTTTTCCAAAACTAAGTCGCTCCCTTTCATGAATTCTGTACTATACTCCTCCGTCGATGCTCCCTTTCATGAATTATGTACTTCCTGTCGCCGACATGTGGGACATATAGCAATCGGGTCGACGTGTCAAGCACCAAATAACAGTGCAGAACAGCAGGGGGGACGCACCCCACTCGTACCGACCCAGTAGTAGTAATGAGCAATGAGACGTCAAATCACAATGCCGCACTTCCCAAGACGGACGAAGCAACCATTATTTCACACTTCGGTTCGCCATCATCTCAAACCACGTACTAGTATTGCTTCTGCCTCAAGAGGGACACGCGCATCGCCTTGGTACATCATGACACGTGGGACCGCATGACAGGCCATGCTCCCCCGCCGATCGCTCGGTAAAATCACCTCATTTTTACTATACTTCCTCCGTATCGGTTTACTACATGGCATGCACGTCGTTATAGGTTGAGAATTTAACTGGCTATATATGTTATGAACAGTACTCTAGCCTTTTAAAAAATGTATACTTTTGTATAGTAGTACTATCAATGGATTGCTCCATGGAGCAAAAATTGAAATTAAAAAAACAGGTGGTACATATAGAGAGCGATCGTCGCCAAATTATGCATATAGTACTATTAAAAAAGCTAGTACGTGCTTAATTGGGGTGCTAAATTCTATTAAAGTAATACTAGTAGTATGTACATACTGAAGAGTTAAAGTAACGAGAAGAAACATAACATAGTTCTGCTGGGGGCTCAGCACAACACACCCCTCAAATTAAACTAAGCACACCTGAAATTAAACTATGCAACTAATCCGGTAGACACTACATTAGAAGTTTAGAACCACCATGAGCAATGACACTACCACCTTACTCGGAGTCCTCGTCCACGTCCACGTCCTCGACTTCGTCCTTGTCCCTCTTCCTCTTGGCCGATACTTCTTTGCTTGAACCGCACACTTGGTTGTTGCTCTTCACCCAACCCTTGTAGATATTGAAGCAAAGGTAGACATCCATTGCAGCGTAGTGGATGTGGTCTATATCTAGTACATTCCGTTGCCATGCATGACGATGAAACGTGTAATGAGGTTTCTCCAGTTTACCGTACGAAGGATGAACCATGGCTCCTGCCAGGGTCAGCATTGAAGGCTGACGAGAGGACACCAGCCGATTCTTCTGGAGGTTGAAGGTGTTGCCTACAACGAGGCCTATCCGACGCAGGACTTCTTTGTCGTTACCAAAGTCTACGGTAACGAATTTGACTAGGTTGCTCTTGAGGAAGTTCTTAAAATCCTGGCACTCAATGTCGGCATGGAATATGTGGTAGACCAAGCAAACATTATGTACGCAAACCTGGATCACGGCGGGCTTCTTCCTCTCTTCGTCCTTTAGATCCTTATCTCGTCCTAGGACTATGGTGTACTCAACATCTAGCCCAGCGACCCACTCATCATCTGAGTTTTCGAACATGCGTCTGAAGCGAGAAAGGCATCCTTTCACAGTCGCGGAAGAACGGGTGTAGATGACATCGAACTCATCGCCGGTGATGGTTCTAACCTTGCACTCACCGCTGATCGTGGAGATTTGGGACGCCATGGATTTGGGAGGAGGGTTAGGATTAGTGGAACTGCCGTAATGTGAATGGACGGGACGACTAGGAGCGAACCGTCGTAGTATTGAAGGACGTGCGGGGACGATTAGGAGCGAATTGCCAGCGTGCGAACGGCAGGGTAGTGGCTTTCCATTCTCCCATGATACGGGCTTTCGAGAGCCCTTGGATCTGAGATTGAACAGTTGCATGGCGTGATTCTAGACCTATGGGTGAATATCCTATCATGTAGGGTTATTCTGCAAATTTTCAGCAACCTAGCATGCGACCGTTTGATCTCAGATCCAAGGGCTGCCAGCAGCCCGTATCATGGTCGAGCCTACCACGACCGTCGCGTCGCTCGCACGGTCGCGCCCTTGGAGATTTAACATGGTGCGTTAGGCTATCTGATGTGGCATGTCATACATAGTCATCACTTAGTCACTCATACTACAACGAGGTTGGCTATAGTGTACTTTTTTACTCCTCTCTACCTCTTTCTTCGTACTCAAGGAAGAAACGGTGCTAAGCGTGTGTATTTATTGCATTTGCCAAGGAGTGACCTCTTCCAATGAAATGGTGTTGCTAAGTTTGCTTCATTTAATTAGCTATAGACTCAAAATTGTCTTTTCACCTAGGTACACGCGCTTAGCACCGTTTCTTCCTTGGGTCACCAAACTAGTCTCTCTCTTCTTGATTAACTTGCCACATCAGACTTATGCCTATGTGGCAAGCTTAAGCACCTGTAGGAGCAAGTGAAAGTAAGTACAATAGTGCGCTTTACATGGCATTTTTGCATATGTGGAGGAAAGAGAGGCAAGGAAAAAGTGGAGAAGTGGGCTCTCATGCAAGAGCCAGCCTCTACTACATGGTGGAGCATTGGGAGAGGCACCTGTATGGAGGTGGTCAGGAATCTAGGAGACTCACACCGGTCGTAGCGCCGTAGTTAAAATGATAATGGCAAGTCAAATCATGCGGCCCCACCTGTCCAGCAGTAACTCGCTGTCAAATCACACAACCCTACATTTGCAGCAGCCTACTCCCTCGTCTTCTCGCGTCTCTATCGAACCGACTAGGCGGAATTGCCCCGCCGCCTACCGCGTGAAATTTGCTACTCTACTCAAAACTAGTAAGGTACACATGTATTGAACGCATGAGATTTCGAAACCAAATTATGAATAAATACACACTATAGCATGTAAAGCTTTGAGTCATATATGCATGATGCAGATGTTCGTTTAGTTCTTATAGTTCATCTCATTCAAAATCAATAAGTTTTATAAAAATGTTAAGATTCATGGGGTTGTTCATTGTACTCCCTCCGTTCCAAAATAGATGACCCAACTTTGCACTAGCTTTGTACAAAGTTAGTGCAAAGATGGGTCATCTATTTTGGAATGGAGGGAGTAAATCATAAAGTAAAAAACAAATAATGGCAATTCATTTAGAAAAATAATAATCAATTATGATACAGAAGATTCTAGAACAAAGGAGAAGTGCTTGTGTTTTGAGGTTTCTGCATTATGCTTAAGTTCAACCATGGAGTCTTCTAAATTGTACATGTGGCAGATCTGGTGGAATGTTGATGATATCCAACGGCCAGTAGTGCTCGGATTTGCCTATCTTTGCACTGTCGGGTTAGCTTAATCCAGCGACCATCTTTCAAAGTTATTGGCACACTATATAGTTCTTGTGCCATAGTTGCATGTTTTGGAAAAAAGCTACTAGTGGGTTGTACTATCTATTTAGGAATAGAAGATGTATACATGGAAGTTGTAGGGAAAGAGATGACATGGAGCATCTCAATTCCTATGAGTAGGGATTGGAAAAGAGATGTCATTTGGTTCACATCATAGGAACTTTTCTATTGAATCTAGAGATGACATGTTTCTCAATTCCTATGAGGAGGGATTAGAAAAGAGATGTAATTTGGTTCATATCATAGGAACTTTTCTATTGAATATGTGCTAATGTTTATTTTCCTTTGAAACTAAGGGAGTATAGGAATCCATTGAGATGAACCAAGTGGCTCTAAAGCTATAGAAATGATATCATGTTTATTTCCTTTGAAATGTGGAGTATATGAATCTATTCCTATGAACCAATTGGCTCTAAAGGAAAAAATCCTATAAAAATCATATCATATAGAGTTCCTATGATATTCCTCGACACTATAGGATGCTTGAAATTGCTGCGGGTGATACGATGGTCTTTCTTTGTAGACTCCTCACCCAACTTTATAGTTACCTCTCGAAAATGAATGAAATGATATATACATGGTATTCTACATGTGCAATTTGGTACACGAAAACTCGGTAAAAGTTTGCGAGGTTCGAATTTTCAATAAAGCTATATGCACTGCATTTCGGAACGGAGGGAGCATACGGCAGTTGCTAACACTCACGTGGAAGATTTGTGTGTAGGAGGAGTGGCTGTTCTGTTAAATGACATGGCAAAACTGACACTGTCGGATGCCGATCTAACGGTCCTTACGACGTTCGTCAGGAAAAGGCTTGTGGCGAACGTTTGTCAGATAATGATTTACGGACACATGCATTGCATTGATACGTGCCCCCCTCTCTCTCACGCACATGCACCCTCACAAGTCACGACTCTCCTAAGTCCTCTCGCAGACTTGCATGTCGCACCCACCGTCTATCTGCAGGTAGACGTCACGCACATATGTGCTCTTCACACCCTACCCTCAGAACTTCTAAAAAACAAAAGACAGCGCGCACATTTTATTTTAGCTCACACGTCACACACTTGTACTATTACTCTTGCGGCGAACGTTCTTTGGGCACAGTATATTGTACTCTCACGAAGAGAAGCGGTGCACGCACGCACTAGTTCTCTCACACCCACTCACGGGTACATGTAGGAGCGCATTTTTTTGAAGCTGGTACAACAAAATCACTCCACTATATATAAAAGCAAGAGCCTTAGCACTTGCTTTACTAGGGTTCCTCTTGTTCACTCTCTCATGCTCTCCAGATCTAAGCAACACATAGGTGGCCACACTCTCTCTCAGCTTAGGGCTGGTCACAAATCCGGCCGGACAACCTCGACCGGGGCAGGGGTGTAGGTGCATCGTTCACGCTGTCGTTGGCAGCGAGGGAGGAGACCAACAACTGCCCGCGCGTCCCGATCGGCGGCCGGGCCGTTCTCTCCGAGAGAGCGCCAGCTCGGGAGGGCCTCCGACCCCTTCTTCCTCCCTGCGGTATTGTGGCCAAGATGCGGCCTCCCGACACCGTCTTTGCGACATGCCGACGACCCTCAGGTATATATTCCTTCTAAACCTGCCTTGCTCTACTGCCCCAGCTCCCTTCGTGTGGATCCTTTTCTACTTCCGTCCGCTGTTCCAAAGCCACCTAGACTTCTACTAAGGCACGTGCTTTGCACGTATGTTCTGTATGATAGATACTCATATACCTTCTTTTTAGAGAGAGAAATGGGTACTCGTATCTTGAGTAGATATCATAGTGTGTTTGTTTGCATGATCTAAGGACTATTCTGAAATAAGAAGCAAATCACTTGCACAAATCAAACTGAGTTCCAAGTAAGAATTTGATTACAAGATAAAAGTTGTAGTTTTATTATATGATGTTTCCTGGGTTCCACTGATGTATAGTTCCAGAGTTGTTTGACGGTTTACATGCATGTTTATGGACTATTTTGTGCAACTAAATAAGTCATTTAGGTCTGACAGACACTCATGTCCTGTATTAGCTTGAGGTATAGCTTATGTATGACTGAAATAAAATATTACACTTTTTCTGCGAATAATAAAAATATTACATTTCTCGATGAAGTAGAATAAAACTTTAGCTAGCATTAGCCATGCAATGTTATGTTATGTGAACAGTGTAAACTTTGCAGTATAGCGGCATCTAAAAAATCCATTTTTACAGTAATCTAAAAAAATAAGTTAGTAGTAGAGTGTTTATTTCCCAGGTGACAACGGGGAACCAAAATGTGCTAGCTATTTGCCAACTTGTCGTACTTGCATGTGAGGAGGTGGCAGCAGTTTATAGACATTTCTCAACTTCAGTAGGTGCAATCCAGGTTCAACGGGGACTTATTTATTTGTTTACTTGGAGAGCAGAGTCGGCCATGTGCACAAGGAGTGTGAGCGAATCCGGCAGCTCTTAGCCGTCAGATCATGTCATCCTTTGTTTGATGGACGGCAGTGATATGCATGAGAGGGGAAATGAACGGTGGATTTTGAGCCAATGCTTGTTTGGGCGGGAGAACCGAAGATGGAGTGGTAAATCCAATTTCAAAACTGCCGCATTATAGTAGTAGTAGATTAGAAGTAAAGCTATTTCATACAGTCAACTCAAAGTGTTGGTTCAAACAGGGAAGAAAGTGGGAAAGCTGTAGCATGAATCTAGGACTTGGTTCTAAGAGGAAAAGGGGGAAAGTAGTAATATCTGTCACTGTTTAAATAACCGTATTTCTTATTTGCACAAACAGGGATGTCTGTCTCCATATCGTTTCAGGATGTCTGTCTTCGTATCGTTTCTATCCGCGCAATCAAAATCACACACCTCAGTTTTAGTACAACTGCGCAAAATGAGATGGCTATCCCTCACTGCCGTCGTCTAACCTCCCGTCTTCAAGGTATCCCTACATTGGTAGTAACTAAGGTAGAATGACCAACGCAATCTAAAAGAAGCTGATCCGTACGTTTTACTTCCTGGTTGCAGTGCAGGGACGAGCGGAAACAACTGCATCCTAGTCCGGAATGCACTTTCTACCAGTTCATCCATGGACCAAGGACTAGCTGGCACGGCTGCACGGCGGTTTTTTGGACAGGTGCGCGGACAAGAGGCATTGTGGTCTGCTTATTTCTGCAAATAGCGGTGCTTAAATTTAGTGGAATGCAGAAGCATTTCAGCTGGTCAGTACACTGCACGGTTCAGTTCAGCATTCCAGCTGAGACCACAATTATAATTGGTTATTCTGGAATGAGAGAACCTAACCCTGAATGGTGGCAACAAGAAAAAACCAGAGTGAACTCCATGAAATTTAAGCCTGCCGGGAGGCCCTTTGCTCGGAGAGAAGCCTTGCTTGTTTTTTCCTGATTTGTAAACCTTCTCACAACTTTGTCTTTTGCTGTGAACTAGTATATGTTTGTTATGTTCTATGAATCATTGAGATGTATAAAATTTCTTAACTTATGCTTTTCAAGTTTTTTATGAAGACGAGTTTAATGTGAGTGTTCCACATGAGCGCTGGACTAGTGTGTGAACGTTTGGAATTTATTACATTGTGGCCTCAATTAACTGCATGAACCACTGTAACAAGATACATAGTTGCTTATATGTCAGACAGCAGATTGTTGATAGTTAGCTGGTCGATAGCCTAGTGTTGAAGCGAGCTGAGCCAATGTGCCGTGTTTTGCACAACTGCTTACAAGTGGGGTAGCACCAACAGTGTTTACAAGTACTTATGTATACGTCAGCGCACGGTTCTCGAATGAGTGCTCTATTTCATCAAAACACACACTGCTCGTATGATAAACCATGACAACTTATGTCTTACCATGCCATATTCATGAAAAAACTAGTGAGGGCGCATCTATTTCAGCAGCAATTACGATGGTTCTCACATGATTCATGGGCACACAAAAGTAGTAGCAGTTCCCATAGATGGATTCAAACAGAGTACTAGCCCCAGAGGGGTCGATAACATGCAAGGTTCGGATAATTAGACACAATCCAAACTACTATTAAACACTAGCTGGGGCAACTATTTCAAGCCTCGATCTAATTTGGGCTGGACACAAGACGGACCTTGCCATGAACATCATCGAGGACGTCCGCAGCAGCTCAATCCTGTGAACCTTCATGAAGACAACCTTGTGGCCTTGCCACTGATAAACTTGTTTGTGGAGGCATGCCACGTCATCTTCCCACGTAAGCTTGACAAGAACAGTATTCCTCATAAACAAAGGAGTAGCTTTGAACTTGTGCTTCAGTACACCCTGGACAACACGCCTGACAACAGTGAGGCTGGAATACAACTCTTCATTGGTATAACCGCAAATGGCTTCCAGGATCCAACAGCCTAAGAACTCCGTTTTCCCAGTGCGTATATTCAGGTCGTCCGCCTCATAGCGAGTGACATGTACAACCACACAATCCTTGTCTGCATCAGGGCTCTAATTGAAACAGAAACAAATTCTGAATTACTTTTCAGTATAAGAAACACAAGTTATTTAAACCACTACGTATACCATGGCATCGAAGCTAATAAAATTTTGCATTATTAATCACCACATACTTCCTTTTCTAAAAAAAATCACCACATACTTAGATGAAAAACCATAATCGAGATCGGCAACGAAGGAAATCACCTTGGGCAGCTCAGCTGGGGGTGCACATCCTCGAAGGGGGAAAACTGCTCCTGCAGTGCCACGGGGGCTGTAACCTCAAACGGGGCGTTGACCATCTTAGTATCTGGGGTCGCCTTGGTGGTTGCCTCCATCTTCTTGGAGCTCTCTGTCTTGTGGGGATCAGCCTCCCGCGTCTGCTCCAATATCGGCAGATCTTTGCCTGGTTCTCCTTGGTCCATCATGAAACTAACGAATACTAGGAGTCCACTAAAAGGAAAACACAATCGCAATGACAATGAAACAAAAAAGATATTGAGGATCGGTTACTGCTTTGCAAAAGTTCTTTTTTTCCTCTGAACAAAAATATACCAACATCACGGATCCGCTTACCTTCCCTTCGTTCGGAGAGATGAACAGTGGCAGATGCAAGTGTTGCCTTTCTTGAAGACTGTGAGGGAGAAGGGGATTCAGCGAAGAGTGAAATGATGGTTGCTTCGTCCGTCAAACTTAGACTGCGGGGAGGTGGGGTTTTGTGATACGACGGCTCGTTACTGCCGCGCTACGACCGGGGTGACTCTCCGCCTGCATACTTCCTTCTAATTTGGTGGATGGCATTTGGGCCCGTGCGCTGCATGGCCCGCATGTCGGTGAACAAAAGTATAACGGCATTCAGTAGAGGGAGACGTTTCAATGACCTAGGAGGAGCCAGAAGCGCTAGAATGTCTCCACTGTACTAGTAGTAATTGTTTTTCTGGGTAGCTGTAGAGTGTCTCCACTGTACTAGTAGTAATTGCTTCTCGGGTCCCAAGACAAAATAGCCCATCCACACTAGTAAATAGTAAATCCAATTCAAAAGCCCATATATTTACTGAATGAGAGGCGCTACCCACACCCAGCAAACCCCCCCCAAAACCTGGGTGCTCTTCTTCCTCCTCGCTCCCACCCACCTCATGTCAGCTCGCTCCACTCGTACCCCCAAATTCCTCACCTCACTCCTACAGAAAACCCCAGCTCCCCTTCTTCCTCACTCCTACAGAAAACCCCCAGCTCCCATTCTTCTTCGCTCGCACTACAACTAGGCTCGTCATTCGTTACTCTGCTCAAATCCATGAGTGCGACGCAACGCCCTCGAGGAAAATGGAGTCGGCTGACCCCAGCGCCAAGAAGATGAGGCTCCCGCCAGTGGCGACGCCTGTTGTAGATCTCGCACCCGGCAGCGCGGGGAGAAGCGGCGACCCCGCCCCCACCAGATCCCAGGAACCCGTACAATCTCGGGTGGACCGCGTCAGCAATCTCCCGGACACCATCGTTGGGGAGATCATCTCACTTCTCCCCACCAAGGATTGCTGCCGCACCCAAGTCCTCTCAATTCAGTGGTGCCCTCTATGGTGCGTCGTTCCCCTTAATCTCGACTGTCATTAGCTATCTCTCTTCAATGATTTTGAAATCCCCAGAGCCATCATCTCCTCCCACCAGGGCTCCGTTCAAAGCCTCTGCATCCCGTCATGCTACCTGAGCAAGCATACCATGCCCTGCAAGGTGGACGCCTAGCTGGAATCCCCTGAATTCATAGAACTACAGCTGCTTGAGTTCTACTATTCCGCGGTAGCTTCACGGTTTGGTTCTTTCCCATCAAAGAAGTCACCTTGCAAACCAACACACACAATAGCCCAAACGGCGGGGTTATGTCCAAGAATATGCATTTTCATTTTATGCTTCCAACTAGCAAAATTAGTACCATCAAAGTAAGGACCTCTACGGTGATAATTTCCCTCGCTAGACGCCATACTCTCCTAGGTTGTGAAACCAAGGCTATGACCACCAAAAGCTATGGAGATCAAAGAAAATTGAGACCAAAGCTCTGATACCACTTGTAGGATCGAAAGTATGTCTAGAGGGGGGGTGATTAGACTACTTGACCAAATAAAAACTTAACCTTTTCCCAATTTTAGTTCTTGGCAGATTTTAGCTATTGTAGGACAAGTCAAGCAATCATCACACAATTCAAGCAAGCATGCAAAGAGTATATTGGCAGTGGAAAGTAAAGCATGCAACTTGCAAGAATGTAAAGGGAAGGGTTTGGAGAATTCAAATGCAATTGGAGACACGGATGTTTTTCCCGTGGTTCGGATAGGTGGTGCTATCCTACATCCACGTTGATGGAGACTTCAACCCACGAAGGGTAACGGTTGCGCGAGTCCACGGAGGGCTCCACCCACGAAGGGTAACGGTTGCGCGAGTCCACGGAGGGCTCCACCCACGAAGGGTAACGGTTGCGCAAGTCCACGGAGGGCTCCACCCACCAAGGGCCCACGAAGAAGCAACCACCCACAAAGGGTCCACGAAGAAGCGACCTTGTCTATCCCACCATGGCCATCTCCCACGAAGGACTTGCCTCACTAGCGGTAGATCATCACGAAGTAGGCGATCTCCTTGCCCTTACAAACTCCTTGGTTCAACTCCACAATCTTTTCGGAGGCTCCCAAGTGACACCTAGCCAATCTAGGAGACACCACTCTCCAAGAAGTAACAAATGGTGTGTAGGTAATGAACTCCTTGCTCTTGTGCTTCAAATGATAGTCTCCCCAACACTCAACTCTCTCTCATAGGATTTGGATCTGGTGGAAAGAAGGTTTGAGTGGAAAGCAACTTGGGGAAGGCTAGAGATCAAGATTCATATGGTAGGAATGGAATATCTTGGTCTCAACACATGAGTAGGTGGTTCTCTCTCAGAACATATGAGTTGGAATTGTGTGTGTGTTCTGATGGCTCTCTCCACGAATGAAGAGGAGGTGGAGGGGTATATATAGCCTCCACACAAAATCCAACCATTACACACAGTTTTCCAATCTCGGTGGGACCGAATCAACAAACTCGGTCGGACCGAAAAGGTAAACCTAGTGACCGTTAGAGATTTTCGGTGGGACTGACATGCAACTCGGTAACCGATATGGTTAGGGTTTGGGCATAACGTAATCTCGGTGGGACCGATTACACAAACTCGGTGAGACCGATTTTGGTAATTAGCTAACCAGAGAGTTGGTCAGGCAAACTCGGTGGGACCGATTTGCTCTTTCGGTGAGACCGAAAAGTTACAAAAAGGAAACACTGAATTTACATTGCAATCTCGATGGGACCGATTCGCTCTTTCGGTGAGACCGAAAAGTTACTAAAGGGAAACAGAGAGTTTGCAATCCCATCTCGGTGAGACCGAGATCCCTATCGGTAGAACCGAATTGCTAGGGTTTGGCAGTGGCTTATGACAAGTGAAACTCGGTGGCGCCGGATAGAAAGAATCGGTAGGACCGAGTTTGGCTTAGAGTTTAGGTCATATGTGGATACGGGAAAGTAGTTGAGGGTTTTGGAGCATATCACTAAGCACATGAAGAAAGAGGCTCATTAAGCAACACCTCATCCCTCCTTGATAGTATTGGCTTTTCCTAAAGACTCAATGTGATCTTGGATCACTAAAATATAAAATGAAGAGTCTTGAGCTTTTGAGCTTGAGCCAATCCTTTGTCCTTAGCATTTTGAGGGTTCCACTTTCACATCCATGCCATGCCAATCATTGAGCTTTCCTGAAATAGTCATCTTGGAATAGCATTAGCTCAATGAGCTATATGTTGTTATGAATTACCAAAACCACCTAGGGATAGTTGCACTTTCAATCTCCCCCTTTTTGGTAATTGATGACTACATATAGATCAAAGCTTCGACAAATGATAATAAGCATGAAATATATCGTCGCTTTGAGAAGTATGTGACAAGTAAGAGCTCCCCCTAAATTTGTGCATATTTAAAATTTGCTTTGGACTGCAAATCTACAAAGAGTTAGAGTCATGGGTTACTCTTCCATGTCACATACATCTTGGTAGAGCGCTTAAAATGATAGGAATGAAATACATGCACTCATCACCAGGAATAGTGAATGATCACATAAGATAGATAAGATGATCATATTAAGCAAACATTAAGTGTAGCTTATGATCAAACACATGATCATCAATGTATCACGAGCAATGACATAGTATCTCACACAAAAGCAAACAAAGTTCGAAAAACCACCAAATAAAACAAGAGAGAATAAAAGCAACACTCTCTCTCGAAGCCTATGATCTATACATTTTCTCCCCCTTTGGCAACAAGTTACCAAAAAGTTCCTAGAAAATGCATAGTGCTAAGTCGACACTCAGGCTTGATCTTCAGGTGGTGGTGGAGTCCGGAGCACTCCAAGGACGAAGCCTTCTGTAGACGTGGTCGGAGTCGAGGCTGAAGTGGACGCTGGAGCTGGTGGAACTGAGGCTGTAGCTGGTGCAGAAGTGGTGGCTCTGGTGTCAGCAACTGGCACTGCATATGATCTCTGAGCTCTTGGCACTCTGGCAAATGCATCAGTTGTAGTCTTGCCTCTCCTCTCCTGCATGTCATCCTGAAGTTGTTGCACTGCAGACTGAATCTCTGTTACTTTGACATCCAAGTCATAGAACTTTTGTTCCATGATCCTCTCTAAGCTCTGCTGATTCTGAGTGAGGGTGGCCAGTCCTTGCTCAATCCTCAGTGTGTATGCAATCAAGTAACCAAGCTGCTCTTGTTTGGTTTTCAAGAAATACTCAGATGCCTCCTCTTGAGTTGGCATCTTGGCAGCTTTCTCCTTCCTTGCCTTCTCCTTCTTTGCTTGTGCTTGTGCAGATGATGGTTCATTCTCATTCATAACAACTTGATTATCTTCAAAATCTGGATGGATGGGCAAGTGTTCCTTGTCCAACAAGTATATGCCTGTGCCCATCTTGGAGTTAATGAGCTCCTGAATTTGAGGGGCATAACCACAGCTCCTCTTCTGATCTGCTGTAGTCCTCTTGATAGTTTCTACTATGAGGCTCATGACCTTGAACTTCTGAGGCACATCAAATACATGAAGCAAATTGATCACATGGCCTCTGATCATCTTGTGATCACCTGACTTGGGCAACAGAGTGTGTCTCAAGATCCAATTGATAGTTGGCAGCCCTGAGAGAAGATAATGGACTGAGCCAAGCTTGAAAGTATCAAGTGCTTCATTTGGAATCTCCTTGTACATGTTGGACATAGAGTTGTGGTCCATCTTCTTCTTGGCATAAATGTCCAAGTCATCCTCATGCTCTTCTGGGGCACTGATCAGCTGAGCCCATTCAGCAACTGTAGACTGGTACCTCATACCTTCTGACATCCAAATTATCCTACCATCTGGATAAAAATGTGTTGTGGAGTAGAACTGCATGATAAGCTCCTCGTTCCACTTTGTGAGCTTCTGCCCAACAAAGTCCTCTACTCCACATGCCTTGAAGCTGTCCTGCACTCCAGGGTAGTACTCTTCGTTGTCCTTGATGTATTGCCAATCAACCCATCTCATATCACATACAATTGGCTTCTTGTCCAATAAGACTGTATCATAGAAGTCCTGCTGTTCCTTAGTGTGGAACCTGTAGTCAACAGCAGTTCTTCTCCTTGAAGCATACGGATCTGCTTCTCTCCACTTCCTGAGCCCTGAGTCTCTCCTGAGCTTCATGTCCTCAGCCACAGGATGAGCATCACTATGGTCTGGGATCTTGGGCTTGAGCTTTCTGAGCACTTGACCTTCTTCTTCTTCAGCAATGCCAGGCACTGGGGCCTTGTTCTTGTCAACAGCTGGGATGCTTCTTGTATTCCTCTTTGGCTTTGGCTTTGGAGCTGGCTTGGCCTTAGAAGCAGTTGACCCTGATCTTATGGCATCACCCATCAGCTTGGGTGCCTTAGGTGCTGGTGCAGCAACCTCTTCTTCTTCATCCTCATCTTCCATGATGGAAGCCTTTCCAAGCACTTTGGCTACGGTCTTCTTGACCCTTTCCTTCCTCTTCTTTCCCTCAGCAGCAACTGGCTCTATGGGAGTGGGTTTCTCAGTTGAAGCTTTGGCCTTTGACATAGGCTACCTGCCTGCTGGCCTTTTGACTTTCATCCCTGGCTTTGTGCCTTGAGCTGAGCCATATTCCTTCTTGAGCACAATTCTCTTTGATGTGGCTTCCTCTTCCTCTGCCACATAATCTTCATCCTCAGAATCTGAAGTTCTCTTCTTCCTCTGTCTGGTGGCAGCTTTAGGCAGATTGCTAGGAGTACTTCTGCTGCCATCATCTGAAGAACTTGAGGGACTAGTGCCCTCACTCATCTGCACTTGCTCTTCTGACATGTTCTGGCTATCACTTTGGTCTGACATGATGAACAAGCTGACTGCTGACCCTGTGAATAGTTTATAGATGAGGTAGAATAGATGAGCATCACAAAATGCAGAGATTTTTGCAAAAGAATGACTCAAAAACTTAGTTTTAGTTTCCCACTGAAATCATCTCGGATCTACCGATTTTCAAACTCGGTGATACCGAAGCAGTTTTGGAACCTAAACTAGTGAACTCGGTTGGACCGAGTCACAGTTCGGTGGCACCGAGACTGCTAGGGTTTCACAAAGTTCCAAAATCGGTCACACCGATAAGTAATTCTTGGTCAGACCGAGTCTCACTTGTGCAATGGCATAAGCCAAATCGGTGGGACCGAGTTTTTCAACTCGGTGGGTCCGAGATGGTTTCGGCGGAAACCTAACCCTAAAATTTTCGAATCAAAACTAATCTACGAATGCATTGACTGGATAGGAGTGTTTCAATCATGGCAAGAATCATTAAGAACACAATGTGCTAGGAATCGGACTGGGAATAGCACTGTGATCGAGTCCATACCGTAGTTCGCCGGAGACTCGCTACGGCAGCAACGGCGGGATTGAATTTCCGTTGACGGCGACGGAGACCACCGACTGAAGGCGGCTGGCGCCGAGGAGACGATCCGGAGACCAAGTTGGCAAAGCAGGCTATCGCGCGGGCGAAGGGGTTCGGAGAAATTTCCAAATTTTTGCCCGTGACTATATATAGCCCGACCCTGTCGGTGTGACCGAGTGGAACGACTCGGTGGCACCAAGATGCAAAACTGTATACAGTTGTTGCAACTCGGTGTGACCGAATGGTTCAAATCGGTTGCACCGAGATCGAAAATTCAGATCAACTTAATGATCTCGGTAGGACCGAAAGTAGGGTGTCGGTCAGACCGAGAATCATAAAGAGGTTTTGGAAGTTTAAGTCTATGACGAATCGGGGACTCCGAGTGCTCCTCACACAGAGTGGTTCGAATCTGACTTGATCAAATTTTGTGATGTAGCATGAATAGAGTTTGAGACGAGAAAAGCATAGATAGCTAGAGGAGGTTCTTAGGCATTCTTGTCCATCCACTTGGCAAAAGGAAATAAAACCAAACAATCAAAACAACAAGTGGATGTCCTCGAATGAGTAAAATATGCAACCAACATGCTCACACAATAAGATGGCAAATGAAATATGTGACAAGGCATGCACAACCAATTCTAGCATCTATCAAGCAATTTGCGATGACAAGGTCATCTATATATGAGTATATTGACTTAGGAGTCAAGTGAGAACACTTGATCATAGGTCATACTCATCGTTTAAGCTCAAGTGGGGTTACCACTTTTGCATAAAGCATTGTTGTGTTGACATCTTTAGAGTTGCTTTAGCTCAAGTCTTAGAGTAAAGCTCCCCCTAGATGTGATATCCCCCCTTAGAGGGATGAACTAACCTCGGGTTTTGTCGATGATGACTTCATGTAGATGTTGAAGATGTGGATGCTCAATGTTGATGTAGATCACTTGGAGCTATCCATTTGAGTGAATTGCACTTTCAATACCTACATGGGTTAGTCCCACAAGGAACAAACAAGGATATCCATAGACATAGAGTGATGCACACACAAGATGATGTCCATGAAAACTTTTAGGTTACCTTGTCCCTTGTCTTACCAACACGAGGGTTTGTGACTCCTTGAACTAGTGCAATATGTGGAAGTTGATTGCACTTGTTCTTGCCAAAATGATAAGAGTGAAGTATGTTGGCGGAGTCACCCTCAAGAACTCTCTAGTTCTTCTTCTTTTGGATCCACACCATCTTGATGGGAATTCTTGGAGTTGTAGTCGTACTTGATGAAGTGGAACTTGAAGTAGTCTTGGGAATCCACTTGACTAAGGTCTTAGGAGCTTCTTCAAATGCATCAATTTCTTCTTGAAGCTTGTCCTTGCCTTTTTGCTTGTAGTCTTGTGGTGGAAGATCATCTTGAGCTTGTGTCCCCTTGAAAGAAGTATCATACTTCTCTTGTTGAGGAACAAACTTTGTCTTGGGGTATTGATCTTCTTCCCACTCAACTCCATTGGCATTGAACTTTCGTTCAAAACCAACACCTTGATTCTTCCGGTGCATTCCTTGCTTGCGCACAATTTCCTCGAATTGCTTACTCCCGGCAAGGCTTTTGTACACTCCTTTCTCTATAATTCCCTTCAATAAGCTATTTTCTTGCTCAAGTGTAACTTGGCTAAGAGAATCATTAGTGGAATCAAGAGAACTACTAGAAGCAACAATATTGGATTTAGCATGATCATTGTTACTGCTAGAGGAAGAATCTTTCTTGTTCTTGTTACTAGACTTGACTTGAGGCATGTAAGTGGATAAGAGTAAACGCTTGGCAATGTAAGAAGAACTTTTCTTGCGGAGATCATCATTGATTGCTTTTAAGAACTCATGCTCTTGCTCAAGATTGAGCTTTTCAAAGCGTAATTTCTCATGAGCTCTTAAAAGTTCTCGATGATCTTCGAAGATAGTTTCATGAGCTAACTTAAGAGTGTTTAGTTCTTTAGTTAGAGCCTCAATCTTCTCCTTATCATTGTCATTCGTTTTATCTTGATTAGCATGATTAATTGACGTTTCATCATAGTATTCATCACTAGAGTTGTCAACAAGCAAATCATCACCTAACAAGTCATCTTCATCACTATTGAAATCAACATACTCGGGGTGTGTTACCTTAGGACCTTTAGCCATGAAGCATCTTCCAATTCCTTCATTTGGTGAGTCAAATATGTCATAGGAGTTGGTTGACACAAGTGCTAGACCAGCAACACCTTCATCTTGAGTATCTTCGGAGTCGGAGTGATAACTTCTCTCGGAGTGGCTGTCAGAGTCGGAGCCGAATACCCATTCACCAACATGAGCTTTATGTCTTCGTTTTGTGTAGCTCCTTGATGATTTTTCCTTCCTTTCTGAATCCTTGCTTCTCCGTGAGTATCTTCGTTCATAACGATCATCTCTACTCCTTCTCTCTCTTGGTGGTGATTCTTTGCTTCTTCTTTTTGGAGAATCTTCTCTTCTCTTGTAGGGAGCCGTACACTCATTGGAATAGTGTCCGGGTCTTCCACAATTGTAGCAGTTTCGCTCTCGACTAGAAGATCTTTTGTCATTGTAGGACCTTGACTTGAAGCTTCTATCTTTGCTTCTACTCTTGTACAACTTGTTGAAGTTCTTCACCATTAAGCTCAATTCTTCATTGAAGTTTTGTTTCTCACTTGATGATGTAGGGGCTTCACATGAGGCTTTGTAGGCACCACTTGATTTGTTGTGAAGTTCCTCTTTATCCTTAAGTGACATCTCATGAGCAACAATTCTTCCAATCACCTCCGTTGGCTTGAGATCTTTGTAATTGGGCATCATTTGGATCAATGTGCACACGGTATCATATTTTCCATCCAAGGCTCTTAGAATCTTCTTGATGATGAATCTATCGGTCATCTCTTCACTTCCTAAGCCGGCAATCTCATTTGTGATGAGAGCAAGCCTAGAGTACATTTCAGCGACACCTTCACCATCCTTCATTTTGAATTTGTCAAGTTGACTTTGAAGCACATCCAACTTGGATTCCTTGACGGAGTCGGTACCTTCGTGCATATCAATCGAAGTGTCCCAAATTTCCTTTGCATTCTCAAGACGGCTGATTTTGTTGAATTCTTCGGGGCACAATCCGTTGAAGAGAATATCACAAGCTTGAGCATTGTATTGCAACATCTTCAACTCATCCGCGGTAGCTTCATGGTTTGGTTCTTTCCCATCAAAGAAGTCACCTTGCAAACCAACACACACAATAGCCCAAACGGCGGGGTTATGTCCAAGAATATGCATTTTCATTTTATGCTTCCAACTAGCAAAATTAGTACCATCAAAGTAAGGACCTCTACGGTGATAATTTCCCTCGCTAGACGCCATACTCTCCTAGGTTGTGAAACCAAGGCTATGACCACCAAAAGCTATGGAGATCAAAGCAAATGGAGACCAAAGCTCTGATACCACTTGTAGGATCGAAAGTATGTCTAGAGGGGGGGTGATTAGACTACTTGACCAAATAAAAACTTAACCTTTTCCCAATTTTAGTTCTTGGCAGATTTTAGCTATTGTAGGACAAGTCAAGCAATCATCACACAATTCAAGCAAGCATGCAAAGAGTATATTGGCAGCGGAAAGTAAAGCATGCAACTTGCAAGAATGTAAAGGGAAGGGTTTGGAGAATTCAAACGCAATTGGAGACACGGATGTTTTTCCCGTGGTTTCGATAGGTGGTGCTATCCTACATCCACGTTGATGGAGACTTCAACCCACGAAGGGTAACGGTTGCGCAAGTCCACGGAGGGCTCCACCCACGAAGGGTAACGGTTGCGCGAGTCCACGGAGGGCTCCACCCACAAAGGGTCCACGAAGAAGCAACCACCCACAAAGGGTCCACGAAGAATCAACCTTGTCTATCCCACCATGGCCATCGCCCATGAAGGACTTGCCTCACTAGCGGTAGATCTTCACGAAGTAGGCGATCTCCTTGCCCTTACAAACTCCTTGGTTCAACTCCACAATCTTGTCGGAGGCTCCCAGGTGACACCTAGCCAATCTAGGAGACACCACTCTCCAAGAAGTAACAAATGGTGTGTAGGTAATGTACTCCTTGCTCTTGTGCTTCAAATGATAGTCTCCCCAACACTCAACTCTCTCTCATAGGATTTGGATCTGGTGGAAAGAAGGTTTGAGTAGAAAGCAACTTGGGGAAGGCTAGAGATCAAGATTCATATGGTAGGAATGGAATATCTTGGTCTCAACACATGAGTAGGTGGTTCTCTCTCAGAACATATGAGTTGGAATTGTGTGTGTGTTCTGATGGCTCTCTCCACGAATGAAGAGGAGGTGGAGGGGTATATATAGCCTCCACACAAAATCCAACCATTACACACAGTTTTCCAATCTCGGTGGGACCGAATCAACAAACTCGGTCGGACCGAAAAGGTAAACCTAGTGACCGTTAGAGATTTTCGGTGGGACTGACATGCAACTCGGTAACCGATATGGTTAGGGTTTGGGCATAACGTAATCTCGGTGGGACCGATTACACAAACTCGGTGAGACCGATTTTGGTAATTAGCTAACCAGAGAGTTGGTCAGGCAAACTCGGTGGGACCGATTTGCTCTTTCGGTGAGACCGAAAAGTTACAAAAAGGAAACACTGAATTTACATTGCAATCTCGATGGGACCGATTCGCTCTTTCGGTGAGACCGAAAAGTTACTAAAGGGAAACAGAGAGTTTGCAATCCCATCTCGGTGAGACCGAGATCCCTATCGGTAGAACCGAATTGCTAGGGTTTGGCAGTGGCTTATGAGAAGTGAAACTCGGTGGCGCCGGATAGAAAGAATCGGTAGGACCGAGTTTGGCTTAGAGTTTAGGTCATATGTGGATATGGGAAAGTAGTTGAGGGTTTTGGAGCATATCACTAAGCACATGAAGCAAGAGGCTCATTAAGCAACACCTCATACCTCCTTGATAGTATTGGCTTTTCCTAAAGACTCAATGTGATCTTGGATCACTAAAATATAAAATGAAGAGTCTTGAGCTTTTGAGCTTGAGCCAATCCTTTGTCCTTAGCATTTTGAGGGTTCCACTTTCACATCCATGCCATGCCAATCATTGAGCTTTCCTGAAATAGTCATCTTGGAATAGCATTAGCTCAATGAGCTATATGTTGTTATGAATTACCAAAACCACCTAGGCATAGTTGCACTTTCAGCTACCTACCAGACAATCTGGTACTAAACCTTCGACTCCCATTTCTCAAGAAACTTTCACTTGTGCGGGTTCGTATATCGAAGGCCTCATTGCACAGCATCATCCACTCCAGTTGCCTTGCGCTGGAGTGCTTGGTGCTTGTTTTCACAGTTAGAATCGGTTTTCTCCAAATAAAGTCGCCTAACCTTGTAAGAATTGGAATTTCTTTTGACGGAAGGCAGCTCATCATCCAAGATGCCCCTTCACTTCAAAGGTTGATCCTTGATTCTAGTTATTCACCGTTGCAAATAATCGTCCTCTCTGCGCCTAAACTGGAGACCTTGGGTGTAATACATGATCTCTGTGCTCATTTCAATATGGTGTTTGGCTCCACAGTTCTTCAGGTACTTTATATTATCATCTACACTTGTAACCATAAGATGCATTTTAAATTTCTGCGCATAATTTATATATCATCTTGGAGTACACATTTTGTACTAATATTATGTTCTATGCTCAATGAAGAGTTTCTCCATGGATGGCCTATCAATGGTGCTAGATTCTGTCAAAATCTTATATATCCAAATGAATAGTTTTGATCTGAACAAGATTATTGGCTTGCTGCAATGCTTTCCATGTGTGGAGAAGTTGTATATAAAGGTGATAATTTCACGCACATTGGAAGCCCGCATATAGTGTACTAGAATTAACCATTCAGCTGTTGCTCTTTCGACACTCTTGTTTTAGACCTTAACTGTTTTCAATCTTCATGTCTATTTAGGCAATAGGACGGGGTAAGAAAGTTATAACCAATCGGTGGATTCGTAAGCATCGGGATTTTCTCACTTCTCATGAGATTCGATTGAAGACAATAATGCTAGAACGATATGTAGCCAGCCGTGCAAACACAAGATTTGTCACATTCTTCCTGCTGAATGTGAGGTTACTATTGTCCATCAGGCTTAAGTTTATCAGCAGCATGGTTTTGACGGATGGGTTTGTCGAAGAGCAAAAAAAGGAGTTTCAGGTGGGCAAAAGAGCTTCTGAACGTGTCGGGCTTCTATTTACAACATATTGTGGTCATAATCCAGTAAATTTTACGACCCAGGATGTTCATTCTATGGATCTGACCAATCCATTTGACTGTGACTGCCGAAAACAGTGCTGGAGTTAGATGTTGTTGCCCGTTTCAATCTATTTTTTTGTAAACCTGATGAACAATTAACCCTCGTGCTTTTGTACAGTTTGTAAGCTGGAGTTAGATGTTCCTGCCCTTTTCAACTCGGCTGTGACTGTCATATTTTCTTTGAAACAAGGCAAATGGCTTGCCATTCGTTTAATTTAGAGTGAAATATTGTAACAAATACAAAACCAAGGGAAATAACATCACTCTCGCCGGCTGCTTGAGCTCACTGTGAATTACAGAAGCCAAGTGATTGGCCCCCACCAGCACCTACAAACTTATTTCGAACTAGTACATCAAATGGGCTGTAAATTTTCATAGGAAAGGCTGCATGACCGTGACAGATTTGGATTCTGACATTTGGGACCCGTGAGGAAATAGCCTATCCAAGGTGGTGTCGACTTACTAGCCAGTAAACAAATGATTCTGCCTACCAGCCGTTGGATTGACATCTAACATCTCTCGTGTATCTTCTATCTCTTGTCTTCTTCTTCCTCCAATCGCCCAAACCAAACCACCCCGTCGGCTCCGCCTGCTCCCGCCTCCCATGGCTGGCTGCACCTCCGCTGCCCTACCGTACGTACCCTCCAACGTTGTCCAGTCCCTCCCTCTATTCCCCCACACGTCCTGTTATTCTTCGGCAATGTCAGCCCCAACACGCACCCGTGCCCGAACCAGTGAACCCTCGTACTCCCCTCCGCCTGCGACTGGACCGGCGCATCTTCAACGGCTCCTGTTCGTTTCATTCGAGGCCTTGCCGTCGTCCTCCGCCTTGCGGCCTTGGTTCGCTCGCCGTGCGCGGTGCGCCGCCCTCTTATGTTGTCAACGTCGTCAACAACCGAGAGGAACAAGGAGATGACTGTACATGGAGAGGATGATAGTAGGGACCCACCAGCGTCATGGTAGTACGCAAGCAAGTGCATCTATAGTACAAGCCCAAAAATATGGTTCCTCCTAACGGTTGGATATCTGGGGCGCATGCCATTGTCAATGTAGTCAATAAACGAGAGAATTACACTACGAACGGCTGACACTAGGGACCCAGCAAGTCGCACAGTTTTTTTGAGGAACAAGTAGTTGTTATTTATACTAGTTTTAGCGATGGATCAGGGTAATAACGGAGCTGTGCGGGGCCTGTGGCCCGTCTAGCCAGGGTTTTATGTATGTTTACCACATCATGAGCCCAGTTGTGTTTTTTTCTTGCTGAAAATGGCTAGCCCAGTTCTATTTTTTTAAAGAAATACCCAAACAAGGCCTACTTGCTTTATCGGGCCTACTAGGCTGCAAATCTTTCAAGACGAGGAGAGTTTCATTCGGTCTGCCCAGAAATGGGCTGTACATTTTTAAAACACATCAAACCAGGAATTAGTTTCAATTTTTTTCATGATAAGATCTTAAATTCCATTGATTTTTATGCGTGGACAATTATTTGTATTTTATATTTATATAATTTTTTTTTCAAAATAGTTTGAATGTGAATTGATATTTCTGGATTAAAAATAGTTGACCGCACCGACATATGCAAAATTTCGTATACTTTTTAACCGTGGACACAATATGGGGTGTGATGCTAACAAAAAGAAGATGGGCTCCAAAAAAATTCTTAAGAATAAAAAGTGGGCTGTACATTATTAGAAATAATGGCAGATGGGTTGTATGCTGTTTTCCACAGATTTGAGGCTCACTTGTGCGCCTACTACAGGTTGACGCGTATGCTTTCATAAAAAAGGTTGACGCGCACACAACGCCCTGTCAACTTAGTTAACACACGAGAGCAGTGACTGTTGGATGTCCATCCAACGGCTGTCGTGCTTCTTCAATCTCTGCTCTTCATGCTCAAGCCGCTCAAACAAGCGCCGGCGGGACTGCCTGCTCCCTCCTCCCGCGGCCGGCTATGCTGCCGCGCAGGCCTCACGGACCCAGCGTACTCCCATCGCTGGCCTAGCCATCCCTCTACTCACCCACACATGCTGTTATTCTCCAGCGATGGTAGACGAACCAGTAAACCCTCGTACTCCTCCGCATGGGAAACAACTGCTGAGTATTCCCTGGCTCCGTGTCGTTCCCTTCCTAGGCCTTGCCGTCGTCCACCGCCCTGGTGCTCTCGGCGCGGCCTGGTCAACATGGTCAATGAACGACAACCATCGGAAGTGGACTGTACGTGGAGAGGCTGACAACTGGGTCCACGGCCGCACGCAAGGAAATGCCTCCTTATTATGCGCAAAATAATGATTCCTCCACCTGACAGCTAGGACCCACAGGAAGGGCCTCTATATTTCGCGAAAAAAAAATGTTCCCCCCGCTGACAGGTCGGACCCACCAGCTATATCTTCGCACGCAAGGAAGTGCCTCCTTATTACGCCCAAAAAAATGAATACCCCCTGCTAGCTGGGACTCACCATATTGTTGGGCTGACTTGTGGGCCTACTAAGTTGACAGGGACGGAGAGCTTTGTCAACTTAGTCAATACTCCAGTGACCGTATGATGTCCATCCAACAGCCATAGTGCTTCTTCAACCTCTGGTCTTCTTGCTCCAGCCGCCCAAAGCAGCGCCAGTCGTGCCGCATGCTCCTGCCTCCCGTGGTCGGCTATGCTACCGCGGAGGCCTCACCGCCCCCATACTACTCCCACCACTGGCCAAGCCATCCCTCCACTCACCCACACCCCCTGTTATTCTGCGGCGACGGCAGCCTCACACCAGAGCCGAACCAGTGAACGCTCGTACTCCTCTCCGCGTGGGCATCCACTGTCGCGTCTTGCACGGCTCCGCGTCGTCCCCTTCATAGGCCTCGCCGTTGTCCACCGCCGTGGTGCTCTCGGCACGGCATGGTCAATGTGGTCAATGACCGACTTCCATCGAAAGAGTACTGTACATGGAGAGGCTGACAGCTGGGTCCACGGCAGCCGCAAGGAAGTGCCTCCTTATTACGCGGAAACTAATTATTCCTCCACCTGACAGCGGGAACCCACCAGACGGGCCACCAGTATTTTGCGAAAAAATCATTTCCCCTGACTGCTGGGACCCACCAGACGGGCCACCGTATTTCGTGAAAAAAACGTTCCCCCCGCTGTCAGCTCGGACCCACCGGAAGTGCCTCCTTATTATGCACAAAAAAAATGAATACTCCCCCGGCTAGCTGGGACCCACCTTGCTGGGAGGCTGACTTGTGGGCCTACTAAGTTGACGGGGACGAAGGGCTTTGTCAACTTAGTCAATATGAATGATTCTAGCTCCAGTAACCGTACGATGTCCATCCAACAGCCGTAGTGCTTCTTCAACCTCTGGTCTTCCTGCTCCAGCCGCCCAAAGCAGCACCGGTCGTGCCGCATGCTCCTGCCTCCCATGGCCGGCTGTGCTGCCGCAGAGGCCTCACCGCCCCTACTATTCCCACCGCTGGTCAGGCCCTGCGGCGACGGCAGCCTCACACCGCAGCCGAACCACTGAACCCTCGTAGTCCTCTCCGTGCGGGCTTCCACTACTGCGTCGCCCCCTTCCTAGGCCTCGCTGTCGTCCACCGCCGTGGTGCTCTCTGCGCGGCGTGGTCAAAGTGGTCAAGGAATGACTTCCATCGGAAGAGTACTGTGCGTGGAGAGGCTGACAGCTGGGTCCACGGCCACAGCCCAGTTTTTTTGTGATTTGCCAAGTAAGTCGCTTTGTCAGGCCTGTTGGGCTGCAAATCTTTCAAGACGAGGAGAGCTTTCATTCGGCTGGCCGAGAAAATGGCCCATCAGTAATGAGAAATGGGTTGTACATTTTTAAAACACATCAAACCGGCAATTAGTTTCAAATATCTTTTTTTTCATTTCAAGATTTTAAATTACATTAATTTTTATGCTTGGAGAATTTGTTGGATTTTATATTGATATACATTTCTTTTTAAAATCAGTTTGAATGTGAGTCGAAATTTCGGGATTAAAAACAGTTCGGACCGCACCGAAATATGCAAAATTTTGTATAATTTTTTAACCTTTGCCACAATATGGGCTGTAATGCTAAGAAAAAGAATATGGGCTCCAAAAAAACCTTAAGAATTAGCAAATGGGCTGTAAATTATTAACATAATGGCAGATGGGCTGTATGCTGTTTTCCATAGATTTGAGGCTTTCCTAAAAAAAGGTTGACGCACAAGCACTGGTTGTTGGATGTCCATCCAACGGCCATCGTGCTTCTTCAATCTCTGCTCTTCCTGCTCCAGCCGCTCAAACAAGCGCCGGCGAGACTGCCTGCTCCCTCCTCCTCACGGCCGGCTGTGCTGCCACGCAGGCCTCACCGCCCGACCGTACTCCCATCGCTGGCCTAGCCATCCCTCTACTCACCCACACCTGCTGTTATTCTCCGGCGACGGCAGACGAACCAGTAAACCCTCGTACAGTCGTACTCCCCTCCACGTGGGAAACAACTGCCGAGTCTTCCCTGCCTCCGTGTCGTCCCCTTCCTAGGCCTCGCCGTCGTCCATCGCCCTGGTGCTCTCGGCGCGGCGTGGTCAATGTGGTCAAGGAACGACTTCCATCGGACGTGGACTGTACGTGGAGAGGCTGACAGCTAGGTCCACGGCCGCAGCAAGGAAGTGCCTCCTTATTACGCGGAAAATAATGATTCCTCCACCTGATAGCTGGGACCCACCGGACAGGCCACTATATTTCGCGAAAAAAACGTTTCCCCCTGACTGCTGGGACCCACCAGCTACATCTTCGCACGCAAGGAAGTGCGTCCGGGCAAAAAAAATGATTCACCCCCTGACTGCTGGGACCCACCAGCTACATCTTTGCAAGCAAGGAAGTGCCTGACAGTCGGGACCCACCTGGTCGAAGCGTACGTAGCATTGTCATTCTGGTCGCAAACGTGTACGTACATACTGGTCGATGTAGAGGCGCGCACGTGTCATAGTAGAGGCGCACACGTAGCATGTACACGTACGTACAGCGGCCAGCCAGCAAGAAAGAAAATGCGGCCACGTATGTGTACATACGGGCGGGGTCTCGAACGCCTACTCGCGCATACGTACGGCCAGGGGGTCATGTACATGGCTGGGTCAGAACGGAGAAACAGCATCGTCATCGTGTTCATGGGGAGGAAACGGAATGCGTCGTGTTCATGGGGAGGCAACGGAACACGTGGGAGCCAACCGGCTGGGTCGGAACGGAATGCGTGGTCGTGTTCATCGGGAGGGCTTGGACGGACCAGGCGATGGAAACGAGGCCTGGCGTACCACACAATAGAGGAAATGGACCTCCTACGTTCGGAACGGGGTCCTGTTGATCGGGAGGGGTCTGGCGTACCGCAAAACGGAGGAAACGGACCTCCTACGGTCGAAATGGGGGTCCTGTTCATCGGGAGGGGTGTGGCGTACCGCAAAACGGACGAAACGGACCTCCTACGGTTGAAACGGGGGTCCTGTTCATCGGGAGGGGTGTGGCGTACTGTAAAATGGAGGAAACGGACTTGTGTTGGAGCGCTACGGTCAAAACGGGGGTCCTGTTCATCGGGAGGGGTGTGGCGTACCGCAAAACGAGACTGCACGGGATACTGTTCATCTCCACCGTCGACCCCCTCCAGCCTCCATGAGCTACTGTTCATCCATCGTCGACCTCCTCCAGCCTCCACCTGCGACTGTTCATCCACGGGCTCCTGTTCATCCAGCCTCCACCGCGCGCTACTCCACCGGCTACAGTTCAACCAGCCCTCTCCACGGGCTCCTGTTCAACCACCCCTCCATGGGCTACTATTCATCCTGCCCTCCACCGTCTACTGTTCATCCTGTCCTCCACGGGGTGGTCCTGTTCATCCAGCCCTCCACGGGGTCCTGTTCATCCAGCCCCAACCGGCTCGATCGATCGGGGTCCTGTTCATCCAGAGGCAACACCACGGGGTCTTGTTCATCCACCCCCCCCCCCCCCCCCCCCGCATTGCTCACTGTTCATCCAGAGGCAGCATCGATCGTCTTCAGTTAGCAGCAGTAGCGAAGGAATCGCTCGGTCGGGTTCAGTTAATAGCCATCGATCGATCGCTCGGGTTCAGTAACGCGTAGCCTGCAGTGCAATTGCTCGGGCTCAGTTAGAGCCCAACGCCTCGCTCGGGTTCATTTAGAGCCAACGCCTCGCACACACGCGCGTACGTGTATGAGAGAAACGTGCATCGCTCGGCTCCCGACCTCCCACCGTAACCGGGAACTCCCCAAAATTTTCCTCGCCCTCGCTTCTACCACGGTTTTTTTCGTCATGGATGGCCCAAAGAATGTCATGCAGCTGCGTCTCTGGCCCGCCTAGGACGAAAAGCCCATTTTCTGTCATGATTTTTTGTCATAGAAGTAGGAGCCCACCACATCTATGATGATACCGGGTTTTGTCACAATTATCGTCATAGAAGTGTCATATGTATGATAGAGAAAAAAAATCGTTCGGCCCAAAATGTCACGGATGTGTCTTTTTTTGTAGTGATAGTTGATACTAGGGATCAAACCCTAACAAAACTAATTCCATTACATGATAAATCTCATCCAACCCATCACCGTCCAGCAAGCCTATGATGGAATTACTCACGCACGGCGGTGAGCATCATGAAATTGGTGAGGGAGGATGGTTGATGATGACGATGGTGATAGATTCCCCTCTCCGGAGCCCCGAACGGAATCCAGATCAGCCCTCCCGAGAGGTTTTAGGGCTTGGCGGCGGCTCCGTATCGTAAAACGCGATGAATCCTTCTCTTTGATTTTTTTTTCTCCGAAACCAAATATATAGAGTTGGAGTTGAGGTCGGAGGAGCTCCAGGGGGCCCACGAGGTAGGGGGGCGCCCCCCCACTCTCGTGGCTAGGGTGTGGGCCCCCTGGTCTTCATCTTTTGCAAGGATTTTTAATTATTTCCAAATATACGTTCTGTGAAGTTTCAGGTCATTCCGAGAACTTTTGTTTCTACACATAAATAACACCATGGCAATTCTGCTGAAAACAGCGTCAGTCCGGGTTAGTTCCATTTAAATCATGCAAGTTAGATTCCAAAACAAGGGCAAAAGTGTTTGGAAAAGTAGATACGACGGAGACGTATCAGCACCCTTCTTTAGGTGCAGGTACGTACGTGGGTGGGTGTGAGAGAGATGGTTTGTGGGAAACAAAGGCAATGTGTCCATGATATCTCAAACAAAAAACGTAACATATGCAATGTGTGTGAAATGAAGTCATGGACGTGAGATATCGATAGAATCGAAAACATGGATGAAGTGTGTGGCTGCGCGATCGATAAAGAGTGCCATCGAATTTGTGTTTGCCCACGTCAAAGATATAGGGCGGATGGCCTACTGGAATTTGAGAGGGCAGAGGTGCAGTTTTTCTCTGTGGCATGGATACCTACCTACAACGTTCGACTATCGGTGTGTGTGTGGGGGGGGAGGGGGCAGAGAGACTGATCGACTAGTATATGTGTGGGGAAGGAGAGGGACCTAGCTATGTATTGAGGGAGACCGATCGGCATCCATGGATATGTGTAGCATAGGAATAAGGTTGGGAGAAAGACAAAGGTAGAGTGTCGGAGGGTTGGTGGTGGAGTGGCGTCTCACAAATGGTGGGAGAGGCCTGCTAGACAAACGGAGGGTACAAGTGCAATATCAATAAGAGAGGGCGGGGGATGCCTGTCTGTCTATGTACGTGCGTGTGAGAGATAGGTCGGGAGGTATGCAAGGATGATGAGGGGAGACGATATGGTTGTGGTAAGCATACGTAACTACATAGGAAGATCAATTGTTGTGTGTCTGAGAAAGGGAGAGACATAACTAGTGAGGTAAGTCTATCGGTGCATGGGGAAAACGAATTATAGTCGACCTGGCTATATGTAGGGAGATCGGTACGTATACATGCATGCATGTGTTAGAGGCAAATAAGGTCCGGATAGACAAACAGGGGGGAGGGGTGCAGCTAGGAGGTGGTGCGAGAGGCCTACCATGTCGAGGGGGGGGGGAGTGTGTGAGTATGAGATCAATGAAAAGAGGGGCGGGAGTGTGCACCTGTGTGGAACCGTATTGGACATAGGGGGCATGGACGGTGAGAAGAGAAGAGGGGAAGTATGTGTTTGTTGTAGGCACATTTGGCTAGAGAGGTATATCGACCGGTGTGTGATGGAAAGAAGGAGCCGGGGGGCCTACACATACCGCGGGTGAACGACCTAAAGAGAAATTACGAACATGCGTGATGGAGGGGATGCCGAGGGAGGGTGAGAGGGGGCGGGCGTGTGCATGCATGATAGGAAGTTAGCGCTAGCTAGATACAAAGAGAAGAGGATCGCGAAGGTGTAAAAGACGAACAAAGATCATAATTCATTATAAAAAAGTGGATACAGATACTTGAAGAAGATATCATAATGTAGAACATTGGTTATAATTTGGGCTAATGTGTGGCTTTTGTAGCTCAGGGATAAATACTTGTCATAATGTAGGGGGCGGGGCACTATACTTTGTGTGATAAAGATGGTGTACGTATGGAACATGGTTTAGATTATGAATATATAGTTAGTACATCAAATGTACTATTATTTGGAATCAACATCAAGTGTATTAAAAAATTGAATTCGAGTTCATATAGTACACATAGTTCATGTCTATCTCTATAGTAATCATGTGGTGTGTTGTCAAGGTAATACACGAATGATGATTGAAGTTGGCAACAATCATGATTGTAGATTCTTATTAAAATAGAGAAACAAATTCGAATTTAGTTCGAATTGCAGTGGTAGTATAGACATTTGGAATGCACTAAAATGTTGGTATGAGTAGGTTACATGCATTATACAACCAGCAAAAAAATTTAATTGGACATAACATGGATTCATACTCCCTCCTTCCATCTATATAGGGCCTAATGCGTTTTTAAGACCGCCTTTGACTATTGACAAGATTAATAGTACACGACTTGCACAATGTGGAAATTATATCATTGAAAGCTCCTTTCACACACGAATTTAACGGTGTACTTTGTGTAAGTTGCATGTCATATATTATTGCTCTAGTATTTGGTCGAAGTTAGCCTCGAAAAACGCATTAGGCCCTATATATATGGAAGGAGGGAGTAGCTTTGAATAGCATTTGTATAGTAAAACGGGACAAGACTCTCTCTTTGTGTGGTGTGAATAGTTTTATTTTTTTTCTTTTTTTCGTTAAGGAAAGTGCGAATTGATTTGGTACACACAAGTACAATATTACATGTTAGGCTTGTCCCTAAAATTCAACCCGTGTCTTGTTATATCCCAAAAATTCAGATATCGTGCTCCCAAAACTGGCGCCTTCACAACCCGTGCCTTGCTATCCCGAAATTACAACGTGTGCGAAAACTCCCTCCAGCTGCCAAATCTCGACACACAAAGTCCCCCTTCTAATCCTTAGCAGAAAGGGCCTCTAGTTCAAATCGGTGTGGGTACTTTTGTAACACATCCTACATTTTGGACAAGCGCGTCCCTAAGTCATGGTTCCCCCTCCCATCGCCTCCTTTTCCCCATTTGAAATCCCAGGCCGCCATAACCTCTCTGCTCCAGCCATGAAACCCCACCCTCCTCCGCCGGCCACCTCACCGCTGCCCAGCCAAAGCCTCTTCCCCGATGACTTCGTCCACCGCAACAGCTCGACGTCCCTCGTCCACCTCCCCGGATGAGGATCCGTCGTCCATCTCGTCGTCCCGTCGGTTCAGCCGCCCCGTTCTCCACCTCCAGGGAGCTGCTCCGACGATCGCCTTGTCTATCACGCCTGCTCCATCCTCACAACACCACCTTAACATGCTCCACCGGAACCGCAACATCCTCACCGTCTCCTCGGACAAAGCCGAGGCCTACTCGGTGCCACCAAAGAGGTTGTACATTCATCGCATCGCACCTTCTCCTTAACTCGACCTCCCGGCATGGACGGTGCTCCATCCCTCACCTCCATGGCTCGGCTACCTCGAAGCTGGCGTCGTGGGCGACATCTCCACGGCGGCTCTCCTCCAGTGCCAAGCCCCTTCGGCGGCGGCGTCCATACCAGCCGGATCTGCTGTTGCTGCTCCGCCTCTCGCTCGCTCGCTCGCGCTGCTGCTTCTGCTGCTCCGCCTCTCTCTTGCTCGCTCGCGCACCTGCTGCTGCTCCAGCTCTCGCTCGCGATGCTGTTGCTGCTCTGACTCTCGCTCGCACTGCTGCTGCTGCTGCTCCGGCTCTCGCTTGCTCGCATTGTTGCTGCTGCTCTCCCCCTCGCTCGTGCTGCTGTTCTGCTCCAATTTAGCTACACTTCAGTAGACTGAATCAACTTTTGGGTCAGTCGATTTTCTGGGGGTGGGGGGGGGGGCTCGGTGGAGTTAAGGAAGAATCGCCCGTAGCAGGGAGGGGGCTCGCCGGAGAGGTACCCCACAATCTATCTTAGGGTTCAGGGTGGGGGCGGTGGTCGCCGGTGGTGGGTGGTTGGGCGGTGGCATGGGGATCGCTGTAGAAAAAGCTCGGCGCGGGGGGGGGGGGTGAAGGAAATATGCCCTAGAGGCAATAATAAAGTTATTATTTTATTTCCTTATATCATGATAAATGTTTATTGTTCATGCTAGAATTGTATTATCCGGAAACATAATACTTGTGTGAATACATAGACAAACTAAACGTCACTAGTATGCCTCTACTTGACTAGCTCGTTAATCAAAGATGGTTATGTTTCCTAACCATAGACATGTGTTGTCATTTGATTAACGGGATCACATTATTAGGAGAATGATGTGATTGACATGACCCATTCCATTAGCTTAGCACCCGATCATTTAGTATGTTGTTATTGCTTTCTTCATGACTTATACATGGTCCTATGACTATGAGATTATGCAACTCCTGTTTGCTGGAGGAACACTTTGTGTGCTACCAAACGTCACAACGTAACTGGGTGATTATAAAGGAGCTCTACAGGTGTCTACAAAGGTACATGTTGGGTTGGCGTATTTCGAGATTAGGATTTGTCACTCCGATTGTCGGAGAGGTATCTCTGGGCCCTCTCGGTAATGCACATCACATAAGCCTTGCAAGCATTGCAACTAATAAGTTAGTTGTGAGATGATGTATTACGAAACGAGTAAAGAGACTTGCCAGTAACGAGATTGAACTAGGTATTGAGATACCTACGATCGAATCTCGGGCAAGTAACATATCGATGACAAAGGGAACAAAGTATGTTGTTATGCGGTCTGACCGATAAAAGATCTTCGTAGAATATGTGGGAGCCAATATGAGCATCCAGGTTCTGCTATTGGTTATTGACCGGAGACATGTCTCGGTCATGTCTACATTGTTCTCGAACCCGTAGGGTCTGCATGCTTAACGTTACGATGACCGTTTCATTATGAGTTTATATATTTTGATGTACCGAAGTTAGTTTGGAGTCCCGGATATGATCACGGACATGACGAGGAGTCTCGAAATGGTCGAGACATAAAGATTGATATATTGGAAGCCTATGTTTGGACATCAGAAGTGTTCCGGGTGAAATCGGCATTTTACTGGAGTACCGGGAGGTTACCGGAACCCCCCGGTAACCTAATGGGCCTTAATGGGCCTAGTGGAGGAAGAGGAGAGGAGGCCTAGGGGCTGCTGCGCGCCCCTCCCCCCCAAAGTCCGAATTGGACGAGGAGGGGGGGGTGGCGCCCCCCCCCTTTCCTTTCTTCCCTCTCTTCCTTCTTCCCCAAGTCCTAATCCAACTAGGGAAAGGGGGGAGTCCTACTCCCGGTAGGAGTAGGACTCCTCCTGCGCGCCTCCTCCTAGGGCCGGCCGCACCCCCCTGGGCTCCTTTATATATGGGGGCAGGGGCACCCCTAGACACAGAAGTTGATCTCTAAGATCATTCTCTTAGTCGTGTGCGGTGCCCCCTTCCACCATAGTCCTCGATAATACTGTAGTGGTGCTTAGGAGAAGCCCTGCGACAGTAGAAGATCAAGATCGTCACCACGCCATCGTGCTAATGGAACTCTTCCCCGACACTTTGCTGGATCGGAGTCCGGGGATCGTCATCGAGTTGAACGTGTGCTAGAACTCGGAGGTGCCGTAGTTTCGGTGATTGATCGGTCTGGCCGTGAAGACGTCCGACTACATCAACCGCGTTGTCATAACGCTTCCGCTGTCGGTCTATGAGGGTACGTAGATCACACTCTCCCCTCTCGTTGCTATGCATCACCATGATCTTGCGTGTGCGTAGGAATTTTTTTTGAAATTACTACGTTCCCCAACAGTGGTATTAGAGCCTGGGTTTTATGCGTTGATGTTATATGCACGAGTATAACACAAGTGAGTTGTGGGTGATATAAGAAATACTGCTTACCAGCATGTCATACTTTGGTTCGGCGGTATTGTTGGATGAAGTGGCCCGGACCGACATTACGCGTACGCTTACGCGAGACCGGTTCTCCCGACGTGCTTTGCACAAAGGTGGCTAGCGGGTGTCAGTTTCTCCAACTTTAGTTGAACCAAGTGTGGCTACGCCCGGTCCTTGCGAAGGTTAAAACAACACCAACTTGACAAACTATCGTTGTGGTTTTGATGCGTAGGTAAGAACGGTTCTTGCTAAGCCCGTAGCAGCCACGTAAAACTTGCAACAACAAAGTAGAGGATGTCTAACTTGTTTTTGCAGGGCATGTTGTGATGTGATATGGTCAAGACATGATGCTAAATTTTATTGTATGAGATGATCATGTTTTGTAACTGAGTTATCGGCAACTCGCAGGAGCCATATGGTTGTCGCTTTATTGTATGCAATGCAATTGCGCTGTAATGCTTTACTTTACCACTAAGCGGTAGTGATAGTCGTGGAAGCATAAGATTGGCAAGACGACAACGATGCTACGATGATGATCAAGGTGTCGCACCGGTGATGATGGTGATCATGACGATGCTTCGAAGATGAAGATCACAAGCACAAGATGATGATGGCCATATCATATCACTTATATTGATTGCATGTGATGTTTATCTTTTATACATCTTATCTTGCTTTGATTGACGGTAGCATTTTAAGATGATCTCTCACTAATTATCAAGAAGTGTTCTCCCTGAGTATGCACCGTTGCGAAAGTTCTTCGTGCTGAGACACCACGTCATGATCGGGTATGATAGGCTCTACGTTCAAATACAACGGGTGCAAAACAGTTGCACACCCGGAATACTCAGGTTATACTTGACGAGCCAAGCATACACAAATATGGCCTCAGAACATGGAGACCGAAAGGTCGAGCGTGAATCATATAGTAGATATGATCAACATAGTGATGTTCACCAATGAAACTACTCCATCTCACGTGATGATCGGACATGGTTTAGTTGATTTGGATCACGTGATCACTTAGAGGATTAGAGGGATGTCTATCTAAGTGGGAGTTCTTTAGTAATATGATTAATTGAACGTAAATTTATCATGAACTTAGTACCTGATAGTATCTTGCTTGTTTATGTTTGATTGTAGATAGATGGCCTTTGCTGTTGTTCCATTCAATTTTAAAGCGTTCCTTGAGAAAGCAAAGTTGAAAGATGATGGTAGAAATTACACGGACTGGGTCCGTAACTTGAGGATTATACTCATTGCTGCACAGAAGAATTACGTCCTGGAATAACCGCTGGGTGCCAGGCCTGCTGCTGGAGCAACACCAAATGTTATGAATGTCTGGCAGAGCAAAGCTGATGACTACTCGATAGTTCAGTGTGCCATGCTTTACGGCTTAGAATCGGGACTTCAATGACGTTTTGAACGTCATGGAGCATATGAGATGTTCCAGGAGTTGAAGTTAATATTTCAAGCAAATGCCCGGATTGAGAGATATGAAATCTCCAATAAGTTCTATAGCTGCAAGATGGAGGAGAACAGTTCTGTCAGTGAGCATATACTCAAAATGTCTGGGTATAATAATCACTTGATTCAATTGGGAGTTAATCTTCCATATGATTGCGTCATTGACAGAATTCTCCAATCACTGCCACCTAGCTACAAGAGCTTCGTGATGAACTATAATATGCAAGGGATGAATAAGACTATTCCCGAGCTCTTCGCAATGCTGAAAGCTGCGGAGGTAGAAATCAAGAAGGAGCATCAAGTGTTGATGGTCAACAAGACCACTAGTTTCAAGAAAAAGGGCAAAGGGAAGAAGAAGGGGAACTTCAAAAAGAACAGCAAGCAAGTTGCTGCTCAAGAGAAGAAACCCAAATCTGTACCTAAGCCTGAAACTGAGTGCTTCTACTGCAAGCAAACTGGTCACTGGAAGCGGAACTGCCCCAAGTATTTGGCGGATAAGAAGGATGGCAAGGTGAACAAAGGTATATGCGATATACATGTTATTGATGTGTACCTTACTAATGCTCATAGTAGCACCTGGGTATTTGATACTGGTTTTGTTGCTAACATTTGCAACTCGAAATAGGGACTACGGATTAAGCGAAGATTGGCTAAGGACGAGGTGACGATGCGCGTGGGAAATGGTTCCAAAGTCGATGTGATCGTGGTCGGCGCGCTACCTCTACATCTACCTTCGGGATTAGTATTAGACCTAAATAATTGTTATTTGGTGCCAGCATTGAGCATGAACATTATATCTGGATCTTGTTTGATGCGAGATGGTTATTCATTTAAATCAGAGAATAATGGTTGTTCTATTTATATGAGTAAAATCTTTTATGGTCATGTGCCCATGAAGAATGGTCTATTCTTATTAAATCTCGATAGTAGTGACACACACATTCATAATATTGAAGCCAAAAGATGCAGAGATGATAATGATAGTGCAACTTATTTGTGGCACTGCCGTTTAGGTCATATCGGTGTAAAGCGCATGAAGAAACTCCATACCGATGGACTTTTGGAACCACTTGATTATGAATCGCTTGGTACTTGCGAACCGTGCCTTATGGGTAAGATGACAAAAACACCGTTCTCTGGTACTATGGAGAGAGGAACAGATTTGTTGGAAATCATACATACAGATGTATGTGGTCTGATGAATGTTGAGGCTCGTGGCGGATATCGTTATTTTCTCACCTTCACAGATGACTTAAGCAGATATGGGTATATCTACTTAATGAAACATAAGTCTAAAACATTTGAAAAGTTCAAAGAATTTCAGAGTGAAGTTGAAAATCATCATAACAAGAAAATAAAATTCCTATGATCTGATCGTGGAGGAGAATATTTGAGTTACGAGTTTGGTGTACATTTGAAACAATGCGGAATAGTTTCGCAACTCACGCCACCCGGAACACCACAGCATAATGGTGTGTCCGAACATCGTAATCGTACTTTACTTGATATGGTGCGATCTATGATGTCTCTTACTGATTTACCGCTATCGTTTTGGGGTCATGCTTTAGAGACGGCCGCATTCACGTTAAATAGGGCACCATCAAAATCCGTTGAGACGACGCCTTATGAACTGTGGTTTGGCAAGAACCCAAAGTTGTCGTTTCTGAAAGTTTGGGGCTGCGATGCTTATGTGAAAAAGCTTCAACCTGATAAGCTCGAACCCAAATCATAGAAATGTGTCTTCATAGGATATCCAAAGGAAACTATTGGATACACCTTCTATCACAGATCCGAAGGCAAGACTTTTGTTGCTAAATTCGGAAACTTTCTAGAGATGGAGTTTCTCTCGAAAGAAGTGAGTGGGAGGAAAGTAGAACTTGATGAGGTAACTGTACCTGCTCCCTTATTGGAAAGTAGTACATTACAGAAACCGGTTTCTGTGACACCTACACCAATTATTGAGGAAGCTAATGATGATGATCATGAAACTTCAGAACAAGATACTACTTAACCTCGTAGATCAACCAGAGTAAGATCCGCACCAGAGTGGTACGGTAATCCTGTTCTGGAAGTCATGCTACTAGATCATGATGAACCTACGAACTATGGAGAAGCGAGGGTGAGCCCAGATTCCGCAAAATGGCTTGAAGCCATGAAATCTGAGATGGGATCCATGTATGAAAACAAAGTGTGGACTTTGGTTGACTTGCCAAAAGATCGGCAAGCAATTGAGAATAAATGGATCTTCAAGAAGAAGACTGACGCTGACGGTAATGTTTCTGTCTACAAAGCTCGACTTGTCGCAAAAGGTTTTTGACAAGTTCAAGGGATTGACTACGATGAGACATTCTCACCCGTAGCGATGCTTAAGTCTGTCCGAATCATATTAGCAATTGCCGCATTTTATGATTATGAAATTTGGTAGATGGATGTCAAAACTGCATTCCTGAATGGATTTCAGGAAGAAGAGTTGTATATGATGCAGCCGGAAGGTTTTGTCGATCCAAAGGGAGCTAACAAAGTGTACAAGCTCCAGCGATCCATTTATGGACTGGTGCAAGCCTCTCGGAGTTGGAATAAATGCTTTGATAGTGTGATCAAAGCATTTGGTTTTGTACAGACTTTTGGAGAAGCCTGTATTTACAAGAAAGTGAGTGGGAGCTCTGTAGCGTTTCTGATATTATATGTAGATGACATATTACTAATCGGAAATGATATAGAATTTCTGGATAGCATAAAGGGATACTTGAAAAAGAGTTTTTCAATGAAAGACCTCGGTGAAGCTGCTTACATATTGGGCATTAAGAACTATAGAGATAGATCAAGACGCTTAATTGGACTTCCACAAAGCACATACCTTGACAAAGTTTTGAAGAAGTTCAAAATGGATCAAGCAAAGAAAGGATTCTTACCTGTGTTACAAGGTGTGAAATTGAGTAAGACTCAATGCCCGACCAATGCAGAAGATAGAGAGAAAATGAAAGATGTTCCCTATGCTTCAGCCATAGGCTCTATCATGTATGCAATGCTATGTACCAGACCTGATGTGTGTCTTGCTATAAGTCTAGCAGGGAGGTACCAAAGTAATCCAGGAGTGGATCACTGGACAACGGTCAAGAACATCCTGAAATACCTGAAAAGGACTAAGGATATGTTTCTCATATATGGAGGTGACAAAGAGCTCATCATAAATGGTTACGTGGATGCAAGCTTTGACACTGATCCGGATGATTCTAAATCGCAAACCGGATACGTGTTTACATTAAACGGTGGAGCTGTCAGTTGGTGTAGTTCTAAACAAAGTGTTGTGGCGGGATCTACATGTGAAACGGAGTACATAGCTGCTTCGGAAGCAGCAAACGAAGGAGTCTGGATGAAGGAGTTCATATCCGATCTAGGTGTCATACCTAGTGCATCGAGTCCAATGAAAATCTTTTGTGACAATACTGGTGCAATTGCCTTGGCAAAGGAATCCAGATTTCACAAGAGAACCAAGCACATCAAGAGACGCTTCAATTCCATCCGGGATCTAGTCCAGGTGGGAGACATAGAGATTTGCAAGATACATACGGATCTGAATGTAGCAGACCCATTGACTAAGCCTCTTCCACGAGCAAAACATGATCAGCACCAATGCTCCATGGGTGTTAGAATCATTACTGTGTAATCTAGATTATTGACTCTAGTGCAAGTGGGAGACTGAAGGAAATATGCCCTAGAGGCAATAATAAAGTTATTATTTTATTTCCTTATATCATGATAAATGTTTATTTTTCATGCTAGAATTGTATTATCCGGAAACATAATACTTGTGTGAATACATAGACAAACTAAACGTCACTAGTATGCCTCTACATGACTAGCTCGTTAATCAAAGATGGTTATGTTTCCTAACCATAGACATGTGTTGTCATTTGATTAACGGGATCACATTATTAGGAGAATGATGTGATTGACATGACCCATTCCATTAGCTTAGATCCCGATCGTTTAGTATGTTGCTATTGCTTTCTTCAAGACTTATACATGTTCCTATGACTATGAGATTATGCAACTCCCATTTGCCGGAGGAACACTTTGTGTGCTACCAAACATCACAACGTAACTGGGTGATTGTAAAGGAGCTCTACAGGTGTCTCCAAAGGTACATGTTGGGTTGGCGTATTTCGAGATTAGGATTTGTCACTCCGATTGTCGGAGAGGTACCTTTGAGCCCTCTCAGTAATGCACATCACATAAGCCTTGCAAGCATTGCAACTAATAAGTTAGTTGTGAGATGATGTATTACGAAACGAGTAAAGAGACTTGCCGGTAACGAGATTGAACTAGGTATTGAGATACCTACGATCGAATCTTGGGCAAGTAACATACCGATGACAAAGGGAACAAAGTATGTTGTTATGCGGTCTGACCGATAAAAGATCTTCGTAGAATATGTGGGAGCCAATATGAGCATCCAGGTTCTACTATTGGTTATTGACCGGAGACATGTCTCGGTCATGTCTACATTGTTCTCGAACCCGTAGGGTCCGCACGCTTAACGGTACGATGACCGTTTCATTATGAGTTTATATATTTTGATGTACCGAAGTTAGTTTGGAGTCCCGGATATGATCACGGACATGACGAGGAGTCTCGAAATGGTCGAGACATAAAGATTGATATATTGGAAGCCTATGTTTGGACATCGGAAGTGTTCCGGGTGAAATCGGCATTTTACTGGAGTACCGGGAGGTTACCGGAACCCCCCGGTAACCTAATGGGCCTTAATGGGCCTAGTGGAGGAAGAGGAGAGGAGGCCTAGGGGCTGCCGCGCGCCCCTCCCCCCAAAGTCCAAATTGGACAAGGAGGGGGGGCGCCCCCCCTTTCCTTTCTTCCCTCTCTTCCTTCTTCCCCAAGTCCTAATCCAACTAGGGAAAGGGGGGAGTCCTACTCCCGGTAGGAGTAGGACTCCTCCTGCGCGCCTCCTCCTAGGGCCGGGCGCACCCCCCCTTGGCTCCTTTATATACGGGGGCAGGGGCACCCCTAGACACAGAAGTTGATCTCTAAGATCATTCTCTTAGCCGTGTGCGGTGCCCCCTTCCACCATAGTCCTCGATAATACTGTAGTGGTGCTTAGGCGAAGCCCTGCGACAGTAGAACATCAAGATCGTCACCACGCCATCGTGCTAATGGAACTCTTCCCCGACACTTTGCTGGATCGGAGTCCGGGGATCGTCATCGAGCTGAATGTGTGCTAGAACTCAGAGGTGCCGTAGTTTCGGTGCTTGATCGGTCAGGCCGTGAAGACGTCCGACTACATCAACCGCGTTGTCATAACGCTTCCGCTGTCGGTCTACGAGGGTACGTAGATCACACTCTCCCCTCTCATTGCTATGCATCATCATGATCTTGCATGCGCATAGGAAATTTTTTGAAATTACTACGTTCCCCAACAGGGGGGGCTAGAGGGCTGGCCGTGGCGACGGCGGACCAGTGGTGGGTAGTTGTTTCGGGGCGGCGGTAGACCGGAAGTGGGGAGTTGTTTCGGGGCGGCGAGGCAGGGCGGGGGCCGGCGGTGAGGCCGGTGGTGGCTGGCGGCTCAGGGGGGTGTAGGTTTAAGATAAACTGCAGGCCCTCCCTAAACTACATGTCAGGTGCCTCTCTACTACCATTGCATTTAGTTTCGACAGTAACATTTAGATTCCACAATAAATTTCAGTTTCGACAGTTAAGTTCAGAGTCAACAGTTTTTACCTCATATGTTGTAGTCAGGTTGTTTTTGGTGATGTAAATTTTACATCTATTTTACATCATCTATTGGAGATGCTATTAGAATCCCATGTGAGATTAACGATGGTTGTATTGTGCTGCTTCAGCCTTGACGTCTTACGGCTCATCGGAGCTGCTCACATGACAGAACGATCCATCACAACAGACCAGTACCCTGGACGCCGTCTACAGATTCCTTAGATCTTCCTCCACACCTCCGACAGCCACCTCTGCCTCAACTTCTTCAGTGACCAACCCAATGATGCTGAGGTCAACACGGCTACGACAAAGAGGTTGTACACTTGTTGTATCACTTATTACTCTACATTCATGTAGATCCATTAGGGCTATTTTGGTTCAACGGAAAAACATAGCAACAGGAAATTTTCCTATGGCACTCTACTATTCAATTATTCATGCATTTTGTTGAAAGGAATGGAGCAAAACATCCACCTGGACCTACTTTTCAAAATCCTATGCATGAAAACAAGACCAAGTGCATTAGTGGCAGAATAACATTCTAACTGTACACACTTTCATATGGTTTCACTTTATTTTGTCCACATTTCTTTGCATTCCTCTACTCTTCCAATTCTTGTGAACCAAACACCCAAGTTGACAGAAATCCCGTGTTTACAAATGCTCTGTTTACCATGTGCATTCCTATCCTATTCCGGTGTTTTCCCTATCCTTGTATTTTGAGAATCATGCAAGCCAAATGAGCCCTTACAGAATTACTTCACTTACAGGTAGGTGTCGAAGGAAACTTTGTGTGGTTTGTGCTGCTCCTGCCGCGACATCGTCCACCTCACCCGAGCTGCTCCATCGACAGAAGCATCCACCAAACCAGACATCATGACTCCTGACCATCTTTCGCCGCCTCAGATCTCCTTCCCTGCCGCCAGCACCCACCACAATGGCATCACCATCATCGACTCAGTAGATGAACCTGAGGAGTACACGGGTCCACAAGAGAGGTCGCACTCTTTTGTTTCTACTTATGTTATGCATTGCTTAAAATTACCTGCTACTTTATCGTCTTGTTCACCTCTTAGACTCCAAGTTAGGTCCAAATTAATGTTCAAACTTGAGTTCTAAATTAGTTATGGGGCACATATCGAGGCAGCAATGAATAGTATCTCTGTCTAATATCTGGTTCACCTAGGGTATGCCTATGTTGTTCATCTTGGGTGGGAAACAAATAGTAAAGCAATCATCATTTGTATTTTTATTAAATTAAAGCAATCGTCAGCCTGCTATCATTACTTTTGGATCCATCCACTGGTTGTTACCATCACTCTAGATTTCTGCATGCTCTCCTTACATAATCTCACCATATTTTTTTCGTATGCATGTCAGATATTGTACACAGTCATGCTGAACATTTAGAGAAAAAGAGAAGAGTTTCGCGCGGCAATACAATGTCATGCAGACATCGCTTCATGGTGGGTTCAATGGCAAACCCTCCCCCCTCTCCAGATTTTAATCCAGAGGAAGATATCTGTCTGAGGCGGATTTAGACGCAGCTGACCACTCCTATTTACCCCCCAAGGTGTTTGCTCTACCTTGGCATGATGATGTTAGTCATATCATGCATATGTTTCCTTGCAGTGCCTACTTTTGACATCATCTATGTCATCTGCTTAGTTTAGACATGTTTTTTAATGCCACCTGTTTAGTTCCTATATCATGTATGGGAATTATGTAGTCTCATGTCTTTTAGCCAGCCATAATATATGTGAAATGTGCAATGCTATCCTGTTTAACTAGGCATCATATATTTTCATGATATCTTACCCATCCTTTTCTTCATTACATTTCCATTTGTCGACAATGTTTGTACATTAAACTACTCTTCCCGTGAATCAGCCATTTGGGTGGGAGATGGAAAAATATGGAGTAAAAACAAGGCCTTCAGAGAAGACAGTGCTACCTGTCAAAGAAGATCTCTTGTTGGGTCCCGATAGCTCCCCAGAGATGGATTTAGAGACAGATTACCAGTCCTATTCCCCCACCGAGGTGTATGCTCTAACTTGGCACGATTATACTGCTCATATCATGCATATGGTGTCTTGCATTGCATAGTTTAGGCATCATATACACAATATTCAACACCATGTTCTTAGTTCAGACATCATATCGAATGCCCTCTATTTAGCATATAAATCACATATGTGAATTAAATCATGCAATCCTGATTACTTAGATAACATGTATGTGAATTATGTCATGTGATCCTGTTTTGTTATTCATCGTATCTTTGAATTATGTTATGCTATGTTATCCTGTTTAGATAGACATCATATTTGTGAAATTATGCCATGCTATCTGTTTTAGTTAAACAATATACATGTCAACTATTTTATGCCCTCTTTTTTCCACACTATCTATTGCATCTATCTCTCGTACAATGTTTGTACATTCAACTATGTTTCCTATTTATCAGCCATTTGATTTGGAGCGGTTGATGCCAGTATCTAGCGGAGTAAAAACACGGTCTTCAAATAAAACAGTGCTACCTCTTGGTGGAGATAGCACCCCGGTTGTACATGCACGAGAACCAGCCCTACCACATATAACCCAGACTCCCGCAGATTGTACCCCTACCGCGATGGACAGAGAACCAGCTTCACCCAATCTAACCCCAACCCCAACAGATAGTAACCTAGTTCCTGTTGACACAACATCATCTCCACCATAGAGCTCCCAAACAAGAGCAGTTAGTAAGGAAGCTCCAGTTCCCAAAGGGCCAGTGCTACCACGGCGAACCCCAACTCCACCAGTTAGTACGCCTATTCCTGTGGAGGAAGCACAACCAGCTAGTCGTAGTTTACAATCTATCGCATGTGATGTTGTTAAATCCTATGTGCGTATCTTCCCATCTTGGAAATATTATACTGAAGATGAAAGAAAATGCCAGTTGCAGGTGTTTGTCCAGGAGTTATGTGTAAGTAATGTTATTCATGGCAATTACTTTGCTTTGTCCCATACATTCTACCTCCCTGATGGTTATAATACAACAATTTTTCCCATTTTTCTCTATAGAGAAGGACCGATTTGGAAAATCGGGATGATGTAACTTGTGCTAATACCTCTGCTATCTTCAAGAATGCTTGGTGGCAGTATCAGAATTACCTGAAGAAAACGTACTTCACTGGCAAAGAAACTCATCAAATTCCCTTACGTTCTCCTGAGACACATTTACTGGACGATGACTGGGAACGCCTTGTTCTGTAATGGTCCCAAACCAAGAATGTGGTAAGGTCTATGAGCTCATTCTATTTTTAAGTACTATATTCTTGCGTCTTACTATACTCTATTCATGTAGAACAAGTGATTAAACCTGAAGAACAACTGTTCTAATTTAAGATTCCATTGCTATCATGCATACTACTTTTCTCTTGTATCACTATATTTACTCATACAAACTTATTTTTAAATTGAAGGATCCAGTTGAAACTCCAATGGCACAACATGTATGTTCACACATGTTTCTTTAACAGGTTTGCTCTTATCAATAGCTCTATTGATTTCAATTTCAATTGTCTATACAGTTGACTTCTCATATCATGCACATTACTAGCATCACAACAGAGCCAATAGTGTTGTTGTACATGTAGACCCGTGGTACCCATCTGAAATCTTGTTGTGTCGTGTAGTTTCCCACACTTTGTATTCTTTTACTGCTGCTTTATCTTGAACTGATATGATTTGAACCGTGTCTCTATTTTGATTTGGCAAGACAATGCAGTGACCATAGGACATAGATATATGTTTGTTTGATGCTTTTATTATGTACTAGTACTTGGCAATAGAAGACTTGGTAGTTTAATACTGTCCACCTTACTAATGAACTGGTTCACCGAAATGAGTTTCATATACTAGTACATGCTAAACCTGTTATGTGTCTACTTGTTTCTTCTTTTAGAATGCCGGCAGAATATTGGGGAAGAGTACCTTATTAAGCAATGGTAAAGGAAGTAATGCAGATAAGGTTCAGGATAGTGAGACATCCTTGTTGGTCTCCAACAAAGCTGATAAAACAGATGATGAAGACTATCTTGAAGACAGTGAGACAACCCCAAAGTCCTATCTTAGTTTAGTGTTCGAGTTACTTGCCACTACCGCTTCCACAAGCTATTCAAACTCACAGTGTGAATCAATTCAGTTTCCTGAGTCTCAACTACAAGCTGAAAGATATAAATCAGCTGTGCTGCTACAAGAAGCGGAAGGACTACGTAAGTCCCTGGAGCATTCAGATGCATACTTTCTGGTGCAACAGCAAGCGTTGGAGGATTTTACGGTCAAATGGGACAAAGCTAATAAGCTTCCTAAGCTTAGTGTGAGCATGGTGGATACCCAGGATAACATTTCTTGAGCTCTTCTGAAGTTGTTTCAGTTATGCTCTTGTTTTGCGTCGCGTTTATTTGCACTAGTGGCCAATTTTGATGGCCAATGTATGTAATATGCTGCTTTGTTCCCTATATTTGCACTGGTGGCGAACTTTGATGCCCAGTGGATGTAATATGTGTAATACCTCTAATAGGCTAGCGTTAGTTGCTTGCTTATTTATTTCCTTATTGTCTTGTTTAGTTGTTTGCTTGTAGTCACTGCAGTTCTTTTTCTGCGCTTTTCTAGTGGCCACAATAACCTATTTTTGGTAACTAGGCCACAATAATCATGGCAACACACGGAGTGTTGTAACCATGGGCCTCCTACAGGCCATAGGATCCATGGGCCTTCTATGGGCTGTAGGATCCATGGGACTTCTATGGGCCGTAGGATCCATGGGCCTTCTACGGGCCATAGGATTCATGCACTTTCTACGGGCCGTATGATCCATGGGCCTTCTACGAGCCATAGGATCCATTGGTCTTCCATGGGCCTTCTACGAGGTGTATAATCATTTCGCCAAACATGGGCCGTACTATTCATGGACCATAGCGGGCCGTTAATAGGCCGTATTTGATAATGCTATGAAAATAGCCCAATGGGTTAACGAGCCACAAACGGGCCAAATGTAACCACGGGCTGAATTTGGCCCACAAACCGAACAGGCCAGTAACGGACTATAACTAACCGAATTCTAGAAATGAGCCCAAGAATAAATGGACCCTTAGAAGGCAGAAAGTTAACACGGGCTGGAAATGGCCGACGAAATAATGGGACGTTAATGGGTATAAAGCGATACACTGTTCATTATGGGCAAGTTTCATCTCGGGCCTTTATTGGGCCCAGAGTTACGAAGGGCCCCATATGGGATGAAAGACATCATGGGCCATACATGGGCCAGAAGTTACAACGGGCTGGAATCATATTGGATGGCCCAGATGAAGCTATTGGGCTTAATTCCGATAGGCCATAACGGGTAGGGAGTTAGTTGGCCGTAAATGGGCGATACATGCACATGCCATTAACAGGCTTTTCGTGGGCCAGCCCGTTACCTTTTGACCATGTTAAACGGGCTGACCTTTTCACCAAAATGGGCCTTTGTTGGGCCGTGCCACGTGTTGACGTATCATAGGCGCCTCCTATCCAATGAGTGGATGACATCTGTCCCAAAGGTGAGCCAACATGTGTTTCCTCTGGCCAATGAGAATTTTACACGTGGAAAATCCCCATTGGTCTGGACTGTTAATGGGTTATCGGATCCAAAACCAGACCCGATAGCTTAACGACGACCTGTTATGGTGGATGCCACGTGTCGGTCACCCTTGATGAAAACACTTCTATGATGCGTGATTTATCGTCATGGAAGTGGACACTTCCGTGATGATAATTTTGGTAATGTCATGAACACTTCTACGACAGCACAGGTATGACTATCTTGATTTTGTCATAAAATTGTCATGGATGTACATGCATGACAGTAAACGTGACCTACTGTGACAAACATGTATCATCATGGAAGTGTATTTTTTTGTAGTGAGGATTTGACGCGGTGCTAGAGCTTGGTCATCATCGGCCGGAGATCCTCCATGGTGAGCCGAGAGTCACTAATGGGAACCCCGGATACGATGTCGGGAAGGATCCCTGTTGGCAATTGAGGCGGTCAGCAATGTTGTGGTGCTCAGTAGGCGAGTAACCCGTCACCATCACTTCGCTCTTGTCGAAGTTAATCGTGAGGCCTGACATCTATTGAAAATAGAGGAGGAGGAATTTCAGGTTTGTGATGGCCTCCTTAGAGCCTTGCACCATATAACTGTGTCAGGCCTCCTCCTCCCACCAGATGGGGAAACACACCGCGAATATGGCCCGCAGCCATTGCCTTTTCAAGGATGGTGGCAAGAGCATCAATGACCATGTTGAGCAGGAAAGGGGAGAAAGGGTCACCTTGTGTTACCCCACAAAGGGTGGGGAAGAAGGGGCCTATCTCCCTTTTAATGTTCACATCAGTGGGTCCACGGGAGACCATCTGCAGAATGCGAGTGACCATCATCAAAACCCTTACATAGAAGAGCTTCCTGAAGGAAGGGCCAGTGGGCAGTATCATAGGCCATATGGAAGTCAATCTTTAGGAAGACCTCCTGTAGATGTATGGCGTGAAACTCATGAAGGACTTCATGGAACACCAGCTCCCCATCAAGAATGTACCTGCCTTGGATGAAGGCCAATTGATTCGAATGGGTGATGTGGTCCGCTGCTACTTGTGAGCTACGTTGGGATTTCCCAGAAGAGGAGGGGATGATGTAGTATAGATAAGTATTTCCCTCAGTTATGAAACCAAGGTTATCAATCCAGTAGGAGAACCAAGCAACACAGAAAGTGCAACTATCCCTAGGTCGTTTTGGTAATTCCTAACAACATATAGCTCATTGAACTATACTCTTTCAAGATGATCGTTTCAGAAAGTTCAATGATTGGCATGGCATGGACTAGGAATGTGGACCCGTCAAAATGCTAAGGACACATATTGGCTCTAAACTCAAGACTCTTCTTTTTCATTTTAGTGATCCAAGATCACATTGATTCCATAGGAAAGCCAATACTATTAAATGTTGGTGTCGGATTTCGGGTTCCGGCAGACCCTTGACGTTCGAACACTGGGGTGCGCGCGGAGATTTCGCCTCCTACCTACCTGCACCCCTCCGCCTCGCTAAGATCTAAGCTATGGAAAGAACAACACGAGAGACATAGGGTTTATACTGGTTCGGGCCACCGTTGTGGTGTAATACCCTACTCCAGTGTGTGGCGTGGTGGATTGCCTCTTGGGCTGACGATGATGAACAATACAAGGAAGAACAACCTCGCGAGGGTCTGCTCTTGGCTGGGGCGATGAACTGCTGGGAGGAGTTCAGTCACCCTTCTCTCTCTCTCTGATTGTTGATTCTCTCATTCTCTGATCCCTCCATCCCGTGGGGGGCTGGTCCTATTTACAGAGGCCCTGCTCCTCTTCCCAAATATCGAGCGGGAAGGGAGCCAACAATGGCGGGCTAATTTGAAGGGGGACAGCTAGTACCAGCTATCCTGACAAAAGTAGTCTTCGCCTGCACAAAGCTCTGGTGGTGACGCCGTCTTGGGCTCCACGATGACCTCCGTCTTGCAGTCCTCTTGGTCCTGGTCTTGTTGCACCGAAATGGCAACCTTTGCCTGATGCCTCGGTACTCCGCGGCTGCGCTTGCCCCCTTTGCACCAAAGAGGAAAGGAGGACACTGCGCGGGCTGGCACCCGCCTGGCGCCCTTGGTCGTCATGGCTTGCGTCATGGGCACCTCGTGAGGTACCCCGCCTTGATCTCTCCGCCTCCTCGCGAGCCAGCCTGATGAGGCCGTGCCTGAGGAAGCTCCGCGTCATCCGCCCCGCGAGGCTTGGCCCCTCGCAAGGGTCTTGGGTCTGTGTTGATGAAGATGGGCCGTGCTGGGCCCCCCTTTGAGCCACGCCGCAGGCCACAGGCAGGCAAGTCTGGGGACCCCCATTCCCAAAACACCGACAGTAGCCCCCGGGCCCAAGGCGCGCCCGGACTTGGCCGTGCAGGGAGGCGGAAGGGCAAGAGCGAAGCGCCGTGGGCCCTAACAGCCTGCGGCCTTGGGCGCCGCGTGGCGGTTGATTGGACGTGGGCGTCTCCACTTCCCCATGGCGCCTCGGCAACTGCACGGATTGGACAAGTCCCTGCATGCAAAGCGGGTCATGATTACCTGCGATCGTGGAGGTCGGCGGTTGGCCTTCGCCGGCTATAAGTACGGAACGGTGCACGCCCTTCCAGTTCATCCCCCCTTGCTTCTCCTTCTTCTTCATGGCCCCGTCGAGGAGGTTCTCGGCCGCAGAGAAGGGAAAGGCTCGCCAGGTTGAGCCTGCCTCTCTCCCGCCTAAGCGCGGCCGAGGGCGCCCTTGCAAACATCCTATGGCCACCACGGCAACTCCCCGCGGCCGTGGAGGCGATTTTCAGCACGACGACGGGCGGATTGCTGCGGCCGGGGGGCGCGCTCCGGTCGTGCGTCCCCCTAGGCCGCGCTTCCACGCTGCAGAGGTGCTGCCAGAGTTCGTCGTGTGGTCGGCGGAGCCGACTAGCACCCGGCTTCCGCTTCCTCGCTTCCTCCTCGGCGAGCTCCCGGCCGGCACCCCGGGCGGCCTCTGGCTTCAGGCCGACGGCTGCTGCAGCCGGGCCTCATGGGCTTCACTGGAGGTCTCCGCAGCCGGAGCCTGGCCCTGGCCCACGGTTGGCAGACGTTTGCCCGCGCGCATGGCCTGAGCTGTCGTTGCACCCTGCACTTCAAGTTTGACGGCGATGCCACCCTCTACGTGAGGGTGTTTGGGGAAGATGGTCGCCGAGCAGGGTGCTTCCCCGAGGGCGATGACCGCGGCCGGGAACCCAGCTCCGGCGATGATGGAGAAGACAGCGCTCGCGTGACATGCGGTGCTCGGGGTTCCCCAAGCTTCTCCGGTTCTTCTTCAGGCGGCGACTCTTCCAGCGGTGGCCGCGGTCAGCCTCCACGCCGTCGCATCTGCTTGGGAGGTGGTAGCGTGTCCGCCCGCCGTCGCGCCCCGGTGAAGCGCGAGAGGGAGTCTGCCTGAGCCCCAGACGCAGCGCGAGTCTTCCCTGCAGGTCGGTGTGAGGCGAGCTGTGCCTGATCTGTTCTTTCTTTTCCTTTTTCCTGCGTAAAAAAGACAGTAGTGTGGAGCCCCGCGGGGGCGTGTTTGGGTTATTGCCGTTAATCATCATTTTGCTTCCGTTATCATGCCTTCCGGCTACATGCCCGCGTGTGCATAGTTCCCGGCCCCAGCCGTGGGGGGCGACCGACCCAAGCCCTGTGTTCGTGTCGCGATGCCCGTGGGGCACGGACTGGAGGGGTGCTCCTGTAATGGACCCAGGTCGCGAACCCTTTGAACGACTAGGACAGGAACACTCGCGAGGGCGCTCGGCTGTCCCCCCCCCTCGCGAGGCCTTGCATAAGAGAAATCGAGGCAGGAGAGTGAAAAGTCGAAGAACCACAAGCCAAAGACGGCAACAACTTCAATAAAACTTTGAATGAGAAGGAACAAGCCAACTGTGGAAAGCAAATGAAAAGCCGTGTCCGGCACCTAATCTAGTCTTCGACGTCTTCTCACCAGCGTGGAGCTAAGTGCTGCCACTGGGCGTGGGAGGGAGCCCCAGGGCCTGAGGCCGGCGCTCCTGAGACTCCGGGGCGTGTACAGCCCCAACTCATTATTACGTGAGAGTGTCATGGGCGGCGAGCTTCACAGGCATTGGCCTTCTTCACAGGCTCCGGGCCTTTTCCAAAATGCGACAGCTTCACAGGCATTCGCCTTCTTCACAGGCTCCGGGCCTTTTCTAAAACGCGACAGCTTCAGAGGCATTCGCCTTCTTCACAGGCTCTGGGCCTTTTCCAAAACGCGACAGCTTCATAGGCATTCGCCTTCTTCACAGGCTCTGGGCCTTTTCCAAGACGCAACAGTTTCACAGGCATTCGCCTTCTTCACAGGCTCCAGGCCTTTTCCAAAACACGACAGCTTCACAGACATTCACCTTCTTCACAGGCTCTGGGCCTTTTCCAAGACGCAACAGCTTCACAGGCATTCGCCTTCTTCACAGGCTCTGGGCCTTTTTAGGGGTAGAACCTCCGGAGGTGCTGGATGTTCCATGCGTTCTGGACCGGCACCCCCTCCTGAGTCTCCAAGCACGCGGAGCCAGGCCTGGAAACATGAACAACTTTGAACGGGCCCTCCCACATGGGAGAGAGCTTGTGCAGCCCCTCCCTGGAGAGAACCCGCCTGAGCACGAGGTCTCCTACCTCGAGAGTTCTGGGGCGGATGTTGCGGCAGTGATATCACCGCAGTGCTTGTTGGTACCTCGCCGCTCGCAGCGCGGCTTCTCGGCGACGTTCCTCCCCCAGCACGAGGTCCATCCCCCGCATGGCGTCCTGCTGTGCCTCGTTGAACACCAGGACCCGCGCGGAGTGACATATGACCTCATGAGGGAGGACCGCTTCGGCTCCATAGACCAGGAAGAACGGGGTCTCTCCAGTCGGCTTGGTCACGGTTGTGCGGATGGACCACAACACGGACTGAAGCTCGTCGTACCAACCTCTTCCGCAGGCCTCCAGCTTCTTATTGAACGTCCTGGTCTTGAGGCCCCTCAGGACCTCTGCGTTGGCTCGCTCGGCCTGGCCGTTGCTTCGGGGGTGCGCCACCGAAGCGTAGCATATCTGCGTTCCAAGGTTAGCACAGTATGTTTTGAAGAGGTTACTGGTGAACTGCGAACCGTTGTCCGTGATGATGCGGCTCGGCACCCCGAACCGACTCACGATGCCCTTGATGAACTTGACCGCAGAACCCGCGGGAATGGTGCGGACAGCCTCTACTTCAGCCCACTTGGTGAACTTGTCCACGGCGACGTAGAGGTAGTGGTAGCCCCCTAGCGCCCGAGGAAACGGGCCCAAGATGTCCAGCCCCCAGACTGCGAATGGCCATGAAGGGGGTATAGTCTGCAGGCCTCCTGCTGGCTGATGGATCTGCTTGGCGTGGAACTGGCAGGCCTCACAAGCTTTCACTAGTTCGACGGCGTCATTGAGCGCGGTGGGCCAATAAAACCCACTGCGGAACGCCTTGCCGACGAGGGTCCGTGATGATGAATGATGTCCACAGTCTCCGCCGTGTATATCTTCCAGCAGTTCCTTCCCTTGCTCCCTGGGGATGCAGCACAGAGATACATCGTTTGGTCACTTTCGGTAGAGCTCTCCATCCTTGATGCAGTATGCCGTGGCCTGGCGTGCCACTCGCTCCGCTTCCTCCTCCTTCTCCGACAGGGTCCCTTGTGTTAAGTAACTCCAGAGCTCCGTGATCCAGCATCCCTCCTAAGGTTCCATTGTCAGGAGCAGGCGTGCTCCTGAGGCCGGGCCACAGGCCGGAGCTCTTGAGGCAGGTGGCTGGGGGAGCTTCTCCCGAGGCTGAGCCGTGTTTGACAATGACGGCAGGGCTGAGGGCTTGAAGAGCCGCTCCTCGAAAACGCCAGGCTCCTGAGGTAACCGCCTGGACGCCCGTTTGGCGATGTCGTCGGCCTCCTGATTGGTGCCACGGGGCACATGCTGCAACTCCAACCCCCAGAACTGCTTCTCCATCCTGCGGACCTCCGCAAGGTAGGCTTCCATGTGCTCATCTTTCGGCTCGTACACCTTGTTGGAGAAATTGACAAGGAGCTGCGAATCGCCCTTGATGGTGAGGCGTTTCACCCCCATTGCAACTGCGGCCGTCAAGCCCACTATTAAACCTTCATACTCCGCTATGTTGTTGGAGACCTTTTCACCTTGATGGAAATAGAGCTGCACGGCGTAGTAGAGCTTGTCCTGAGTGGGCGATATAAGCACCGCCCCAGCCCAGCGCCATGCCTGGAGAACGCCCCATCGAAGTACATGACCCAGCCTTCTGGCGCCTCGCTTCCCGGGGAGAGGGACCGATCCTCGTCGGCCTTGAGGCCTGGTGCCTCCGTCCATTCTGCCACAAAATCCGCCAACGCTGCTCCCTTGATGACTCTGGTCGTGCTGAATTCGAGATGAAACGCTTGCAGTTCTATGTTCCACTCAGCGACCCTTCCAGCTGAGTTAGGGCTCCTAAGCACTCTCTCCAGGGGGTATGACGAGACAACCTTGATGGGGTGACCCTGAAAATAGTGCCGCAGCTTGCGCGAGGCCACCAGTAGCGCGAGGAGGAGTTTTTGAGGCATGGGGTACCGTGCCCTCGCATCCCGCAACACCGTGCTGACGAAGTACACCGGGTGCTCGACGAGGTTGGATGCATCAGTGCTAGCGGCTCCCTTCGGAGACCATGGTGCCTCTTGAGGCGATGAGGCCTCCTGAGGCTGGCCATCTGGGGGAGGGGCCTCTTCTGCCTTCGGTGCACTCCTCTGCGGCGGCTGATCCTCCTCAGCCGCGGTGGCGGTTTCTATGGGCCTTCCTTGTTCCTGTTTTGCCTTGTCCCGGGCTGCTGCTGCGGTTTTGATTCGACGCTCCTCTCTAACCGCCACCAGGGCTGCGCAGGCGGAGTACGGAGTGGCAGTGAGGTAAAGCACCAGGGGCTCTTGAGGGCGCGGAGCCACCATGACCGGTGGGCTAGTCAGGTATCTCTTGAGATCCTGGAACGCCTTGTCGGCCTCTTCAGTCCACTCAAAGGGCCCCTTTTTCTTCATTAGCTGGAAGAAGGGCAGCGCTCGTTCCCCCAACTTGGAGATGAAGCGCCCTAGCACGCTCACACACCCAGTGAGGGTCTTTGGCGGGCTCATGTCTTCCACCGCCTTGACCTTTTCCGGGTTAGCCTCGATGCCTCGGTGGGACACAAGGAAACCCAAGAGCTTGCCCGAGGGGACTCCGAACACACACTTCTCTGGGTTGAGCCGTAGGTTCACTGCGTTGAGGCTCACGAAGGTTTCCTCCAGGTCTTGTATCAGGGTCCTGGCCTCCCGAGACTTTACCACAATGTCATCGACGTAAGCTTCAACATCCTTCCCGAGCTGCGGGCCCAAGGTGATGTGCATCAGCCGCTGAAAGGTCGCCCCTGCGTTACGCAGCCCGAATGGCATGCATGTGTAGCAGTACACCCCACACGGGGTTAGGAAGGCTGTCTTTTCGACGTCTTCTACCGCCATCTTGATCTGGTGATACCCAGAGAAGGCATCCAAGAAGCATAGCAGGTCGCATTCCGCAGTGGAATCGACGATCTGGTCGATGCGTGGGAGCGGGAACGGATCTTGCGGGCATGCTTTGTTGAGTTTGGTGAAGTCGACACACATGCGCTCCTTCCCTCCCTTCTTTGGCACAACGACAGGGTTGGCCAACCAATCCGGGTATCGGACCTCGCGAATGACCCCAGCAGCTTCTAATTTGCGGGTCTCTTGGATGATGAAGGCCTGCTTTTCTGTGGACTGCCGCCTGGCCTTCTGCTTCACAGGGCGCACGTTGGGGCACACGTTGAGGTGATGCTCGATTACTCTCCTAGGGATCCCTGCCATCTGGTCAGGCTCCCAAGCGAATACCTTCTTGTTTGCGCGCAGGAACCCGACCAGGGCCTCCTCCTGCTCGGGTTCGAGGTTGGTGCCTATGGTGAAAGTGGCGTTGGTGGACCCGTCCTCATCGACGGGTATCTGCTTGGTTTCTGCCTTGTCTTGGGTGAACAACTGTTTCTTCTTGGCGGGTGCAGCCCCCTTGGGCTCGGGGGTCTCCAAGTCGGCGGGCTGTGCCGACGCCGCCGTCTTGAAGGCGAGCTTGAGCACCCGCAGCGCGTCTCCGGTGTCCCCATGCACGGTGAGGACACCGCTGCTCCCGGGCATCTTCATGAGGTTGTACGCCGGGTGCGTCGCGGCCATGAACTGGGCCAGCGCTGGGCAGCCGAGGATGGCGTTGTAGGGGAGACCGATGGAGGCGATGTCGAAGTCGACCAGCTCCGTGTGGAAGTTGTTGTAGGTGCCGAAGGTTACTGGGAGCCGGATCTGTCCCAAGGAGCTGGATGATCCGCCCCCAACGCCTGAGAAGGGCCGGCTGGGTTGCAGTCGTTCCAGGGGTATGCAGAGGAGGTTGAAGGCCTCGACCGAGAGCACACTGAGGCCCGCGCAGATGGTGGGGGTGCACAGCATGGGGAGCGCACCCGAGCAGGCCGAGTTGGAGGGGTGGTCCTCCGAGCTGAAGGTCAGGCCGGCCTTGGGCGCCACCCGGTCCGGGAGAGCCCCCTGCCGCGTGGAAGCGGCGATGACCCGGCGGATGAACGGCTTGACGTGGTGACTTGTAGGCGGCGCCTGTGAGCCGCCCAGGAGGGCCGCGACGACCGGGGGTGTTGGCGTAGCGCGATGGGCGGGGAAGAGGCTGCGGAGCTCTTCCCAAGAGGCCACGGAGGCTACCGGCAGGTGGAGCAGCCATGTGCGTGGAGCGCCGATGAGGGCCATGGGGAGCCAGTTGTCCATGACCCTATTGTCACCTCCAGCTTCGAGGAGGGCCTCCTCGCTCGCTAGCAAGAAGGCCAGCGGATCTTTCACGCCGCCGTAGCGCGGCGGCGTCGTTGGCTTGAACTTGTCCGGCCACCGTACCCGTTGCAGGGCTGGGGCCAGGGCTCGGAGCCCCCTGGCCCCCGTGCTGGCGCCGGCGGCTGGAGCGGGAGACGCGCTACTCATCGCGAGGTAGGCCGCGGCGGTGGCGGAAGAGAAAACTCCGGTGCACCCCTACCTGGAGCGCCAAATGTCGGATTTCGGGTTCTGGTAGACCCTTGAGGTTCGAACACTGGGGTGCGCGCGGAGATTTAGCCTCCTACCTACCTGCACCCCTCCGCCTCGCTAAGATCTAAGCTATGGAAAGAACAACATGAGAGACACAGGGTTTATACTGGTTCGGGCCACCGTTGTGGTGTAATACCCTACTCCAGTGTGTGGCGTGGTGGATTGCCTCCTGGGCTGATGATGATGAACAATACAAGGAAGAACAGCCTCGCGAGGGTTTGCTCTTGACTGGGGCGATGAACTACTGGTAGGAGTTCAGTCACCCTTCTCCCTCTCTCTGATTGTTGATTCTCTCATTCTCTGATCCCTCCATCCCGTGGGGGGCTGGTCCTATTTATAGAGGCCCTGGTCCTCTTCCCAAATATCGAGCGGGAAGGGAGCCAACAATGGCGGGCTAATTTGAAGGGGGACAGCTAGTACCAGCTATCCTGACAAAAGTAGTCTTCGCCTGCATAAAGCTCTGGTGGTGACGCCGTCTTGGGCTCCATGATGACCTCCGTCTTGCAGTCCTCCTGGTCCTGGTCTTGTTGCACCGAAATGGCAACCTTTGCCTGATGCCTCGGTACTCCGCGGCTGCGCTTGCCCCCTTTGCACCAAAGAGGAAAGGAGGACACTGCGCGGGATGGCACGCGCCTGGCGCCCTTGGTCGTCATGGCTTGCGTCACGGGCACCTCGTGAGGTACCCCGCCTTGATCTCTCCGCCTCCTCGCGAGCCAGCCTGATGAGGCCGTGCCTGAGGAAGCTCCGCGTCATCCGCCCTGCGAGGCTTGGCCCCTCGCGAGGGTCTTGGGTCTGTGTTGATGAAGATGGGCCGTGCTGGGCCCCCCTTTGAGCCACGCCGCAGGCCGCAGGCAGGCAAGTCTGGGGACCCCCGTTCCCAGAACGCCGACAGTTGGGGAACGTAGTAATTTCAAAAAAATTCCTACGCACACGCAAGATCATGGTGATGCATAGCAACGAGAGGGGAGAGTGTTGTCTACGTACCCTCGTAGACCGTTCGCGGAAGCGTTATATCAACGGGGTTGATGTAGTCGTACGTCTTCACGTCCGACCGATCCAAGTACCGAAAGCACGGCACCTCCGAGTTCTGCACACGTTCGGCTCGGTGATGTCCTCGCCTTCTCGATCCATCAAGAGGGGCGAAGTAGTAGATGAGTTCCGGCAGCACGACAGCGTGGTGACGGTGTTGGTGAAGAACAATCTCCACAGGGCTTCGCCTAAGCACTACGAAAACTATGACGGAGGATAAACTAGAGGGGACGGGGTTGCCGGCACACGACTTGGTGTTTCTTGATGTGTCTTTGGTGCTAGCCCTACCCCTCTATTTATGTGTTGAGCCCTGGGGTCGAAACTTGGAGTAAAAGCCTCCTCAAAGTCGGTTTCACCCGAAAGGCAAGAGTCCTTCTCGGACTCCTGGGGTAGACGCCAGGGTTCCCGGCGTCTACCCCCTAGACGCCAGGGTTCCTGGTGTCTAGCCTCTCGTTTCCGCAGAACTTCCTTTTGCACTTTCCAAAAGCCTCGCGGGCTTTCCCCTTTGGCCCAAATAAAGTGTTCTTGTGCCCAAACATTTCGGGAAACATCCGGAACCCCTTCCGGTGAATTCCCGAACCCTTCCGGAGATCAAACACTACTATCCCATATATCACACTTTATCTCCGGACCATTCCGGAGTTCCTCGTCATATCTGTGATCTCATCCAAAACTCCGAACAACATTCGCTCACCAACATACATAACTCATAGTACTATATCGTCAACGAACGTTAAGCCTGCGGACCCTACAGGTTCAAGAACTATGTAGACATGACCGAGACACCTCTCTTGTCAATAACCAATAGCGGGACCTGGATGCCCATATTGGCTCCTACATATTCTACGAAGATCTTTATCGGTCAGACCGCATAACAACATACGTTGTTCCCTTTGCCATCGGTATGTTACTTGCCCGAGATTCGATCGTTGGTATCTCAATACCTAGTTCAATCTCGTTACCGGCAAGTCTGTTTACTCGTTCCGTAACACATCATCCCGCACCTAACTCATTAGTTGCAATGCTTGCAAGGCTTATAGTGATGTGCATTACCGAGTGGGCCCGGAGATACCTCTCCGACAATCGGAGTGACAAATCCTAATCTCGAAATACGCCAACCCAACAAGTACCTTCAGAGACACCTTTAGAGCACCTTTATAATCACCCAGTTACGTTGTGACATTTGGTAGCACACAAAGTGTTCCTCTGGTAAACGGGAGTTGCATAATCTCATAGTCATAGGAACATGTATAAGTCATGAAGAAAGCAATAGCAACAAACTAAACGATCAAGTGCTATGCTAACAGAATGGGTCAAGTCAATCACATCATTCTCTAATGATGTGATCCCATTAATCAAATGAAAACTCATGTCTATGGCTAGGAAACTTAACCATCTTTGATTCAACGAGCTAGTCAAGTGGAGGCATACTAGTGACATACTGTTTGTCTATGTATTCACACATGTATTATGTTTTCGGTTAATACAATTCTAGCATGAATAATAAACATTTATCATGATATAAGGAAATAAATAATAACTTTATTATTACCTCTAGGGCATATTTCCTTCAGTCTCCCACTTGCACTAGAGTCAATAATCTAGTTCACATCGCCATGTGATTTAACATCAATAGTTCACATCACCATGTGATTAACTCACATAGTTCACATCGTCATGTGACCAACAGCCAAAGGGTTTACTAGAGTCAATAATCTAGTTCACATCGCTATGTGATTAATACCCAAAGAGTACTAAGGTGTGATCATGTTTTGCTTGTGAGAGAAGTTTAGTCAACGGGTCTGCCATATTCAGATCCGTACGTATTTTGCAAATTTCTATGTCAATAATGCTCTGGACGGAGCTACTCTAGCTAATTGCTCCCACTTTCAATATGTATCCAGATTGAGACTTAGAGTCATCTGATCAGTGTCAAAACTTGCATCGACGTAACCCTTTACGACGAACCTTTTGTCACCTCCATAATCGAGAAACATATCCTTATTCCACTAAGGATAATTTTGACCAATGTCCAGTGATCTACTCCTAGATCACTATTGTACTCTCTTGCCAAACTCAGGGCAGGGTATACAATAGGTCTGGTACATAGCATGGCATACTTTATAGAACCTATGGCTGAGGCATAGGGAATGACTTTCATTCTCTCTCTATCTTCTGCCGTGGTCGGTTTTTGAGTCTTACTCAACTTCACACCTTGTAACACAGGCAAGAACTCCTTCTTTGACTGTTCCATTTTGAACTACTTCAAAATCTTGTCAAGGTATGTACTCATTGAAAAACTTATCAAGCGTCTTGGTCTATCTCTATAAATCTTGATGCTCAATATGTAAGCAGCTTCACCGAGGTCTTTCATAGAAAAACTTTTATTCAAGTATCCCTTTATGCTATCCAGAAATTCTATATCATTTCCAATTAGTAATATGTCATCCACATATAATATCAGAAATGCTACAGAGCTCCCACTCACTTTCTTGTAAATACAGGCTTCTCCAAAAGTCTATACAAAACCAAATGCTTTGATCACACTATCAAAGCGTTTATTCCAACTCCGAGAGGCTTGCACCGGTCCTTAAATGGATCGCTGGAGCTTGCACACTTTGTTAGCTCCCTTTGGATCGACAAAACCTTCCGGTTGCATCATATACAACTCTTCTTCCAGAAATCCATTCAGGAATGCAGTTTTGACATCCATCTGCCAAATTTCATAATCATGAAATGCGGCAATCACTAACATGATTCGGACAGACTTAAGCATCGCTACAGGTGAGAGGGTCTCATCGTAGTCAATCCCTTGAACTTGTCGAAAACCTTTTGCAACAAGTCGAGCTTTATAGACAGTAACATTATCGTCAGCGTCGGTCTTCTTCTTGAAGATCCATTTATTCTCAATTGCTTGCCGATCAACGGGAAAGTCAACCAAAGTCCACACTTTGTTCTCATACATGGATCCCATCTCAGATTTCATGGCTTCTAGCCATTTTGCGGAATCTGGGCTCACCATCGCTTCTTCATAGTTCGTAGGTTCATCATGATCTAGTAGCATGACTTCCAGAACAGGATTACCGTACCACTCTGGAGCGGATCTTACTCTGGTTGATCTAAGAGGTTCGGTAATAACTTGACCTGAAGTTCCATGATCATCATCATTAACTTCCTCACTAATTGGTGTAGGTGTCACAGAAACCGGTTTCTGTGATGAACTACTTTCTAATAAGGGAGCAGGTACAGTTACCTCATCAAGTTGTACTTTCCTCCCACTAACTTCTTTCAAGAGAAACTCCTTCTCTAGAAAGGATCCATTCTTGGCAACGAATGTCTTGCCTTCGGATCTGTGATAGAAGGTGTACCCAACAGCCTCCTTTGGGTATCCTGTGAAGACACATTTCTCCGCTTTGGGTTCGAGCTTATCAGGTTGAAGCTTTTTTCACATAAGCATCACAGCCTCAAACTTTAAGAAACGACAACTTTGGTTTCTTGCCAAACTACAGTTCATAAGGCGTCGTCTCAACGGATTTTGATGGCGCCCTATTTAACGTGAATGCGGCCGTCTCTAAAGCATAACCCCAAAACGATAGCGGTAAATCAGTAAGAGACATCATAGATCGCACCATATCTAGTAAGGTACGATTACGACGTTCGAACACATTACGCTGTGGTGTTCTGGGTGGCGTGAGTTGCAAAACTATTCCGCTTTGTTTCAAATGTAGACCAAACTCGTAACTCAAATATTCTCCTCCACAATCAGATCGTAGAAATTTTATTTTCTTGTTACGATGATTTTCAACTTCACTCTGAAATTCTTTGAACTTTTCAAATGTTTCATATTTATGTTTCATTAAGTAGATATACCCATATCTGCTTAAATCATCTGTGAAGGTGAGAAAATAACGATATCCGCCATGAGCCTCAACATTCATCGGACCACATACATCTATATGTATGATTTCCAACAAATCCGTTGCTCTCTCCATAGTACCGGAGAACGGTGTTTCAGTCATCTTGCCCATGAGGCACGGTTCGCAAGTACCAAGTGATTCATAATCAAGTGATTCCAAAAGTCCATCAGTATGGAGTTTCTTCATGGGCTTTACACCGATATGACCTAAACGACAGTTCCACAAATAAGTTGCACTATCATTATCAACTCTGCATCTTTTGGCTTCAACATTATGAATATGTGTATCACTACTATCGAGATTCATCAAAAATAGACCACTCTTCAAGGGTGCATGACCATAAAAGATATTACTCATATAAATAGAACAACCATTATTCTCTGATTTAAATGAATAACCATCTCACATACAACAAGATCCAGATATAATGTTCATGCTCAACGCTGGCACCAAATAACAATTATTTAGGTCTAAAACTAATCCCGAAGGTAGATGTAGAGGTAGCGTGCCGACCGCGATCACATCGACTTTGGAACCATTTCCCACGCGCATCGTCACCTCGTCCTTTGCCAGTGTTCGCTTAATCCGTAGTCCCTATTTCGAGTTGCAAATATTAGCAACAAAACCAGTATCAAATACCCAGGTGCTACTGCGAGCTCTAGTAAGGTACACATCAATAACATGTATATCACATATACCTTTGTTCACCTTGCCATCCTTCTTATCCGCCAAATACTTGGGGCAGTTTCTCTTCCAGTGTCCAGTCTGCTTGCAGTAGAAGCACTCAGTTTCAGGCTTAGGTCCAGATTTGGGTTTCTTCTCCTGAGCAACAACTTGTTTGCTGTTCTTCTTGAAGTTCCCCTTCTTCTTCCCTTTGCCCTTTTTCTTGAAACTGGCGGTCTTATTGACCATCAACACTTGATGCTCCTTCTTGATTTCTACCTCCGCAGCCTTTAGCATTACGAAGAGCTCGGGAATCGTCTTATCCATCCCTTGCATGTTATAGTTCATCACGAAGCTCTTGTAGCTTGGTGGCACTGATTGAAGAACTCTGTCAATGATACTATCAACAGGAAGATCAACTCCCAGTTGAGTCAAGTGATTATGATACCCAGACATTTTGAGTATATGTTCACTGACATAACTATTCTCCTCCATCTTGTAGCTATAGAACTTATTGGAGACTTCATATCTCTCAATCCGGGCATTTGCTTGAAATATTAACTTCAACTCCTGGAACATCTCATATGCTCCATGACGTTCAAAACATCGTTGAAGTCCCGATTCTAAGCCGTAAAGCATGGCACACTGAACTATCGAGTAGTCATCAGCTTTGCTCTGCCAGACGTTCATAACATCTGGTGTTGCTCCTGCAGCAGGCTTGGCACTTAGCGGTGCTTCCAGGACGTAATTCTTCTGTGCAGCAATGAGGATAATCCTCAAGTTACGGACCCAGTCCGTGTAATTGCTACCATCATCTTTCAACTTTGCTTTCTCAAGGAATGCATTAAAATTCAACGGAACAACAGCACGGGCCATCTATCTACAATCAACATAGACAAGCAAAATACTATCAGGTACTAAGTTCATGATAAATTTAAGTTCAATTAATCATATTACTTAAGAACTCCCACTTAGAAAGACATCCCTCTAATCTTCTAAGTGATCACGTGATCCAAATCAACTAAACCATAACCGATCATCACGTGAAATGGAGTAGCTTTCAATGGTGAACATCAATATGTTGATCATATCTACTATATGATTCACGCTCGACCTTTCGGTCTCAGTGTTCCGAGGCCATATCTGCATATGCTAGGCTCGTCAAGTTTAACCTGGGTATTCTGCGTGTGCCAAAACTGGCTTGCACCCGTTGTATATGGACGTAGAGATTTTCACACCCGATCATCACGTGGTGTCTGGGCACGACAAACTTTGGCAACGGTGCATACTCAGGGAGAACACTTTTATCTTGAAATTTAGTGAGAGATCATCTTATAATGCTACCGTCAATCAAAGCAAGATAAGATGCATAAAAGATAAACATTACACGCAATCAATATAAGTGATATGATATGGCCATCGTCATCTTGTGCTTGTGATCTCCATCTCCAAAGCACCGTCATGATCACCATCATCACCGGCGCGACACATTGATCTCCATCGTAGCATCATTGTTGTCTCGCCAATCTTATACTTCCACGACTATCGCTACCGCTTAGTGATAAAGTAAAGCATTACGGCGCAATTGCATTGCATACAATAAAGCGACAACCATATGGCTCCTGCCAGTTGTCGATAACTCGGTTACAAAACATGATCATCTCATACAATAAAATTTAGCATCATGTCTTGACCATATCACATCACAACATGCCCTGCAAAAACAAGTTAGACGTCCTCTACTTTGTTGTTGCAAGTTTTACGTGGCTGCTACGGGCTTAAGCAAGAACCGTTCTTACCTACGCATCAAAACCACAACGATAGTTTGTCAAGTTGGTGTTGTTTTAACCTTCGCAAGGACCGGGCGTAGCCACACTTGGTTCAACTAAAGTTGGAGAAACTGACACCCGCCAGCCACCTATGTGCAAAGCATGTCGGTAGAACCAGTCTCACGTAAGCGTACGCGTAATGTCGGTCCAGGCCGCTTCATCCAACAATACCGCCAAACCAAAGTATGACATGCTGGTAAGCAGTATGACTTATATCGCCCACAACTCACTTGTGTTCTACTCGTGCACAACATCAACGCATAAAACCTAGGCTCGGATGCCACTGTTGGGGAACGTAGTAATTTCAAAAAAAATCCTACGCACACGCAAGATCATGGTGATGCATAGCAACGAGAGGGGAGAGTGTTGTCTACGTACCCTCGTAGACCGTTCGTGAAAGCGTTATATCAACGCGGTTGATGTAGTCGTACGTCTTCACGTCCGACCGATCCAAGTACCGAAAGCACGGCACCTCCGAGTTCTGAACACGTTCGGCTCAGTGACGTCCTCGCCTTCTCGATCCAGCAAGAGGGGCGAAGTAGTAGATGAGTTCCGGTAGCACGATGGCATGGTGACGGTGTTGGTGAAGAACAATCTCTGCAAGGCTTCGCCTAAGCACTACGAAAACTATGACGGAGGATAAACTAGAGGGGACGGGGTTGCCGGCACACGGCTTGGTATTTCTTGATGTGTCTTTGGTGCTAGCCCTACCCCTCTATTTATATGTTGAGCCCTGGGGTCGAAACTTGGAGTAAAAGCCTCCTCAAAGTCGGTTTCACCCGAAAGGCAAGAGTCCTTCTCGGACTCCAGGGCTAGACGCCAGGGTTCCCGGCGTCTACCCCCTAGACGCCAGGGTTCCTGGCGTCTACCCTCTGGTCTCCGCAAAACTTCCTTTTGCACTTTCCAAAAGCCTCGTGGGCTTTCCCCTTTGGCCCAGATAAAGTGAACTCGTACCCAAACATTTCGGGAAACATCCGGAACCCCTTCCAGTGAATTCCGGAACCCTTCCGGAGATCAAACACTACTATCCCATATATCAAACTTTATCTCCGGACCATTCCGGAGTTCCTCGTCATATCTGTGATCTCATCCAAAACTCCGAACAACATTCGGTCACCAACATACATAACTCATAGTACTATATCGTCAACGAACAGTAAGCGTGCGGACCCTACGGGTTCGAGAACTATGTAGACATGACCGAGACACCTCTCTTGTCAATAACCAATAGCGGGACCTGGATGCCCATATTGGCTCCTACATATTCTACGAACATCTTTATCGGTCAGACCGCATAACAACATACGTTGTTCCCTTTGCCATCAGTATGTTACTTGCCTGAGATTCGATCGTTGGTATCTCAATACCTAGTTCAATCTCGTTACCGGCAAGTCTCTTTACTCGTTCCATAACACATCATCTCGCAACTAACTCATTAGTTGCAATGCTTGCAAGGCTTATAGTGATGTGCATTACCGAGTGGGCCCAGAGATACCTCTCCGACAATCGGAGTGACAAATCCTAATCTCGAAATACGCCAACCCAACAAGTACCTTCGGAGACACCTGTAGAGCACCTTTACAATCACCCAGTTACGTTGTGACGTTTGGTAGCACACAAAGTGTTCCTCCGGTAAACGGGAGTTGCATAATCTCATAGTCATAGGAACATGTATAAGTCATGAAGAAAGCAATAGCAACAAACTAAACGATCAAGTGCTATGCTAACAGAATGGGTCAAGTCAATCACATCATTCTCTAATGATGTGATCCCATTAATCAAATGACAACTCATGTCTATGGCTAGGAAACTTAACCATCTTTGATTCAACGAGCTAGTCAAGTAGAGGCATACTAGTGACATACTGTTTGTCTATGTATTCACACATGTATTATGTTTCCGGTTAATACAATTTAGCATGAATAATAAACATTTATCATGATATAAGGAAATAAATAATAACTTTATTATTGACTCTAGGGCATATTTCCTTCATTCAAAGGGGATGAGGTGTTGCTTAATGGCTTGTTTGCTCAAAATGCTTAGTGATATGCTCCAAAAACCCTCAACCACTTTCTCATATCCACATATGTCCCAAACCAAAAGTAAAACTCGGTCCCACCGATTTGATCTATGCAGCGCCACCGAGTTCATTTGACATAGCCATTGCTAGAAACCCTAATCTGTTCGGTCTCACCGATAGGGATCTCGGTCTCACCGAGATGGGATTGCAAAATCCCTTCATAACGTTTTGGTCTAACCGATATGAGAGATCGGTCCCACCGAGTTTTCAATGCAAACTCTTTGTTTCCTTTTTGTAACGTTTCGGTCTCACCGAAATGAGCGATCGGTCCCATAGAGTTTGCCTGACCAACTCTCTATTCGCCTATTATATAAATTGGTCCCACCGAGTTTATGTGATCGGTCTCACCGAGATTACGTTATGCCCTAACCCTAATGAAATCGGTCCCACCGAGTTGACACGTCAGTCCCACCAAAAATCCTAACGTTCACATCTTGAACTAAATCGGTCTGATAGAGCTTCATGATTCGGTCCCATCGAGTTTGGTAAATTGTGTGTAACGGTTAGTTTTTGTGTGGGGGCTATATATACCCCTCCACCCAACCTCCATTCATGGATAGAGTGCCTACACTTTCACCATTCATTTTCCGAGAGAGAACCACCTACTCGTGTGTTGAGACCAAGATATTCCAATCCAACCACAAGAACCTTGATCTCTAGCCTTCCCCAAGTTGCTTTCCACTCAAATCATCTTTCCACCAAATCCAAATCAGTGAGAGAGAGTTGAGTGTTGGGGAGACTATCATTTGAAGAACAAGAGAAAGGAGTTCATCATCAACACACCATCTATTACCTTTTGGAGAGTGGTGCCTCCTAGATTGGTTAGGTGTCACTTGGGAGCCTCCGACAAGATTGTGGAGTTGAACCAAGGATTTTGTAAGGGCAAGGAGATCGCCTACTTCGTGAAGATCTACCCAAGTGAGGCAAGTCCTTCATGGGCGATGGCCATGGTGGGATAGACAAGGTTGCTTCTTCGTGGACCCTTCGTGGGTGGAGCTCTCTGTGGACTCACGCAACCGTTACCCTTCATGGGTTGAAGTCTCCATCAATGTGGATGTACAATAGCACCACGTATAAGAACCACGCCAAAAATCGCCGTGTATACTTTGCGTTTGCTCCCTCTAAACTCCTCCCCTTTACCTTCATATGCAATGATTTGCATTCCGCTGCTATACTCTTCTACTTGCATGTGTAGGTTGATTGCTTGACTTGTGCTAAGTTGCTAAAAATCTGCCAAGACTTAAAATTGGGAAAAGGCTAGGTTTTTATTTGATCAAGTAGTCTAATAACCCCCCCTCTAGACATACTTTCGATCATACAAGTGGTATCGGAGCCTTGGTCTCCATTTGCCTTGATTTCCATAGATTTGGTGATCATAGCCTTGGGTTCACAACCTAGGAGAGTATGGTGTCTAGTGAGGGAAATTACCACCGTAGAGGTCCTTACTTTGATGGTACTAATTCTGCTAGTTGGAAGCATAAGATGAAAATGCATATTCTTGGACATAACCTTGCCGTTTGGGCTATTGTGTGTATTGGCTTGCAAGGTGAATTGTTTGATGGGAGAGAACCGAACCGTGAAGCTACCGTGGAATAGTTGAAGATGCTACAATACAATGGTCAAGCTTGCGATATCCTCTTCAATGGATTGTGCCCCAAAGAATTCAACAAAATCAGCCATCTTGAGAATGCAAAGGAAATTTGGGATACTTTGATTGACATGCACGAAGGTACCGAGTCCGTCAAAGAATACAAATTGGATGTGCTTCAGAGTCAGCTTGACAAGTTCAGAATGAAGGATGGTGAAGGTGTTGCTGAAATGTACTCTAGGCTTGCTCTCATCACAAATGAGATTGCCGGCTTAGGAAGTGAAGAGATGACCAATAGATTCATCATCAAGAAGATCCTAAGAGCCTTGGATGGAAAATATGATACCGTGTGCACATTGATCCAAATGATGCCCAATTACAAAGATCTCAAGCCAACCGAAGTCATTGGTAGAGTTGTTGCTCATGAGATGTCACTCAAGGATAAAGGAGAGCTTCACAACAAGTGAAGTGGTGCTTACAAAGCCTCACGTGATGCTCCTACATCATCAAGTGAGAAACAAGCCTTCAATGATGAATTGAGCCTAATGGTGAAGAACTTCAACAATTTCTACAAGAGTAGAAGCAAAGAAAGAAGTTCCAAGTCAAGGTCCTACAATGACAAAAGATCTTCCAGTCGTGAGTGCAATTGCTACAAATGTGGAAGACCCAGGCACTACTCAAATGAGTGTACGACTCCCTACAAAAGAAGAGAAGATTCACCCAAAAGGAGAAGTAGAAGAGAAGAATCACCTCCAAGAGAGAGAAGGAGTAGATATGATCATTACGAACAAAGAACCTCTCACAGAAGCAAGGATTCAGAAAGGAAGGACAAGTCATCAAGGAGCTGCACAAAACGAAGACATCAAGCTCACGTTGGTGAATGGGTATCCGGCTCTGACTCCGACCATCACTCCGAGAGAAGTTATCACTCCGACTCGGAATATACTCAAGATGAAGGTGTTGCCGGTCTAGCACTTGTGTCAACCAACTCCTACGACATATTTGACTCACCAAATGAAGGAATTGGAAGATGCTTCATGGCTAAAGGCCCCAAGGTATCACACCCCGAGTATGTTGATTTCAATAGTGATGAAGATGATTTGCTAGGTGATGATGATTTACTTGTTGACAACTCTAGTGATGAAAACTATGATGATATTGCTATTAATCATGCTAATCAAGATAAAACGAATGACGATGATAAGAAGGAGATTGAGCGTCTAAGTAAAGGACTAAACACTCTTAAGTTAGCTCATGAAACTACCTTGGAAGATCATCGAGAGCTTTTAAAGACTCATGAGAAGCTATGCTTTAAAAAACTCAACCTTGAGCAAGAGCATGGGTTCTTAAAAGCAATAAATGATGATCTTCGCAAGAAAAGTTCTTACATTGCCAAGGATTTACTCTTGTCAATTACATGCCACAAGTAAAATCTGGCAACAGGAGTAAGAAAGATTCTTCTTCTACTAGTAACAATAATCATGTTAAATCCAATATTGTTGCTTCTAGTAGTTCTCTTGATTCCACTAATGACTCTCTTAGCCAAGTTATACTTGAGCAAGAAAATAGCTTATTGAAGGGAATTATAGAGAAAGGTGTTTACAAGAGCCTTGCCGGGAGTAAGCAATTTGAGGAAATTGTACGCAAGCAAGGAAGACACTGAAAGAATCAAGGAATTGGTTTTGAATGAAAGTTCAATGCCAATGGAGTTGAGTGGGAAGAAGATCAATACCCCAAGATGAAGTTTGTTCCTCAACAAGAGAAGTATGATCCTACTTCCTTCAAGGGGACACAAGCTCAAGATGATCTTCCACCACAAGACCACAAGCAAAAAGGCAAGGACATGCTTCAAGAGGAGATTGATGCATTTGAAGAAGCTCCCAAGGCCTTGGTCAAGTGGGTTCCCAAGACTACATCAAGTTCCACTTCATCAAGTACGACTACAACTCCAAGGATTCCCATCAAGTTGATGTGGATCCCGAAGAAGAAGAACTAAAGAGTTCATGAGGGTGACTCCGCTAACATACTTCACTCATATCATTTTGGCAAGAAGAATTGCAAAAAACTTCCACATCTTACACTAGTTCAAGGAGTCACAAACCCTCTTGTTGGTAAGACAAGGGACAAGGTAATCTAACGCTTTCATGGACATCATATTGTGTGAATTTCACTGTATGTCTGTGGATATCCTTGTTTGTTCCTTGTGGGACTAACCCATGTAGATATTGAAAGTGCAACTCACTCCAATGGATAGCTCCGGATGATCTACATCAACATTGAGCATCCACATCTTCAAAATCTACATGAAGTCATCATCGACAAAACCCAAGGTTATTAGTTCATCCCTCTTAGGGGGGATATCACATCTAGGGGGAGCTTTACTCTAAGAATTGAGCTAAAGCAAGTCTAATGGTGTGAACACACCAATGCTTTATGTAAAAGTGGTAACCCCACTTGTGCTTAAATGATGAGTATGGCCTATGATCAAATGTTCTCATTTGACTCCTAAGTCAATATACTCATATATAGATGACCTAGTCATCGCCAATTGCTTGATAGATGCTAGAGTGTTCGTGCATGCTTTGCCACATATTCCATTTGTCATTTTATTGTGTGAGCATGTTGGTTGCATATTTTACTCATTCGAGGACATCCATTTGTTGCTTTGATTGTTTGGCTTTTCTTCTTTTGCCAAATGGATGGACAAGAATGCCTTGGAACCTCCTCTAGCTATCTATGCTCTTCTTGTCTCAAACTCTATTCATGCTACATCACAAAGTTTGATCAAGTCAGATTCGAACCCTCCATGTGAGCAGCACTCGGAGTCACCGATTCGTCATAGACTTAAACTTCCAAAACCTCTCTGTGCATTTCGGTCTGATCGATTCATCCTTTTTGGTCTGACCGAGTTCACTGAGTTGATCTAGGTCTTCAATCTTGGTGCAACCAATTAGAACATTTCGGTCACACCGAGTTGCAGTAACCGCTTGCGATTCTGCATCTCGGTGCCACCGAGTTGTTCCACTCGGTCACACCGATAGGGTCAGGATATATATACTGACGGGTCAAATTTTGGAAATTCCTCCAAAACCTCTCAGCCCACGCGTGTCCTGATCTACCGTCTCAGATCTCCGAGTCATCCTCTCGTCGCTAGTGACCTCCCGCCGCTGGTCTCCGTTGCCGTCAACGGATTTCAACACCGCCGTTGTTGCCGTAGCGAACTCATCGCCAAGGTAGGGTATGAGTTTGACCCCTTGTGCATTCTTTTTACCTCCGATTCTGAGCACAAGGTCAATGCATGTTTCTTACCACGTATGAGATCTTCCTATCCAGCAAAAACTTCCTTTAGTTTATATTTGATTCGAAAATTTAGGGTTAGGTTTCCGTTGAACTCATCTCGGACCGACCGAGTTGTGGAAATTAGTCTCACCGATTTGGCTCAGGCCATTGCACTTGCATGTCTCGGTCTAACCGAAACTGGCAAATCGGTGTGACCGAGTTCAACTCTTTGTGAAACCCTAGCAATCTCGGAGTCACTGAACTTTGTCTCGGTCTGACCGATTTCACTAGTTTAGACTCCAAAAGTTGCTTCGGTGTCACCGAGTTTAGCAAATCGGTAGCTCCGAAATGCTTTCTGTGGAAAACTAAAAGTAAGTTTTTGACTCATTTGTTTTGCAAAATCTCGGCACTTTGTGATGCTCATCCACTCTATCTCATATATAACTATTCACAAGGTCAGCTGTTAGTTTGCTTAGCTAGAATGTCTGATCAGAGTGATAGCCAGAATAAGTCAGAAGAGCAGATGAATCTGAGTGAGGGCACTAGTCCCTCTGACAGTTATGATGAAGGTAGCAGAAGTACTCCTAGCAACCTGCCTAAGGTTGCTACTAGGCAGAGGAGGAAGAGAAATTCTGAGTCTGAAGATGAAGACTATGTGGCTGCTGAGGAGGAAGTGAGCTCCAAGAAAAAGGTTGTCAAGAAGGAGTTTGGCTCAGCTGCATCCACCAAGCCTGGTATGCACAAGAAGGCTCCTGCAAAGAGAGTGCCCATGTCAAAAGCCAGAGCCTCAACTCAGGAAACCATGAGTTCACTCTTGAACCAAAAGATGCTGGTGAGGGCAAGAAGAGGAAAGAAAGGGTCAAGAATACTATGGCCAAATTCATTGGGAGATCCTCTATGATGGTAGATCCAGCTAAGGATGAGGAAGAAGAGGAAGAGGATGTTGCACCAGCACCCAAGTCTCAAAAGCTGATGGGGGATGTCATCAAGTCTGGGGCTGCCCCTTCTAAGCCCAAGACCGCCCCCAAAATTTCTGCTCCAGCTCCCAAGTCTGCACCCAAGAGGAGCAAAAGGAATATACCAGTTGTTGAGAAGAACAAGGCCCCAGTGCCTGAAACTGAAGTTGAAGAAGAAGATGATGCTGAACCCCAAGTGCTTAGGAAGCTCAAGCCAAAGATCCCTGACCATGATTATCGGTGTCAAAACCGGCGGATCTCGAGTAGGGGGTCCCGAACTGTGCGTCTAGGCTGGATGGTAATAGGAGGCAGGGGACACAAAGTTTTATGCAGGTTCGGGCCCTCTTGATGGAGGTAAAACCCTATGTCCTGCTTGATTAATATTGATGATATGGGTAGTACAAGAGTAGATCTACCACGAGATCAGAGAGGCTAAACCCTAGAAGCTAGCCTATGGTATGATTGTATGTTGTGATTGTTGTCATACGGACTAAAACCCTTCGGTTTATATAGACACCGGAGAGGGTTAGGGTTACACAAGGTCGGTTACAAAGGAGGAGATATCCATATTCGTATTGCCTAGCTTGCCTTCCACGCCAAGTAGAGTCCCATCCGGACACGAGACGGAAGTCTTCAATCTTGTATCTTCATAGTCTAACAGTCCGGCCAATGGAGATAGTCCGGCTGTCCGGAGACCCCTTAATCCAGGACTCCCTCAGTAGCCCCTGAACCAGGCCTCAATGACGATGAGTCCGGCGCGCAGTATTGTCTTCGGCATTGCAAGGCGGGTTCCTTCTCCGAATACATCACAGAAGAATTTGAATACGAGGATAGTGTCCGACCCTGCAAAATAAGTTCCACATTCCACCGTAGAGAGAATAATATTTTCGCAGATCTAATTTGCTGGCTTGGTTTGGCAGCATGACGTTACGTCATGGCCCGGTGATTATTCGAACCATTTCTTTTAACCAGCCCCGCACATAACGCGAGGCAGTTTTTCGACATGTCTTGTCAAAGCAGAGATCGTGTCCCCTTATTACGGGATTCTCATCAATACGGGCATGGGTAACCCAACCGCGCCATCAATTGCAGCGCTTGGGGGATAAGCGAGTTTTACCAGGCAAGTGGGGACGCTTAGTTTCGTCCGCCCATATAAAGGGATAAGGATTCACCTTTCTATCCACGCCTTCTTCCTCCTCTGCTCATCCGTTTTCGCACACTCGAGCTCTAGTGCCCAAGTCCGCACTTCCCACCTCGACCTTCTCCAATCATGTTTGGAGCGGGAGGCAAGTGGATGGTCTCCTCCGTCACGGAGGGAGACATCAAGAAACTGAGGAGAACCGGATACCTTCCCGACGACATCGCGCACCGGCTCCTAGATGAGGGGTAGCTCATCCCCACCCCCAGGCCCCATGAGAGGGTGGTATTCCTCACCCATTTCCTCCATGGACTAGGATTCCCTCTCCATCCCTTCGTCCTGGGGCTCATGTTTTATTACGGCCTGGATTTCCACGATCTGGCCCCGAACTTTATCCTCAACATCTCGGCGTTTATCGTCATTTGCGAGGCCTTCCTCCGCATCAAGCCCCACTTCGGCTTATGGCTGAAGACCTTCAATGTCAAGCCGAAGGTGGTGGGTGGCCGCCAGGCGGAGTGCGGAGGCGCCATGGTGGGCAAGATGCCCAACATAACATGGCTCGAGGGCTCCTTTGTGGAAACCATAAAGGGGTGGCAATCGGGGTGGTTCTATATCACCGAGCCGCGCGATCCCGCATGGGTAGCGGCCCCCGAGTTCCGATCCGGCTTCCCCATGTGGCTCACCTCCTGGAAAGAGAAGGGCCTATCCTGGGGTAATTCGAAAGAGCTGACTGGAGTCCAAACATGTATTCAAAACATGGTGGACAAGAAGCTCAAGCTTGTCAACATAGTCCAAGTTATGCTCATCCGCCGGATACTCCCGTGCCAACAACGGGAGTTCAACTCGTGGGAATTCAATCCGGCGCAACGCCGAACTCTGAACAGGCTCTTCGACACAACTCATGAAGACGCCTGGAGGGTGCTGTTCAAAAGTGCTGAGGTCCCCCCCCCCTATTACTGAGGATCGCGGATTCAGTGCGAAGCGCCAACCAGTGCGGTAAGCTGCTTTACCTTTCACAGGATACTTATTTTTTTATACAGATTGACTCTATGCGGGATCTAAACTCCCGTACCTTCGACAGGACTGGCAGAAGATGGCCGGACAGATCGTCTGTCCGGCTCCTTTGCCCGAAGGCCCCGCAGACGCTCTTCTGGCGAAGATGTTGACTCCGGCCCCTTATAAGGTGACGGAGAAGACCAAGAAGGCCAAGGGAGCTCGAAAGAGTTCCCGACGCCAGGCGTCGTTGGACTCACCGTCCGATGACTCCGCGGTGCACTCTTCCCCCGAAGACGAGGAAGAGGAAGAAGAAGATGCTCCCCCACCAACTGGGGGAGACAAGAAAAGGAAGGCCGCCCCAACCTGGGAGGCCGGAGGGTCCAAGAAGGGAAGGACTCTCCTTCCGGATAGTTTCACCGCCGCTGACGAAGGCGAAGGCGAGTGGTTGCCCAGGGTCAAGCCCCCGGGGAGATCGTAAGTATTCGGATACCAGAGTAACTCCTAGGATTCCTTTGTAGCACTGCTTTCGCTAACGCCGAACGCAATTATGCAGGCTGCCACGAGCCAGTATCGATGTATCATCGGACGGCTCCTTGGGCTTGTCGGACATGCATAGCGATCCAGTCCCGACCGCCACCTCCCCTCATCCTGCCGACGACGCCGAGGTGTTGTCACAAGAGGCACCGGATCGAGGGGAGATAGTCCTGAAGGCGCCTCAAGGCGACCTTCCGGGCTCCGAGAGCCGCGGGGACGGGGCCCCCGAGAGCTCCGAGTTCGGCCCTCAGCCGAACACCGTGCCGGACCCACCTGCGGTTCTGGGCTCGGGCGGGCGGTCTCCTTCTAAGAGGGGCAAGACGCCTGTGCTGGTGACCTCTGTCCATCCAGAGGCACTGGACAATCTGCTAGAAGCGCTTCGCAGCGCTTCCATCGACTGAAGCCTGTGCCAGCCTTCTAACAGGCTTTGAGGTAAGTGTTTTAAAATGTAGTAGAAATATTACCGCATAGACAGTAGCCCCTGATGCTTTGTTCGGTGTTCACAAAGAAAAGCCGAACAGAGGATCAAATAATATCGCAGGAGTCTAATATAAGTATGTCAATATGCATATGCAGGCTTCACTGCTGGCGTCCGCCGCACTAACTGCGGAGGTCGCCGTACTGAAGCAGGACCTCGAGGGGTCCAAGAAAGAGCTCGGCCTTGCCAAGAGGCAGCTCGATGAGAACAAGGGTAATTAATACCCCGTCTATAGATATGTATATATAAAAAAGGACATGATTGCAAAATGATAGGATCATTGTATGTTTGCCAGGGGCCACGACCGAGGTGGCGACCCTGAAGCAAGCGCTGGCCAAGGCCGAAGATACAGCGGCCAAGGAGCGCACCGAGCGAGAGAAGCACGAGGCTCGGGTGGGCGAGGTGCAGCAAGAGCTCCAGGCTCTTGTGGCGAAGCACGAGGCGTTGGAGCTTGACTCCAAGACGCGGGAGTCTGAGCTTGCCTGGCCCTCGAGAGTGTAAAAAGTGCCAAGGTCGAAGCCCAAAAGGCCCTCCAAGAGATCGACGCGATGAAGAAGATAGCGGCGGGTAAGGCTTTCTATATGCAAAGCAATCATGTAAAAGTAAATTACCGATTACTTACCCGGATCCAGAGCTCTTCAGGAGCATTCGCAGATTTGCCCCGCAGTGTGTCGGATGCCGCACAATTTTATCAGGCCAAGGACGGAAGCTTGACGGAGAAGTTGTTCTAGTCTCAGTATGCTGAGGCCGAACATCCAGTGCCAATGAGCGACCAGCTGAAGCAGATGGTCGAGCTACATAAGGCGGCCGATCGGGCCATGAAGAGCTTTATAGTCCGGTTGTGGCTTGGCGACGCCCTTCTGAACAGCTTCTTCGGCCTGGTGAGGCGGCTCGTGGATGCCTGCCCGCGGCTGGAGGTCGTCAAGCGATCTGTCTACATTGAAGGTGGACGTCGGGCTTTCGCCCGTGTGAAATTGCAGTGGGTCAAGCTAGACGCCATGAAGCTGATCAAGGAGGGGCCGCCAGAGGGCAAGGAGCACCGCCACCCCGAGATGTACTACGAGGGTGTTCTGCCGGTCGCCCGTCTCATCGCGGACAAGTGTTCAAAAGATGTAATATTTGAATGAGACTTGCTCGTTTTATCCTGTATGTATGAAAACTTGTTTCCTATGCGCTATGCAACGCTTGTTTGAATTTAAAATATTACCTTCTGTTTGGCTGTTTATCCAATCTGAGAGATGGCTAGTCCTCGGCTTCTGCCCCCATGCCACGAGTGCTGGGGTGTTCGGGATACACCTGAGCACTCTTGTTCCCATATTTGGGTCCTTCGAGGGAGGTGCTCAGCACAACGAACAAGGCAACCGGACTAATAATGCTTTATCACTCTCACTTAGCCATAGAATTCTATAATTTTAAATTTCGGCGAAGCCCCTGGTATTCGGAAGGACGAATTCGGGGCGCGATACATGCCTGTAAGCCGGACTGGGCCGACCCCTCGCCCTAAGCGGCATAAGTCTTTAGGGACTCGAAAAACCTCGCCGAACAGCGACCAGTCTCTCGCCTTATCATGACAGTCAGTTTTAGCTTTCTCTACTGAGGTGCTCAGCCCGGCAGAACTGGGGCACAATCGCAGTAGTTCTCCTAGCGCTACCTTAGCCGATAGAGCGGGACGTAAGGTACCAAAACATAGGAGCCGGGCAAACCCAACATTTGACCAAAGACATGATTCGGAGCTGATGCATATAATGCTATAAGTTCGGGGTGCCGCACTTGTGAAAGTGTTCGGACTTTTCACACCGCATTGTGGGGTACGTAAGCCCCTGGTGTAGTGGCCGTACCAGAGTGTATGGTTGCAAGGCGTCATTAATGAACACACACACACACACACACACACACACACACACACACATATATATATATATATATATATATAACAAGAATGCAATAATAGTCGTAATGTCATGCATTGTTTATTGAAAAATTGCGTCAAAGCAGAATGATACAGATAGTGCGATAAGCAAAGAGTAGGACTATGTCCCTTCCAAGGGCAAGCTGAGGAATGATACGAAATCGAATATTCCGCTTGTTACTATAATAAACCTGGGAATTCCGTGGTATAACGTAGCTACATGCCTCCTTGGTTGCTGCATCATGTGTTCGGCAATAGTGCTGCCGGACAGTGTTTCCAGAGATTAAGGTCCTGAAAGAAAAAGAAAAATGACAAAACGGGAAGCCCCTAGTGCGGTTTAGGCCGCGTTTTGGTGCGTGCCGCAGTTGTGCCCCCCTCCCCACCTATGCCCATGGTATTTTTAATGCGTAATTATGTACGCGCGGCATGAATATCGCCGTTGGGCTGGGATTGGGGTGGCCGCCGTATTGCTACGCGAGCTCATATCGCGCCAGGCGGTATATTTGCCGATTGCCCTGAGCACGCTTGAAGGTGTCCGAGCTTTGAAACGCCAAACTGGTTGATTGCCTTGAGAGGCTGCTTTGCGCTTCTGCTGCGAGGGCCGTGGTGTGCTCCTCTGTTCGAAGAGAGCGCTCTGTGTTTCCATTGACTGTAATAACTCCGCGAGGTCCTAGCATCCTGAGCTTGAGGTATGCATAATGCGGTACCACATTGAATCTAGCGAATGCGGTTTGCCCGAGCAGCGCGTGATACCCACTACGAAACGGGACTATATTGAAGATTAACTCTTCGCTTCGGAAATTTTCCGGGGATCTGAAGACCATCTCCAGTGTAATTGAGCCTGTGCAATGGGCCTCTACGCCTGGAATGACGCCCTTAAAGGTCGTTTTTGTGGGTTTGATCCTTGAGGGGTCTATACCCATTTTTGCGCACTGTGTCCTGATAAAGCAGGTTCAGGCTGCTGCCGCCGTCCATAAGGACTCGAGTGAGGTGAAATCCGTCGATGATTGGGTCTAGGAGCAGTGCGGCGAATCCGCCATGACGGATACTAGTGGGGTGGTCCCTGCGATCGAAGATGATCGGACAGGAGGACCAAGGGTTGAACTTTGGGGTGACTGGCTCCAACGCATATACGTCCCTGAGCGCATGCTTCCGCTCCCTCTTGGGGATGTGGGTTGCGTATATCATGTTCACCGTCCGCACTTGCGGGGGAAACCTCTTCTATCCTCCAGTGTGCGGCTGCCGGGGCTCCTCCTCGTCATCGCTATGCGGCCCCTTGTCCTTGTTTTTGGCAATTAACTTGCCGGCCTGCTGGAACACCCAACAATCCCTGTTGGTGTGATTGGCTGGCTTGTCTGGGGTGCCGTGTATTTGACACGAGCGATCGAGTATACGGTCCAAGCTGGACGGGCCCGGCGTACTTTGTTTGAATGGCTTTTTCTGCTAACCGGGTTTAGAGCCTTTGAATCCGGCATTGACTGCCGTACCCTCAGTATTTTCGCTGTTAATGTGGCGCTTATGCTTGTTGCGACGTGACCTGCTATTGCCGTCCTTGGTATCTGAGGTACCATGGTTCTTTGATATGTTATTACTGCGAGCCAGCCAGCTGTCTTCTCCTGCACAAAAGCAGGTCATGAGCGTCATGAGGGCTGCCATAGATTTCGGCTTTTCCTGACCAAGGTGCCGGGCTAGCCACTCGTCTCGGATGTTGTGCTTGAAAGCTGCTAAGGCCTCCGCATCCAGACAGTCGGTGATTTGATTTTTCTTTGTAAGGAACCGAGTCCAGAATTGCCTGGCCGACTCTTCTGGCTGCTGAATTATGTGGCTCAAGTCATCGGCGTCTGGTGGTCGCACATAAGTGCCCTGAAAGTTGTCGAGGAATGCGGCTTCCAGATCTTCCCAACAGCTAATGGAGTCCGCTGGCAAGCTGTTAAGCCAATGTCGCGCTGGTCCTTTGATCTTTAGTGGGAGGTATTTGATGGCGTGTAAGTCATCGCCGCGGGCCATGTGGATGTGTAGGAGGAAGTCCTCAATCCATACTGTGGGATCTGTTGTGCCATCGTATGATTCAATATTTACAGGTTTGAAACCTTCTGGGAATTGATGTTCCATTACTTCGTCTGTGAAGCATAAGGGGTGTGCGGCGCCTCTTTATTGGGCTATATCGCGACGCAGCTCGAATGGGTCTTGACCGCTCTGTTCAGCCCGGCCGGATTTGCTTTTACTGTATCCGGCGTGACGTTTGTCGTCTCGCAGAGTGGTGCGCCCTCGTGATCTGTAGATCGATCTTGAATTCTTTGCCTTGTCCTCCAATATGTCTCGCAGGTCTGGCATATCTCCCCATGCCTTTTTGTTTGAATGGCGTTGGGGTGGAGGCTGAGCTTTTGGCTGGAATGCCTCTCTATCACGGCCACGAGGTGGCCGATCAGCCGTATCATACGCTTCTTCCTCCAGTCGGGGTAGTAACCTACGCCTTGGGTAACTCTTGGAGGGACGCTCGAGTTTATATTCCTCGGCCGCGAGGACTTCAGTCCATTTGTCAGCTAGCAGATCTTGATCAGCTTGAAGCTGCTGCTGCGTTTTCTTCAGGCTATTTGCCATGACCATAAGCCGGCGCTTGAAGCGCTCTTGTTCGACGGGATCCTCCGGTACGGCAAATTCATCGTCGCCGAGGCTTGCCTCGTCTTCGGAGGGGGGGCATGTGATTTTCATCCTCCTCCTCTCCATCTGCCGCTCTCTCAGGAGAGCTGGCTCCTCCATCCTCCCGCTCTAAATCTTGCTAGAGGGGATTGTTGTTGTCTTCGGCACTATTCGGAGTGTTATTATCTCCTGTGCCGGTATCACCACTTTTGCTTTGGCGGGACATAGAGCGGCGCCGCTGACGTCGGCGCTTGGGTTGCTTCTTGGAGGGGTCATCCTCCGCTATCACGTCGCCATTGCCTTCGTTGGGTGTATCCACCATGTATATGTCATATGACGAGGTGGCTTTCCAGTGCCCTATAGGTGCTGGTTCATGTTCGTCTCCTACATCGTCGTCCATACCGTCGATGTCTTCGGAGTCGAAGTCGAGCATGTCGGTTAAATCATCGACAGTGGCTACGAAGTGGGTGGTGGGTGGGCGTCGAATTTCTTCATCGTCTGCATCCCAACCCTGTTGGCCATAATCCGGCCACGGCTCTCCTGACAAAGAGAGAGACCTTAGTGCATTCAGAATGTCGCCAAAGGGCGAGTGTTGAAAGATATCTGCGGCGGTGAATTCCATGATCGGTGCCCAATCGGATTCGATTGGCGGGGGCGCGGATGGTTCGTAGTCCGGAAAAGAGTCCGGCACCTTGGAGTCACGGGTTGCGCAGAGGGTTATGCTGGTGTTTGGCTCGATCGCCGTTGAGGCTGCAGCCCCTGAGGCGGTGTCTAACCACCCGTCCTCGATTGGCGCAGTTGGCTCCGAGCTAAGGGTCGGAGCTAATGCGGGCGCGGCCTCTGGGGTACTGTTCGGCGGCAGAGCTAGGTCATACCCATCGCGACAGTGTGGCGCCCGGCTGTGGCTCGAATCTGTCGAAGATCAAGTCTCCGCGGATGTCGGCTGTGTAGTTCAAACTTCCAAATCTGACCTGATGGCCAGGGGCGTAGCTTTCAATCTGCTCCAGATGGCCAAGTGAATTAGCCCGCAGTGCAAAGCCGCCGAATACGAAGATCTGTCCGGGGAGAAAAGTCTCACCCTGGACCGCATCGCTATCGATGATAGTAGGAGCCATCAAGCCTAACGGCGACGACACAGAGGAACTCTCAATGAGAGCACCAATGTTGGTGTCAAAACCGGTGGATCTCGGGTAGGGGGTCCCGAACTGTGCATCTAGGCTGGATGGTAACAGGAGGCAGGGGACACGAAGTTTTACCCAGGTTCGGGCCCTCTTGATGGAGGTAAAACCCTACGTCCTGCTTGATTAATATTGATGATATGGGTACTACAAGAGTAGATCTACCACGAGATCAGAGAGGCTAAACCCTAGAAGCTAGCCTATGGTATGATTGTATGTTGTGATTGTTGTCCTACGGACTAAAACCCTTCGGTTTATATAGATACCGGAGAGGGTTAGGGTTACACAAGGTCGGTTACAAAGGAGGACATAAACATATTCGTATTGCCTAGCTTGCCTTCCACGCCAAGTAGAGTCCCATCCGGACACGAGACGAAGTCTTCAATCTTGTATCTTCATAGTCTAACAGTCCGGCCAATGGAGATAGTCCGGCTGTCTAGAGACCCCCTAATCTAGGACTCCCTCAATGATGATAACCATCCAGTGGCAGAAAACATGAAGATCAAAAAGGATGCAGGTCTCAGACTATGGAGACAATCTGATCCATATGCTGTGAGGAGAAGGACTGCTTTGGATTACAGGTTCCACACTAAGGAGTAGCAAGATTTCTATGAAACTATCTTGCTTGATAAGAAGCCAATTGTTTGTGATATGAAGTAGGCAGATTGGAAATATATTGAAAAAAATGAAGTCCACTTTCCAGGAGTGCATGAGAGCTTCAGGCTATGTGGAGTGGACAAGTTTGTGGGTCAGAAGCTGACCAAGTGGAATGATGAACTCGTCATGCAATTCTACTCCACAACACATTTTTATCCTAATGGCAGAATTGTCTGGATGTCTGAAGGTACTAGGTACCCATCAACAGTTGCTGAGTGGGACAAACTGATCAATGCCCCTGAAGAGCAAGAGGAGGACATAGATGTATCCAAGAAGAAGAAGGATCACAACTCCATGGCTAATATGTATAAGGATCACAACTCCGGGGAAGATCTGCGAACGGTCCTGGAGAGCTCCGGATTCGGGTAAGTAACAAGTAACTCACGTTTATGTGTTTGCTTTGCATAAAGAATGCCTTACCCGCCGCTATCTTCTTCACCTCATCCAACTCCTGGAGGGTCTTCTGGGATTCGGTCTTGGCAGACTTGGCATTTTCAATAGCCACCGCGAGCTCGGACGCTTGCGTCTTTGAGTCAAGCTCCAAACTCTCATGTTTTTCTATGAGAGCCTGGAGCTCTTGCCATACCTTGCCAACCTCGGCCTCATACTTCTCCTGCTCGGTGCGCTCCGTGGACGCCCTCTTCTCGGCCTCGACCAGCGCTTGCTTAAGGGTCGCCACCTCAGACGTGGCCCCTACAATAGCCATGATAATCCTGTCATTTTTTGCAATTGCACCTTTTTATATATGTTTAAACAAGGTATTTCTTACCTTCATTGTCCTCGAGCTGCTTCTTGGCACGCCCGAGCTCTTGCTCGGACCGCTCGAGGTTCTGCTTTAGCGTGTCCACTTCCGCAGTCAGTGCGGCGGACGCAAGCAGGGAAGCCTGCATACGCATATTGACTCCCTTTTGTTAGATTCCTGCGAATTTTATTTGATCCTCTATTCGGCTTTTCTTCCCGAACGCCAAACAGAGCATCAGGGGCTACTGTCTATGCAGTAATATTATTTACACATTCTTTACTTACCTCAAATCCTGTTAAAAGGCTAGTACAAGCTTCAATCAGTCCGCTCTTGGCGGACTGAACCTTCTGGACCACCGCACTCATAATGGTGCGATGCTCCTCGTCGATGGAGGCGCCTTGGAGCGCCTCCAACATATTGTCCGGCGCCTCCGGTTGGACAGGGGTCACCGGCACGGTGGGCTTGCTCCTCTTGGAAGGAGGTACCCCACCGGACTCTGGAACCTTTGAAGGTTCTGGAGCGGTGTCTGGCCTAGAGCTGGACTTGGAGCCCTGGGGGGTTTCATCCCCTTTACTCCTGGAGTCCGGGAGGTCGCCTTGCGGCGCCTCTAGGACCACCTCCTCCCGGCTTGGAACCTGTTGGGACAACACTTCGGTGTCGTCCGTAGGGCGGGGGGAGGAAGCCGTCGGAAGCGAGTTCACATCCGACGAGTCCAGTGAGCCGCTCGACGACGCGTCGAGCCGGTCTTTGGGTGGGCTGCATAAACATATTCGACATAAGGGAAAGCTGTGCAATAAACGAATACTATGAATTACTCTGGCATCCGGATACTTACGATCTCGCTAGGGGCTTGGCCCTGGGCGGCCACTCCTCTCTGCCGTCGTCGGCGTCGGTGGAGTAGTCCGGAGGAAGGGTTTTCCCCTTCTTGGACCCTCCGGCCTCCCCAGAGAGGGCGGCCTTCCTTTTCTTCTCTCCTCCCGCTGGAGGGGGAGAGGTCTCATCTTCTTCCTCCCCGTCTTCACGGGAGGAATGCACCTCGGAACCGTCGGATGATGGATCCGACATCTCCTGGCGCCGGGCACTCTTTCGAGTCCCCGTGGCCTTTTCGCGGCCTTCTTCTCCGGCACCACATAGGGTGCCGGAACCAGCTGCTTCGCCAAGCGAGCGTCCGCTGGGCCTTCGGGCAAAGGAGCCGGACAGTTGATCTGTCCGGACGTCACCTACCAAATCTGTCAAAGGTAAGGGAGCTTAGATCCCACATGGAGTCAAACTATGAACAACTGATACCCTTTAAAAGAAAAAAACAGCTTACCGCATGAGCGTGACGCTGCATACTGAATCTGCGATCCTTGGTAGCGGATGCGGGGGCCTCGGCGCTCTTGAAAAGCACCTTCCAAGCATCTTCGTATGTCGTGTCGAAGAGCCTGCTCAGAGTTTGGTGCCGCGCCGGGTCGAACTCCCACAGGTTGAAAGCCCGTTGTTGACACGGGAGGATCAGGCGGATGAGCATAACCTGGACTACGTTGACAAGTTTGAGCTTCTTGTCCACCAGGGTTTGGACGCATGTTTGGAGTCCGGTCAGCTCTCCTTTTTTACCCCACGACAGGCCCGTCTCCTTCCAGGAGGTGAGCCGCGTAGGGGGTCCGGATCGAAACTCGGGGGCTGCGACCCATTCGGGGTCGCACGGCTCGGTGATGTAAAACCACCCCGATTGCCACCCCTTCAGGGTCTCCACAAAGGAGCCCTCGAGCCATAAGATGTTGGCCATCTTGACCACCATGGCGCCTCCGCACTCTGCCTAGTTGCCGGGCACCACCTTCGGCTTGACATTGAAAGTCTTGAGCCATAGGCCGAAATGGGGGCGGATGCGGAGGAAAGCCTCGCACACGACGATAAACGCCGAGATGTTGAGGACAAAGTTCGGAGCCAGATCGTGGAAATCCAGGCCATAGTAGAACATGAGCCCCCGGACAAGTGGGTGAAGAGGGAAGCCCAGTCCGCGGAGGAAATGGGGGAGGAACACCACCCTCTCATGGGGCCTAGGGGTGGGGATGAGCTGCCCCTTTTCGGGAAGCCGGTACGCAATGTCGTTAGACAAGTATCCGGCCTTCCTCAGTTTTTTGATGTGTCCCTCCGTGACGGAGGAGACCATCCACTTGCCTCCCGCTCCGGACATGGCTGGAGAAGGTTGAGGTGGAGAGTGCAGACTTGGGCGCTGGAGCTCGAGTGCGCGAGAATGGATAAGCAAGGGAGGAAGAAGGCGTAGGTGAAAAGGTGGATCCTTATCCCCTTATATGGGTAGACGCAACTACGTGTCCCCACCAGCCTGGTAAAACTCACTTATCTCCTAGCGCCGTAATCAATGGCGCGGTTGGGTTACCCAGGCCCGTATTGATGAGAATCCCAGAATAAGGGGACACGATCTCTGCTTTAACAAGACGTGCCAAGGAAACCGCCTCGCATGACGCGCTGGGGTGGGATAATGAAACGACTCGGATAAAGGCTTGGCCGTGGTGTGTCACGCTACGGAATATGTCAGCAGATTAGATTGGTGTAAATATTATTCTCTTTATGGCAATATGTGGAAACTTATTTTGCAGAGCCGGACACTATCTTTGTGTTCAAAATCTTCTATGAAGTACTTGGAGGAGGAACCCGCCTTGCAATGCCGAAGACAATCTGTGCGCCGGACTCGTCATCATTGAAGCCTGGTTCAGGGGCTACTGAGGGAGTCCTGGATTAGGGGGTGTCCGGATGGCCAGAGTATACCTTCAGCCGGACTCCTGGACTATGAAGATACAAGATTGAACACTTCGTCCCGTGTCTGGAAGGGACTTTCCTTGGCGTGGAAGGCAAGCTTGGCAATACGGATATGCAGATCTCCTACCATTGTAACCGATTTTGTGTAACCCTAACCCTCTCTGGTGTCTATATAAACTGGAGGGTTTTAGTCCGTAGGACAACATACACAACAACAATCATACCATAGGCTAGCTTCTAGGGTTTAGCCTCTCCGATCTCGTGGTAGATCTACTCTTGTACTACCCATATCATCAATATTAATCAAGCAGGACGTAGGGTTTTACCTCCATCGAGAGGGCCCGAACCTGGGTAAAACTTCGTGTCCCTTGCCTCCTGTTACCATCCAGCCTAGACGCACAGTTCGGGACCCCCTACCCGAGATCCGCCGGTTTTGACACCGACACCTGTATTTACAAGAAACTGAGTGGGAGCTCTGTAGCATTTCTGATATTATATGTGGATGACATATTGCTGATTGGAAATGATATAGAATTTCTGGATGGCATAAAGGGATACTTGAATAAGAGTTTTTCAATGAAAGACCTCGGTGAAGCTGTATATTGGGCATTAAGATCTATAGAGATAGATCAAGATGCTTAATTGTACTTTCACAAAGCACATACCTTGAAAATGTTTTAAAGAAGTTCAAAATGGATCAAGCAAAGAAAGGATTCTTGCCTGTGTTACAAGGTGTAAAGTTGAGTAAGACTCAATGCCCGACCACTGCAGAAGATAGAGAGAAAACGAAAGATGTTCCCTATGCTTTAGCCATAGGCTCTATCATGTATGCAATGCTGTGTACCAGACCTGATGTGTGCCTTGCTATAAGTCTAGCAGGGAGGTACGAAAGTAATCCAGGAGTGGATCACTGGACAGCGGTCAAGAACATCCTGAAGTACCTGAAAAGGACTAAGGATATGTTTCTTGTTTATGGAGGTAACAAAGAGCTCATCGTAAATGGTTATGTTGATGCAAGCTTTGACACTGATCCGGACGATTCTAAATCGCAAACCGGATACGTGTTTACATTGAACAGTGGAGCTGTCAGTTGGTGCAGTTCTAAACAAAGCATCGTGGCGGGATCTACGTGTGAAGCCGAATACATAGCTGCTTCAGAAGCAGCAAATGAAGGAGTCTGGATGAAGGAGTTCATATTAGATCTAGGTGTCATACCTAGTGCATCGGGTCCAATGAAAATCTTTTGTGACAATACTGGAGCAATTGCCTTAGCGAAGGAATCCAGATTTCACAAGAGAACCAAGCACATCAAGAGACGCTTCAATTCCATCCGGGATTTAGTCCAGGTGGGAGACATAGAAATTTGCAAGATACATACAGATCTGAATGTTGCAGACCCGTTGACTAAGCCTCTTCCACGAGCAAAACATGATCAGCACCAAAGCTCCATGGGTGTTAGAATCATTACTGTGTAATCTAGATTATTGACTCTAGTGCAAGTGGGAGACTAAAGGAAATATGCCCTAGAGGCAATAATAAAGTTATTATTTATTTCCTTATATCATGATAAATGTTTAGTATTCATGCTAGAATTGTATTAACCGGAAACATAATACATGTGTGAATATATAGACAAACAGAGTGTCACTAGTATGCCTCTCCTTGACTAGCTCGTTAATCGAAGATGGTTATGTTTCCTAACCATAGACATGAGTTGTCATTTGATTAACGGGATCACATCATTAGGAGAATGATGTGATTGACATGACCCATTCTATCGGGGATATACCCCGCGGTATGACCCGGCCGGAATCATGACCCGGCCGGGCTTGGCGACTCACCAGAAACCTGGCTGGAGCTTGGCGACTCACTAGCGATCCGCCCGGACATGGCGGTTTACATGTAACCCGCCTGGACACTGTGACTCACTAGAGACCCGGCGGGCGGATCAGACGGACGACAAGGCCCCAGGCCCAGCAGGCCGGCTTATACTCTGGTGGGCCGGCTTAAGAGGAAAGTGATGACAAATATTTCCTTTACGAGGAAGCAAGACCCGGACTTGTATTCAACATGTAAGAAAGGATAGACTAGTCCTAGTCCTACTAGGACTCCACATGTAACCCGCCCCTTCAACATATATAAGGAGGGGCAGGGCTCCCCAAAGAGGGACAGAAAATAATCTCTAGGGCTAGACACAAGGAGCCGGCTTACCGGCGCCTCCCTCATGATCATAATGAGACCTAGCCACAAACAGCATGTAGGGTTATTACCGGATGATGTTTCTCAGGGCCCGAAGCTGTCTAAACCCTTGTCTTGTGTTGCGTCTCTCGATTCCGCTTAACCCCTCTCAAGCTACCACATAGATGTGTTGGCCTGGCGACGAAGTCCTCACACTAAGGACATCTGCCGTGACAATTCCACGACAGTTGGTGCCCACCGTGGGGCTCGCGCACGGTGGTGTTGAGTTCTTGGAGGGCACTATCTCAGGGATCAAGAAGTTTGTAATTCGTCGGATGGAGAAGATTTTGGCAAAATCATTGTTTTAATGATCAGATCGGCGATAAAAACTTTTCGAGCCGGCAGTACAGGATTTGAGAGACGTTATGTATGTTGAGGCTGAAGTTGCGTGATGGCCAGGATAGGATCCATTACGTGTGGACGTCGCTCAAGGCTGCAGTGTCTTTACTATTCCGCCGAGATATCTACCAAGCACCTTCACCGGTTGCTGAGATCGATTGGATTTTCCGCTGTAGTGCGATCATACTACAGCAGTACACTGAGGCCGACTCAAATTTCAACTGCGCTGTTGTCAAATCTAGCCGCCGTGTCCGATTCACCGGATCGTTTTTTGCTGCTCTATGTACAGCTGTCCAAATCCGAGATCAACCTAGCACACGCACAGGAATCAAGGGGCCAAGTGCTAATCAATGCAAAAAAACAAAACCTGATGGATTTCCTAGATCCTGCACCCTGATGGACATGAGCCGCCGTCTTCGTTGACCCGCTTTGCTTCGCAGGTCCTCATCCGAGTGGCCGCACTGAACTGGCTATAGTCATGCTTCTCCAACACGCCGCGGTCGCGGCTGCACTTCGTCGACCCGCCGGAGCGTCCTCGTTATAGTCTCCGAACCGCCCACTGATGAGCCGCCATTGTCTCCCATGCTGAGCTGCCACGGCTCCTCCTCGTGCTGCGCTAAGCCACCTTCGCTGTCGAGCTTCATGTCTGCCCTACCGTCTCTGTCACTGGCGAGTCTGCCGCCACTTTAAGTTACCTTCGCCATTGCGACATGAGCTGCTTCTGCAGGTCTTCCTACGCCGAGTCACCGGGTTACCTCACTCCTGCGGCCCTAATTTAAATGATGGCTTCGCTCTGAGCCGACCCCCGGCGGGCGCTTCTCTGTCCACTCCGAGTCGCCCGCTCCAAACCGGCTTGTCGCCTATATTACGGCTGCCTATGAGCCTTGTACGACCCGGAAGGAGCGGGGATGGATTTGCCTCGCGTCCTCGACCACGACCCGGAAGAAGAAAATCTGCCTTGATTGCTTCGTCTCCACTCTAAGCCGCCGTCGAGCGCAGGCCTTTGGGGCCGCGTTGAGCCGCCCCTGCCGTGTTGACCCGCCGGAGCCACATTGAGCCGCCTCTGATGTAGTGAAGCTACCAGGGACGCGTTGAGACGCCTCTACTGTGAGATCGTCTATCGTTCACAAACATCAGGTGATATCCATCTAAGTTTATTTTATTAAACATATGGTTTTCATCAAAAAACAATCACTTTGGTCTGTATATTTTTATGTGCAGCAAAGGAGGTGTCATGTTGTGCCTATGAAGCGCACGTCAGCACCATCACGCACCGGCGTCTGCGCCCGCTTACTGATGGAGCAGGTGTGCGCAAGTCGCCGCCCGTGCAGCTTAATCTACGTCAACCCGCTGGAGCCGCGTTGAGCCGCCCTTGCCGCTTTAAGCCACTGGGGTTATATTAAGTCGCTGGTCTACTTGAGCCGCCGGAATTATATTAAGTCGCTAGGTCTGCCTGAGCCACCTCTGTCGTGATAAACGGATCATCCGTCGTCCAAACAAATCAGGAGATATCCATCCAAGTTTGATTTATTAGCACATGTTGTTTTTGTCAAAGAACAAGTTTATCTTTGCCTTGGTCTGCAATATTGTTTATACAGGGCAATTATTTATGAAAAAAGTGATATTATACCGCGGAGGTGGAGGAACGCCAACATCTTTTGGCATAGGTGGTCGTCGTTACTCAACGGGCTCCCGCACCGGCTTACAATGCTGTGGCCGTCTCTCGCGACCGCACCGGCTTACAACGTCGTGGCCGTCTCTCGCGACCGCACCGGTTTATAACGCCGCGACCGACTCTCCCGTCCACACCGGTTTAAAAAACGCCACGGCCGACAAATCTGTCAGCACCCGCGACGGACTCGGTCGTGATTGATTTCAGTTTCACCATGCTGATCATCAACTCCATGGTGATAATTACTGACCCGACGCATCAGGTGAAATCCATCCAGCATATTTTTATATATTATATATTGCTTTCTTTAAAAAAGCAATTACTCCGGTTTGCAAGTTGTCCCATGCAGGATTCAAACCGGTCTATATCATGGATAATTATGAAGAATCTCAAGCCAACTCCTTAAGTCGCCTTGAGACTCGGGGGCTACGATGACATGACTTAGAAAATATCGTGAGATTTAAGACCCCGGGTCATTGGAGGGAAGATAACCCGGTGCTGGAGGCTACCGCCATATTGGTGACAAATTTAAAGGCCGTCAGAAAATTTCCGGCTCACAATAATGCTTCAGTTTACAAATCCGGCTCAAGGTAAACTTGTCTCCCACAAAGCTTTGAAGCTCTCAAATCCGGTTTGAAATTCTGGTTTCAAAAAGAATTCATCTCTCGCAAGTTTGAGTTCTTAGAAAAATTAACGGTTGCCAAAGAGAACTTGCTGCCATGATGCACGGTTCAAACATGGGTATCCTGCCTTACGGCTTATCTTATTATGGTCACTTGGGGGCTTCCTGCTCATCGAGAATAGCTGTCGGTACCCTCTTGATCGGTGCAATACTAATATATGGTCACTTGGGGGCTTCCTGTTCAAACATAGGTCATATTCAAACCAAAGAGAATATAGCTATCGTAACCCTTTTGATCGGCGCAAAGCCAAACTCACTAGGGGGCTTCTTGATCGTATCCGAATCATAGCTTAACCCCTTTTGGGTCTGACTTGGATCGCATTCGAATCAGGGTCGTTAAAAACCTCTCAAGGTCATTTGGGGGCTTCCTGTTCAAACATAGGTCGTATTCGAACCAAAGAGAACATAGCTGTCGGTACCCTCTTGATCGGCGCAATGCCAAAAGCCACTGGGGGCTATATGATCGTATTCGAATCTTAGCTCAACCCCTTTGGAACGGTTTTCTGATCGTATACGAATCAGAAGCCTTAAATTTTTTAAAGTCTTTTTTGCAAACAATTTTGGTTTTGACTTGAGACCTTTTTTGGATCATATCTCAAATGTATATAAGTGTTTTATGCTTAACCCGGCTTGACTTTTGACTATAATTCGCCAGCTTATGACAATCATCATCTATGTGGAAGCATTGGCTTCTAAGGATTGGGTTATCACCCTTACTGCACAGTTCATGTAAACCAGCAGTACAAATTCAATATCACAGTGGTTATAGATGAGGTATTATGACCTGCCCTGCGGCAAACCGCCAAGGGTTCTTGTGATCTACTTGTGTGCAGGGTAAGACTACATTTGGGTGGTTACCCGCCCTGGCTCTTGACGTTAAGTCGCCAGGGCATATGTTGTTTAAACTCTATGCAGGATTTGCAGAACTATGACTTATATAAATGCTTCAGCCCAAGCTCATCACTGAAATTGGTGTCTCAAAAGGGTTATCAATTATTGATTTTCTCAAGGGCTATAGGCCACCGGGTTACAAAAATTCCGTCTTACAATGAATGCGCATTAAGTCGTCATCGGCCAAGAGCCGCCAGGTATTTAAACTCCGGATTTACTTGTCAACCGATGAGGTATTCAAATCTTTAATAGCCAAAACTGGATGGATTTTCATGATGATATTGAATGATTGAGGTTTTCATACCGGATTATATTATTCAAATCTTGAATAGCCGGCATGGTTGGATTTCTATTGTGATTATCAGTAACCAGTGTTATGATTGAGGTTTTCAAAGTCGCTTTAGCGCAACGGCTATTATTTTTATCAATGGTCATGATTTATTTTACAATGGAGGAAATAGTCCCGAGTCGCTGCAGGCTTATGACTCGGCACTTGGGGGCTACATTGTTCAAATCGAGATTACATCGAATATACAAGTCCCATGACACTGCCAGCATGCACCATGGCACTTGGGGGCTAATGCAAAGTCATTTTTTGCTCAACTTATTGAAGACCCGACTCATCATATTCTAAATGAACCGGCCCTTGGGGGCTACCAATTGCTCCTGTCAAAAATTCAAGGTACACAAGCATTAATCCATTATATTGAACGGTTCACTATTCAGTTGGTAGAGTACAAAGCTCTTAACCTTGTGGACGTGGGTTCAAGCCCCATGGTGGAGATTATATCATATGATGTTATTATCAATCATATACAAAGTCCCAGCTCAGTATTATCTTACTAAGCCGGCCCTTGGGGGCTACACATTGTTGTTCAAGTTTACATGGTTATATCTACAAAGTCCCTGCTCATTATTGCATAATGACCCGACCCTTGGGGGCTACACTAGTTGAAGTTTTTATGAGCATAAGGCAATTTCAAGTCCCGGGTTGCTGCAAGCATGACAACCCGGCACTTGGGGGCTACATATATGGAGTATTCAGTCTTTACTAGTGACTAAGATAAACAACATGGATTTCTTCAAAGTGACAGTATTTATTGAAGCAAGTCTCAAATCATCACTTTGTTCTGTTCAAGACTTGGGGGCTACAGGTAATATGGATATAAGGGAGAAATATCTTCCAATTTTCAGTTTTGAGCAAACCATATTGACCCGGCATCACCAATCATTCTGACCCGGTGTCTGCAACAATCATAACCCAGCGTCATCAATAATCATTAACCGACATTGGCAACAATCATGAACCGGCGTTGGAAACAATCATGACTAGGAATTATCAGTTTTTATAACCCGGTGATTTTGGAAATCATAGATCGGCAAGTTCTATATTTTCAAAATGGCCGAATATCAGATGAGTATTTCAAGACCAATATTTCTTAAGCCGACGCTTTTGGAAGCCGACTCAAGTGGATTATTCTTCACAATATTTCTCTATGAGACACCAACGTCAGCAATTTGAGTATGAAGCTGGTTTTTTGACCCGGATTTTTCAGAAGGAGGAAATGACAAGGACTTAAGGATGATCAAGTGCTGACTTACAAGAATATTAAAATGGAGCACAGCCTGTCAATTTTGTTCTTGTGTTTATTTTGCAGCATAAGTTTACCATGGATAAATCCAAGCTAAACTGGGGGCTAATGTCGGGGATATACCCCGCGGTATGACCACGCCGGAATCATGACCCGCCTGGGCTTGGCGACTCACCAGAAACCTGGCTGGAGCTTGGTGACTCACTGGCGATCCGCCCGGACATGGCGGTTTACATGTAACCCGCCTGGACATTGTGACTCACTAGAGACCCGGCGGGCGGATCAGACGGACGATAAGGCCCAAGGCCCAGCAGGCCGGCTTATACTCCGATGGGCCGGCTTAAGAGGAAAGTGATGACGAATATTTCCTTTACGAGGAAGCAAGACCCGGACTTGTATTCAACTTGTAAGAAAGGATAGACTAGTCCTAGTCCTACTAGGACTCCACATGTAACCCGCCCCTTCAACATATATAAGGAGGGGCAGGGCTCCCCAAAGAGGGACAGAAAATAATCTCTAGGGCTAGACACAAGGAGCCGGCTTACCGGTGCTTCCCTCATGATCATAATGAGACCTAGCCACAAACAGCATGTAGGGTTATTACCGGATGATGTTTCTTGGGGCCCGAAGCTATCTAAACCCTTGTCTTGTGTTGCGTCTCTCGATTCTGCTTAACCCCTCTCAAGCTACCACATAGATGTGTTGGCCTCGCGATGAAGTCCTCACACTAAGGACATCTGCCGTGACAATTCCACGACACATTCTGTTAGCTTAGCACACGATCGTTTAGTATGTTGCTATTGCTTTCTTCATGACTTACTGGAGGAACACTTTGTGTGCTACCAAACATCACAATGTAACTGGGTGATTATAATGGTGCTCTATAGGTGTCTCCGAAGGTACTTGTTGGGTTGGCGTATTTAGAGATTAGGATTTGTCACTCCGATTGTCAGAGAGGTATCTCTGGGCCCTCTCGGTAATGCACATCACTTAAGCCTTGCAAGCATTGCAACTAATGAGTTAGTTGCGGGATGATGTATTACGGAACGAGTAAAGAGACTTTCTGGTAATGAGATTGAACTAGGTATTGAGATACCGACGATCGAGTCTCGGGCAAGTAACATACCGATGACAAAGGGAACAACGTATGTTGTTTTGCGGTCTGACCGATAAAGATCTTCATAGAATATGTAGGAGTCAATATGAGCATCCAGGTTCCGCTATTGGTTATTGACCGGAGACGTGTCTCGATCATGTCTACATAGTTCTCAAACACGTAGGGTCCACACGCTTAACGTTACGATGGTAGTTTTATTATGAGTTTATGTGTTTCGATGTACCGAAGGTTGTTCGGAGTCCCAGATGTGATCACGGACCTGACGAGGAGTCTCGAAATGGTCGAGACATGAAGATTGATATATTGGAAGCCTATGTTTGGATATCGGAAGTGTTCCGGGTGAAATAGTGATTTTACCGAAGTACCGGAGGGGTTACCGGAACCCCCCGGAGGCTATTGGGCCTTATGGGCCCAAGTGGAGGAAGAGGAGAGGCGGCCAAGGGGCAGCCGTGTGCCCTCCCCCCCCCCCAAGTCCGAATTGGACAAGGAGGGGGGCGGCGCCCCCCCCCCTTTCCTTTCCCCTCTCTCCTCCTTCCCCCCAAGTCCTAATCCAACTAGGAAAAATGAGGGGAGTCCTACTCCCGGTGGGAGTAGGACTCCTCCGGCGCGCCTCCTCCTATGGCCGGCCGCATCCCCCCCCCCCCTTGCTCCTTTATATACGAGGGCAAGGGGGCACCCCAGAGACACAACAATTGATCATTGATCTCTTAGCCGTGTGCGGTGCCCCCCTCCACCATAGTACACCTCGATAATACTGTAGCGGTGCTTAGGCGAAGCCCTGCATCGGTAGAACATCAACATCGTCACCACGCTGTCGTGCTGACGAAACTCTCCCTCAACACTCGGGTGGATCGGAGTTTGAGGGACATCATCGAGCTGAACGTGTGTTGAACTCGGAGGTGCCGTACGTTCGGTACTTGATCGGTCGGATCGTGAAGACGTACGACTACATCAACCGCGTTGTGCTAACGCTTCCGCTTTCGGTCTACGAGGGTACGTGGACAACACTCTCCCCTCTTGTTGCTATGCATCACCATGATATTGCGTGTGTGTAGGAATTTTTTTGAAATTACTACGTTCCCCAACACTTCTCTGGTAGCGCCCCTTGCATCAGATATTCCTTGAATTCCCTGGTCCAACATCCCTCTTGAGGCTCGAGCGCCAAGAGCAAGCGAGCCCCTGAAGTTGGGCCACAAGATGGGGCTCCCGTGGCTGGCGGTTGTGGGAGCTCCTCCCGAGGACGTGTCGTGCTTGAAGGCGGTGGCGTTGCTGACGGCTTGAAGAGCCGCTCCTCGAAGATGCCAGGCTCTTGGGGCTGCCGCTTGGATGCCCTCCTGGCGATGTCTTCGGCTTCCTTGTTGGTGCCACGGGGCACATGCTGCACCTCCATGCCTAGTAACTGCTTTTCCATCTTACGTACTTCCACAAGGTATGCCTCCATGTGCTCGTCCTTTGGCTCGTACACTTTGTTGGAGAAGTTGACGAGGAGCTGTGAGTCACCCCTAACTGTGAGGCGCTTCACCCCTAGAGCTGCCGCGGCCTTCAAGCCAGCTATGAGTCCTTCGTATTCCGCGATGTTGTTGGAGACCTTCTCGCCCTGCTGAAAGCAGAGCTGCACAGTGTAATAGAGCTTATCCTGCATGGGTGAGATGAGCACTGCTCCAGCCCCCGTGCCCTGGTGCGCGAAGGCACCGTTGAAATACATGACCCATCCGTCTGGCGCCTCACTTCCTGGCGAGGTGGACCGGTCCTCGCCTGCTTCTAGGGATGGGGCATCCGTCCATTCCGCCACGAAGTCAGCGAGTGCGGCTCCCTTGATGACCCTGGTGGTGCTGAACTCCAACTGAAATGCCTGTAGCTCGATGTTCCACTTGGCGACCCTTCCAACAGAGTTGGGGCTCCTGAGCACCCTCTCCAATGGGTAGGCCAAGACGACCTTGATGGGGTGGCCTTGGAAATAGTGTCGTAGCTTGCGCGAGGCCACCAGGAGCGCGAGCAGGAGCTTCTAAGGCATGGGATAACGTGTCATTGCGTCCCGTAGCACCGTGCTGACGAAGTACACTGGGTGCTCGACAAGAACCGGCGTGCTGGTGAGGCTTGCATCTTGCGCAAGTTGGGGTGCCTCCAGAGGTGGTGGGACCTCTGGCGCCTGGTCGCTTGTGGGGGTCTCTACGGTGTCATCCGGCCGATCTTGGTCTTCTGTTGCCACCGCTACGGCTCTTGCTGTGCCTTCCTGACCTTGCGTCATCTCAGCTAGCGACGTAGCTTGGCGCGGCGCACTCTTGGCCTGGCACTCCTCCCGAACCACCACTAGCCTAGCGCTGGCGGAGTATGCGGTGGCGGCAAGATAGAGCACCAGGGGCTCGAGAGGTCGTGGCGCCACCAATACCGGTGGGTTGGTCAGGTATCTCTTGAGGTCTTGGAAGGCCCGGTCGACCTCCGGAGTCCACTCGAACGGTCCCTTCTTCTTCATCAGCTTGAAAAAGGGTAAGGCGCACTCTCCCAGCTTGGAGATGAAGCGCCCTAATGCGGTCACCTGACCAGCCAGCTTCTGCATTTCCTTGAGGGTCTACGGCGGGCTCATGCCTTCAATGGCCTTGATCTTCTCCGGGTTCGCCTCGATCCCTCTGTGCGACACGAGGAACCCCAGTAGCTTGCCAGAAGGAACACTGAACACACATTTCTCCGGGTTAAGCCGCAGGTTCACCTGGCGCAGGCTCTAGAAGGTCTCTTCCAGGTCTTGGATCAAGGTTCTCGCCTCCCGAGATTTCACCACAATGTCATCGACGTAGGCCTCCGTGTTCCTCCCGAGCTGTTGCCCTAAAGCGATGTGCATCAGCCGCTGAAAGGTCGCTCCCACATTGCGCGGTCCGAAGGGCATACAGGTGTAGCAGTACACCCCACATGGGGTCAGGAAGGCTGTCTTCTCTACATCTTCCACCGCCATCTTGATTTGGTGATACCCTGAGAACGCATCCAGGAAGCATAGTAGGTCACACTCAGCGGTGGAGTCGACGATCTGGTCGATGCGCTGGAGAGGGAACGGATCCTGAGGGCACGCCTTGTTGAGGTTGGTGAAGTCGACACACATTCGCTCCTTCCCGCCTTTCTTCGGCACCACGACTGGGTTCGCTAGCCACTCGGGGTACCTGACCTCACAAACGGCACCCGCCGCCTCCAACTTGCGGGTCTCTTGGACGATGAAGGCCTGCTTCTCCCTGGACTGCCGCCTTGCTTGCTGCTTCACAGGGCGCGCATTGGGGCACACCCTCAGGTGGTGCTGAATTACCTCCCTCGGGACCCCCACCAGTTGATTGGGCTCCCATGCGAATATGTCCTTGTTCGCGCGCAAGAACTTCACCAACGCTTCCTCTTGGCCGGGGTTAAGGCCGGGACCTATGGTGAAGGTGGCTCCTGAAGAGCCATCCTCGTCGACCGGCACCTGCTTTGTCTCTGCCTTGTCTTGGGTGAACAGCTACTTCTTCTTGGTCGGCGCAGCCTCCTTGGCCTCGGGGGTACCAGTGCCGATGGGTTGTGCTGCCGCAGTGGTCCTGAAGGCAAGTTTGAGCACCGTCACGGCCTCCTTAGTGTCCCCCTTGATGGTGAGGACACCCTTGCTCCCTAAAATTTCCATGAGATTGTAGGCTGGATGAGTCGCCACCATGAACTGCGCCAGGGCTGGGTACCCGAGGATGGCGTTGTATGGGAGGCCGATACGGGCGATGCCGAAGTCGACCAGCTCGGTGTGGTAGTTGTCGTGCGTGCCAAAGGTGACGGGAAGGCGGACCTGCCCCAAGGAGCAGTGCCACCACCAACTCCTGAGAAAGGCTTGCTGAGGCTGAGTCGTTCGAGCAGCACATGAAGCAGGCTGAAGTCCTCCATGGAGAGCAAGTTGAGGCCTGCGCCGCCGTCGATGAGGGTCTTGGTGACGGACACGTTGTAGATGGTGGGCGTGTAGAGCATCGAAAGCATGCTCGAGCCGGTGGTGGTGACGGGGTGGTCTTCTGAGCTGCAGGTGAGGTCGGCCTCGGGCGCGGCCCAGCCCGGTGGAGCCCCCGAGCGCGTGGAAGCAGTGCTGATCTGGCAGAGGAATGTCTTGATGTGGTGCTCTGAGGGTGGTGCTTGCGAGCCACCTAGCAGGGCCGCGACCGCGTGGTGCATCGGTGCTGCGTAGCGCGAAGTGAAGGGGCCACGGAGATCCTCCCAAGACGCCACCATGGACCCGGGAAGGTTGAGCAGCCAGGCGTGCGGCTCGCCGGCGAGGGCCATGGGAAGCCAGTTGGCCATGACCTTGTCGTCTCCCCCGGCTTCGATGATGTCCTCCTCGTACGCTAGCAGGAAAGCTGACGGGTCCACCACGCAGTTGTAGCACGGCGGTATCTCCGGCTTGAACTTGGGCGGCTACGGCACCTGCCGCAGGGCGGGGGCCAAGGCTTGGAGCCCCCTGGCCCCGTCGTCAATGCTGGCCATCGGAGTCGGCGGCAGGCTGCCTGCCATGCGGGCGAAGCGCGGTGTTGTCGGAGCGCAGATCGATGAAAGAGAAGCTACGGCGCACCCCTACCTGGCACACCAAATGTCGGATCATGGGTTCTGGCAAACCCTTGAGGTTCGAACACTTGGGTGCGCGCGAAGGTTTCCTCCCTATCGATCCACGCCCTAGCTCTTTAAGATTTCGCAGATGAACTCAACGAATTCAAAACACAGAAATACACAAGATTTATACTGGTTCGGGCCACCGTTGTGGTGTAATAGCCTACTCCAGTGTGGTGTGGTGGATTGCCTCTCGGGCTGAGGATGAACAGTTACAAGGGAAGAACAACCTCCCGAGGTGAGGTGTTCTTGTGCGCGGTGAGCTTGTGTGGTTCGGGATGATCTGGGTCTCAATCCCCCCCTTTTCCCTTGGTGGTGGCTAGTCCTATTTATAGAGGCCTCGGTCCTCTTCCCAAATATTGAGCGGGAAGGGATCCCACAACAGACAAATTCGAAGGAAGACAACTAGTACAAGCTATCCTGACAAAAGGTGGTCTTCGCCTGCCAAAGGCTCTGGTGGTGACGCCGCCTTGGGCTCCATGGTGACCTCCATCCTGACGTCCTTCTGGTCTTGGTCTCATTGCACCAATATGGAAACCTTTGACTGATGCCTCGGTACTCCACGCATGCGCTTGCCCCCTTGGCACCAAAGAGGAAACAAGGACACTGTGCGTGTTGGTGCCCGCCTGGCGCCCGCCTGGTCTCGATCGTCATGGCTCATGTCACAAGGACATCGCGGGGTTTGCCTTGCCTTGATCTCTCCACCCCTCGCGAGCCTGCCTGGCGAGGGTGCTCCTGAGGAGGTCTTGTGTCATACACCTCGCGAGGCTTGGCCCCTCATAAGGGTCTTGAATGCCTTGTTGATGAAGATGGGCCGTATAGACCTGCCAGCCCAGCCACGCCGTGGGCCGCAGGCAGGCAAGTCTGGGGACCCCCATTCCCAGGACGCCGACAGCTTCCTTACTGATTGGTGTAGGAATCATTGGAACTGATTTCTGTGATGAACTACTTTCCAATAAGGGAGAAGGTACAATTGCATCATCAAGTTCTACTTTCCTCCCACTCACTTCTTTCGAGAGAGACTACTTCTCTAGAAAGGATCCATTCTTAGCAACGAATATATTGCCTTCGGATCTGTGATAGAAGGTGTAACCAGCAGTTTCCTTTGGGTATCCTATGAAGACACATTTCTCCGATTTGGATTCGAGCTTATCAGGTTGAAGCTTTTTCACGTAAGCATCGCAACCCCAAACTTTAAGAAACAACAGCTTAGGTTTCTTGCCAAACCACAGTTCATATGGTGTCGTCTCGACGGATTTAGATGGTTCCCTATTTAACGTGAATGCTGCTGTCTCTAAAGTATAACCCCAAAGCGACAGCGGTAAATCAGTAAGAGACATCATAGATCGCACCATATCTAATAAAGTACAGTTACGACGTTCGGACACACCATTATGCTGTGGTGTTCTAGGTGGCGTGAGTTGCGAAACTATTCGGCATTGTTTCAAATGAAGACCATACTCATAACTCAAATATTCACCTCCACGATTAGATCGTAGAAACTTTATTTTCTTGTTACGATGATTTTCGACTTCACTCTGAAATTCTTTGAACTTTTCAAATGTTTCAGACTTATGTTTCATCAAGTAGATATACCCATATCTGCTCAAATCATCTGTCAACGTCAGAAAATAACGATACCCGCCGCGACCCTCAACACTCATCAGACCGCATACATGAGTATGTATTATTTCCAATAAGTCAGTTGCTCGCTCCATTGTTCTGGAGAACAAAGTCTTAATCATCTTGCCCATGAGGCATGGTTTGCAAGCATCAAGTGATTCATAATCAAGTGATTCCGAAAACCCATCAACATGGAGTTTTTTCATGCGCTTTACACCAATATGACCTAAACGGCAGTGCCACAAATAAGTTGCACTATCATTATTTAACTTGTATCTTTTGGCTTCAATATTATGAATATGTGTATCACTACTATCGAGATTCAAAAAAAATAGACCACTCATCTAGGGTGCATGACCATAAAAGATATTACTCATATAAATAGAACAACCATTATTCTCCGATTTAAATGAATAACCGTCTCGCATCAAACAAGATCCAGATATAATGTTCATGCTCAACGCTGGCACCAAATAACAATTATTTAGGTCTAAAACTAATCCCAATGGTAGATGCAGAGGTAGTGTGCCGACGGTGATCACATTGACTTTGGAACCATTTCCCACGCGCATCGTCACCCTGTCCTTAGCCCATCTTCGTTTAATCCATAGCCCATGTTTCGAGTTGCAAATGTGAGCAATAGAACCAGTATCAAATATCCCAGGCGATACTACGAGCATTAGTAAGGTACACATCAATAACATGTATATCAAATATACCTTTCACTTTGCCATCCTTCTTATCCGCCAAATATTTGGGGCAGTTCCGCTTCCAGTGACCAGTCCCTTTGTAGTAGAAGCACTCAGTCCCAGGCTTAGGTCCAGACTTGGGCTTCTTCATTTGAGCAGCGACTTGCTTGCCATTCTTCTTGAAGTTCCCCTTCTTCCCTTTGCCCTTTTTCTTGAAACTGGTGATCTTGTTAACCATCAACACTTGATGCTCCTTCTTGATTTCTACCTCCGCAGCCTTTAGCATTGCGAAGAGCTCGAGAATTGTCTTATCCATCCCTTGCATATTATAGTTCATCACGAAGATTTTGTAGCTTGGTGGCAGTGATTGAAGAACTCTGTCAATGACACTATCATCAGGAAGATTAACTCCCAGTTGAGTCAAGTGGTTGTGGTACCTAGACATTCTGAGTATATGTTCACTGACAGAACTATTCTCCTCCATTTTGCAGCTATAGAACTTATTGGAGACTTCATATCTCTCAATTCGGGCATTTGCTTGAAATATTAACTTCAACTCATGGAACATCTCATATGCTCCATGACGTTCAAAACGTCGTTGAAGTCCCGATTCTAAGCGGTACAACATGCCACACTAAACTATCGAGTAGTCATCAGCTTTGCTCTGTCAGATGCTCACAATGTCCGGAGTTGCTCCTGCAGCGGGTCTTGCACCTAGAGGTGCTTCCAGGACATAATTCTTCTATGGAGCAATGAGGATAATCCTCAAGTGACGGACCCAGTTTGTGTAGTTGCCACCATCATCTTTCAACTTAGGTTTCTCTAGGAACGCCTTAAAATTCAAGGGAACGGTAGCACGGGCCATTGATCTAGAACAACATAGACATGTAAAATACTATCAGGTACTAAGTTCATGATAAATTAAAGTTGAATTAATCATATTACTTAAGAACTCCCACTTAGATAGACATCCCTCTAGTCATCTAAATGATTACGTGATCCATATCAACTAAACCATGTACGATCATCATGTGAGATGGAGTAGTTTTCAATGGTGAACATCACTATGTTGATCATATCTTCTATATGATTCACGTTCGACCTTTCAGTGTCAGTGTTCCTAGGCTATATATATCTGCATATGCTAGGCTTGTCAAGTTTAACCCGAGTATTCTGCACGTGCAAAACTGCCTTGCACCCGTTTTATATGAACGTAGAGCTTATCACACCCGATCATCATGTGGTGTCTCGGCACGACAAACTGTAGCAATGCTGCATACTCAGGGAGAACACTTGTACCTTGAAATTTAGTGAGGTATCATCTTATAATGCTACCGCCGTACTAAGAAAAATAAGATGCATAAAGGATAAACATCACATGAAATCAAAATAAGTGATATGATATGGCCATCATCATCTTGTGCCTTTGATCTCCATCTCCAAAGCACCGTCATGATCACCATCGTCACCGGCTTGACACCTTGATCTCCATTGTAGCATCGTTGTCGTCTCGCCAACTATTGCTTCTACGACTATCGCTACCGCTTAGTGATAAAGTAAAGCAATTACATGGCGATTGCATTTCATACAATAAAGTGACAACCATAAGGCATTGACCATCTCATCACGTCACGTCTTGACCAAACATGATCATCTCATACAACAATTCTTCTAGCAAGAACTGTTCTTACCGACGCATCAAAACCACAATGATTTTTTGTCATGTGTGCTGTTTTTAACCTTCAACAAGGATCGGGCGTAGTCAAACCCGGTTCAACTAAATTTGGAGAAACATCACCCGCCAGCCACCTATGTGCAAAGCACGTCGGTAGAACTAGTCTCATGAACACGGTCATGTAATGTCGATCCGGGCATAGCAATGAGCAGGGAGAGTGTGTCCATGTACCCTTGTAGACCGAAAGCGGAAGCGTTTAGTAACGCGGTTGATGTAGTCGAACGTCTTCGCGAGTCAACCATCCTAGCACCGAACGTACGACACCTCCGTGTTCAGCACACATTCAGCACGATGATGTCCCTTGAGCTTTTGATACAGTTGAGGACGAGGGAGAGTTCCATCAGCATGACGCGCGTGGCGACAGTGATGATGAAGTTACAGGCGCAAGGCTTCGCCTAAGTACTAAGATGATATGACCGAGGTGTGTAACTATGGAAGGGAGCACCGCACATGGCTAAGAGAAGACTTGTTGGGCCTTTGGGGTGCCCCCCTCCAACATATATAAAGGAGGGGGAAGAGGAGGCCGGCCCAAGGGGGCGCGCCATAGGAGGGAGTCCTAGTTGGACTCCCGGTCCAAGTAGGATTCGGTCCCCCCTTTTCCTATTCCAACTAGGAGATGGAGGGAAGGGGGAAGGGGAGAGAAGGAAGGAGGGGGGCACCGCCCCACCCCTTGTCAAATTCGGATTGGCAAGGGGGCGCGTGCCACCTCCTGGCCGGCCCTCTCTCTTCTCCACTAAGGCCCATGTTGGCCCATTAACTTCCGAGGGGTCCGATAACCCTCGGTACTCCGAAACTTCCCGAAACCATTCCGGTGTCCGAATGTAACCTTCCAATATATGAATCTCTACCTCTCGACCATTTCAAGACTCCTCATCATGTCCGTGATCTTATCCCGGACGCCGAACAATCTTCGGTCATCAAATCACATAACTCATAATACAAATCGTCATCAAATATTAAGCGTGCGGATCCTACGGGTTCGAGAACTATGTAGACATGACCGAGACACATCTCCGGTCAATAACCAATAGCGGAACCTGGATGCTCATATTGGCTCCTACATATTCTACGAAGATCTTTATCGGGCAAACCGCATAACAACATACGTTGTTCCCTTTGTCATCGGTATGTTACTTGCCCGAGATTCAATCGTCGGTATCATCATACCTAGTTCTATCTCGTTACCGGCAAGTCTCTTTACTCATTCCGTAATGCATCATCCTGTAACTAACTCATTAGTCACATTGCTTGCAAGGCTCATAGTGATGTGCATTACCGAGATGGCCCAGACATACCTCTCCGATACACGGAGTGACAAATCCTAATCTTGATCTATGCCAACTCAACAAACACCATCAGAGACACCTGTAGAGCATATTTATAATGACCCAGTTACGTTGTGACGTTTGATAGCACACAAGGTGTTCCTCTAGTATTCGGGAGTTGCATAATCTCATAGTCAGAGGAACGTGTATAAGTCATGAAGAAAGCAATAGCAATAAAACTAAACGATCATTATGCTTGTCAGATCCTGGGTTCTGGCAAACCCTTGAGGTTCGAACACTGGGGTGCGCACGAAGATCTCTCCCTGGCTAGCTCACTCTTGCAACGATCTCAAGGCCTAGCTTGCCGAACCCAAGGAACAAGTGACACGAGAGTTTATACTGGTTCGGGCCACCGTTGTGGTGTAATACCCTACTCCAGTGTGGTGTGGTGGATTGCCTCGTGGGCTGAGGATGAACTAGTACAATGGAAGAGCATCCTCCTGAGGAGAGATGTTCTTGAGCTCGATGACCAAGTGAGGTGGCCTTGGTGGAGTGGATCCGATCCAAGATGAGCCGATCCTTGACTACGGTGGTGGCTAGTCCTATTTATACAGGTCGTGGTCCTCTTCCCAAATGTTTAGGCAGGAAGGGATCCCACCGAAGGAAATATGCCCTAGAGGCAATAATAAAGTTATTATTTATTTCCTTATATCATGATAAATGTTTATTATTCATGCTAGAATTGTATTAACCAGAAACATAATACATGTGTGAATACATAGACAAACAGAGTGTCACTAGTATGCCTCTACTTGACTAGCTCGTTAATCGAAGATGGTTATGTTTCCTAACCATGAACAAAAGAGTTGTTATTTGATTAACGGGATCACATCATTAGAAGAATGATGTGATTGACATGACCCATTCCATTAGCTTAGCACCCGATCGTTTAGTATGTTGCTATTGCTTTCTTCATGACTTATACATGTTCCTATGACTATGAGATTATGCAACTCCCGTTTGCCGGAGGAACACTTTGTGTGCTACCAAACGTCACAACGTAACTGGGTGATTATAAAGGAGCTCTATAGGTGTCTCCAAAGGTACATGTTGGGTTGGCGTATTTCGAGATTAGGATTTGTCACTCCGATTGTCGAAGAGGTATCTCTGGGCCCTCTTGGTAATGCACATCACATAAGCCTTGCAAGCATTGCAACTAATGAGTTAGTTGAGAGATGGTGTATTACGGAACGAGTAAAGAGACTTGCCGGTAACGAGATTGAACTAGGTATTAAGATACTGACGATCGAATCTCGGGCAAGTAACATACCGATGACAAAGGGAACACCGTATGTTGTTATGCGTTCTGACCGAGAAAGATCTTTGTAGAATATGTGGGAGCCAATATGAGCATCCAGGTTCCGCTATTGGTTATTGACCGGAGACATGTCTCGGTCATATCTACACTGTTCTCGAACCCGTAGGGTCCGCACGCTTAAGGTTTCGATGATAGTTATATTATGAGTTTATAATTTTTGATGTACCGAAGGAGTTCGGTGTCCCTCATGAGATCAGGGACATGACGAGGAGTCTCGAAATGGTCGAGACATAAAGATCGATATATTGGACGACTATATTCGGACATCGGAAAGGTTCCGAGTGATTCGGGTATTTTCGGAGGTACCGAGGAGTTACGGGAATACGAGGAAGAAGCAATGGGCCTTAATGGGCCTTAGTGGGAAGGACCAGGAGGTGGCGCGTGCCCCTCCCAAGCCCAATCCGAATTGGACAAGGGGTTTGGGGCGTGGCCCCTCTCTCCCTTCCTTCCCATCTTCCCCCCTTTCCCCCCTTCTCCTAGTTGGACTAGGAAAGGAGGAAACCTACTTCAACTAGGAGTAGGGATCCTACTCCCCTGGCGCGCCCCTCCTAGGGTCGTCCTCCTCCCCCTTGCTCCTTTATATACGGGGGCAGGGGGCACCTCTAGACACACAAGTTGATCTTCATGATCGTTCTCTTAGCCGTGTGCGGTGCCCCCCTCCACCATAATCCTCGATAATATTGTAGCGGTGCTTAGGTGAAGCCCTGCGACAGTAGAACATCAAGATCGCCACCACGCCATCGTGCTGGCGGAACTCTTCCCCGGCACTTTGCTGGATCGGAGTCCAGGGATCGTCATCAAGCTGAACGTGTGCTAGAACTCGGAGGTGCCGTAGTTTCGGTGCTTGATCGGTCGGGCCGTGAAGACGTACGACTACATCAACCGCGTTGTCATAACGCTTCCGCTGTCGGTCTACGAGGGTACGTAGACAACACTCTCCCCTCTCGTTGCTATGCATCACCATGATCTTGCATGTGCGTAGCAAAATTTTGAAATTACTACGTTCCCCAACAGTGGCATCCGAGCCTAGGTTCTATGTGTTGATGTTATATGCATGAGTAGAACACAAGTGAGTTGTGGGCGATATAAGTCATACTGCTTACCAGCATGTCATACTTTGGTTCGGCGGTATTGTTGGATGAAGCGGCCCGGACCGACATTACGCGTACGCTTACGCGAGACTGGTTCTACTGACGTGCTTTGCACACTGGTGGCTGGCGGGTGTCAGTTTCTCCAACTTTAGTTGAACCGAGTGTGGCTACGCCCGGTCCTTGCGAAGATTAAAACAGCACCAACTTGACAAACTATCGTTGTGGTTTTTGATGCGTAGGTAAGAACGGTTCTTTCTAAGCCTAGTAGAAGCCACGTAAAACTTGCAACAACAAAGTAGAGGACGTCTAACTTGTTTTTGCCGGGCATGTTGTGATGTGATATGGTCAAGACGTGATGAGATATAAGTTGTTGTATGAGATGATCATGTTTTGTTGAAGTTATCGGCAACTGGCAAAATCCTTATGGTTGTCTCTCTATTGCATAAGATGCAAGCGCCCAGTAATTGCTTTACTTTATCTCTATGCGATAGCAATAGTTGCAAGAGCAATTGTTGGCGAGATGACCACGTGATGACACATTGATATAGATCAAGATGATGGAGATCATGGTGTCATGCCAGTGACGATAGAGATCATGACGGTACTTTGGAGATGGAGATCAAAGGCGCAAGATGATGATGGCCATACCACGTCACATATTTTGATTGCATATGATGTTTATCTTTTATATATCTTATTTTGCTTAGTTTGACGGTAGCATTTTAAGATGATCTCTCACTAATTATCAAGAAGTGTTCTCCCTGAGTATGCACCGTTGCGAAAGTTCTTTGTGCTGAGACACCACGTGATGATCGGGTGTGATAGGCTCTACATTCAAATACAACGGGTGCAAAACAGTTGCACACGCGGAATACTCAGGCTTAACTTGACGAGCCTAGCATATAACAGATATGGCCTCGGAACACGGAGACCGAAAGGTCGAGCGTGAATCATATAGTAGATATGATCAACATATTGATGTTCACCATTAATACTACTCCATCTCACGTGATGATCGGACATGGTTTAGTTGATTTGGATCACGTGATCACTTAGAGGATTAGAGGGATATCTTTCTAAGTGGGAGTTCTTAAGTAATATGATTAATTGAACTTAAATTTATCATGAACTTAGTCCTGGTAGTATTTTGCAAATCATGTTGTAGATCAATAGCTCACATTATTGCTTCCCTGTGTTTATTTTGATATGTTCCTAGAGAAAATTGTGTTGAAAGATGTTAGTAGCAATGATGCGGATTGGATCCGTGATCTGAGGTTTATCCTCATTGCTGCACAGAAGAATTATGTCCTTGATGCACCGCTAGGTGATAGACCTATTGCAGGAGCAGATGCAGACGTTATGAATGTTTGGCTAGCTCAATATGATGACTACTTGATAGTTTAGTGCACCATGCTTAACAGCTTAGAATCGGGACTTCAAAGACGTTTTGAACGTCATGGACCATATGAGATGTTCCAGGAGTTGAAGTTAATATTCCAAGCAAATACCCGAGTTGAGAGATATGAAGTCTCCAACAAGTTCTATAGCTAAAAGATGGAGGAGAATCGCTCAACTAGTGAGCATGTGCTCAGATTGTCTGGGTACTACAATCGCTTGAATCAAGTGGGAGTTAATCTTCCAGATAAAATAGTGATTGACAGAATTCTCTAGTCACCATCACCAAGTTAGTAGAACTTCGTGATGAACTATAGTATGCAAGGGATGACGAAAATGACTCCCAAGCTTTTCATGATGATGAAATCAATGAAGGTAGAAATCGAGAAAAACATCAAGTGTTGATGGTTGACAACATCACTAGTTTCAAGAAAAGGGCAAAGGAAAAAAGGGGAACTTCAAGAAAAACAGCAAGCAAGTTGCTGCTCAAGTGAAGAAGCCCAAGTATGGTCCTAAGCCTGAGACTAACTGCTTCTACTGCAAAGGTACTGGTCACTGGAAGCGGAACTACCCCAAGTGATTGGCGGATAAGAAGGATGGCAAAGTGAACATAAGTATATTTGATATACATGTTATTGATGTGTACTTTACTAGTGTTTATAGCAACCCCTAAGTATTTGATACTAGTTCAGTTGCTAAGATTAGTAACTCGAAACGGGAGTTGCAGAATAAACAGAGACTAGTTAAGGGTGAAGTGACGATGTGTGTTGGAAGTGGTTCCAAGATTGATATGATCATCATCGCACACTCCCTATACTTTCGGGATTAGTGTTGAACCTAAATAAGTGGTATTTGGTGTTTGCGTTGAGCATGAATATGATTTGATCATATTTATTGTAATACGATTATTCATTTAAGTAAGAGAATAAATTGTTGATCTGTTTACATGAATAAAACCTTATATGGTTACACACCCAATGAAAATAGTTCATTGGATCTCGATCGTAGTGATACACATATTCATAATATTGAAACCAAAAGATGCGAAGTTAATAATGATAGTGCAACTTATTTGTGGCATTGCCGTTTAGGTCATATTGGTGTAAAGCACATGAAGAAACTCCATGCTAATGGGATTTTGGAATCACTTGATTATGAATCACTTGGTGCTTGCGAACCATGCCTTATGGGCAAGATGACTAAAGACTCCGTTCTCTGGAACAATGGAGCGAGCAACTGACTTATTGGAAATAATACATACTGATGTATGCGATCCGATGAGTGTTGAATCTCGCGGTGGGTATCGTTATTTTCTGACCTTCACATATGATTTGAGCAGATATGGGTATATCTACTTGATGAAACATAAGTCTGAAACATTTGAAAAGTTCAAAGAATTTCAGAGTGAAGTGGAAAATCATCGTAAAAAGAAAAATATGGTTTCTATGATCTGATCGCAGAGACAAATATTTGAGTTACGAGTTTGGTCTTCAATTAAAACTATGTGGAATAGTTTCACAAATTCGTGCCACCTGGAACACCACAGCATAATGGTGTGTCCGAACGTCATAACCGTACTTTATTGGATATAGTGCAATCTATGATGTTTCTTACAGATTTACCAACATCGTTTTGGGGTTATGCATCAAAGACAGCTGCATTCACGTTTAAAAGGGCACCATCTAAGTCACCATCTAAGTCCATTGAGACGACACAATCTGAACTGTGGTTTGGCAAGAAACCAAAGTTGTCGTTTCTTAAAGTTTGGGGTTGTGATGCTTATATGAAAAAGTTTCATCCTGATAAGCTCAAACCCAAATCGGAGAAATATGTCTTCATAGGATACCCAAAGGAGACTGTTGGGTACACCTTCTATCACAGATCCAAAGGCAAGTTATTCATTGCTGAGAATGGATCCTTTCTAGAGAAGGAGTTTCTCTCGAAAGAAGTGAGTGGGAGGAAAGTGGAACTTGATGAGGTAACTGTACCTGCTCCCTTATTGGAAAGTAGTTCATCACAGAAATATGTTCCTGTGACTACTAGACCGATTAGTGAGGAAGCTAATGATGATGATCATGTAACTTCAGATCAAGTTACTACCGAACCTCGTAGGTAAACCAGAGTGAGATCCGCACCAGAGTGGTACGTAATCCAGTTCTGGAGGTCATGTTACTTGACCATGACGAGCCTACGAACTATGAGGAAGCGATGATGAGCCCAGATTCCGCGAAATGGCTTGAGGCCATGAAATATGAGATGAGATCCATGTATGAGAACAAAGTATGGACTTTGATTGACTTGCCCAATGATCGGCGAGCCATTGAGATTAAATGGATCTTCAAGAGGAAGACGGACGCTGATAGTAGTGTTACTATCTACAAAGCTAGAATTGTCGCAAAAAGGTTTTCGGCAAGTTCAAGGTGTTGACTACGATGAGAGTTTCTCGCTCGTATCTATGCTTAAGTCTGTCCGAATCATGTTAGCAATTGCCGCATTTTATGAAATTCGGCAAATGGATGTCAAAACTGCATTCCTGAATGTATTTCTGGAAGAAGAGTTGTATATGATGCAGCCGGAAGGTTTTGTCGATCCAAAAGGAGCTAACAAAGTGTGCAAGCTCCAGCGATCCATTTATGGACTGGTGCAAGCCTCTCGGAGTTGGAATAAACGCTTTGATAGTATGATCAAAGCATATAGTTTTATACAGACTTGCGGTGAAGCCTGTATTTACAAGAAAGTGAGTGGGAGCACTACAGCATTTATGATAAGTATATGTGAATGACATATTGTTGATCAGAAATAATGTAGAATTATTCTGCAAAGCATAAAGGAGTGTTTTGAAAGAAGTTTTTCAAAGAAAGACCTCGGTGAAGCTGCTTACATATTAAGCATCAAGATCTATAGAGATAGATCAAGACGCTTGATAAGTTTTTTCAATGAGTACATACCTTGACAATATTTTGAAGTAGTTCAAAAATGGAACAGTCAAAGAAAGAGTTCTTGGCTGTGTTACAAGGTGTGAAATTGAGTAAGACTCAAAGCCCGACCACGGCAGAAGATAGAAAGAGAATGAAAGTCATTCCCTATGCCTCAGCCATAGGTTCTACAAAGTATGCCATCCTGTGTACCAGATGTATTGTATACCCTACACTGTGTTAAGCAAGGGAGTACAATAGTGATCTAAGAGTAGATCACTGGACAGCGGTCAAAATTATCCTTAGTGGAATAAGGAAATATTTATCAATTATGGAGGTGACAAAAGGTTCGTCGTAAAAAGTTACGTCGATGCAAGTTTTAACACAGATCTGGATGACTCTAAGTCTCGATCTAGATACTATTTAAAGTGGGAGCAATTAGCTAGAGTAGCTCCGTGTAGAGCATTATAGACATAGAATTCGCAAAATACTTACGGATCTGTATGTGACAGACCCGTTGACTAAAATTATCTCACAAGCAAAACATGATCACACCTTAGTACTCTTTGGGTGTTAATCACATAAACGATGTGAACTAGATTACTGACTCTAGTAAACCCTTTGGGTATAGATCACATGACGATGTGAACTATGGGTGTTAATCACATGGTGATGTGAACTATTAGTGTTGAATCACATGGCGATGCGAACTAGATTATTGACTCTAGTGCAAGTGGGAGACTAAAGGAAATATGCCCTAGAGGCAATAATAAAGTTATTATTTATTTCCTTATATCATGATAAATGTTTATTATTCATGCTAGAATTGTATTAACCGGAAACATAATACATGTGTGAATACATAGACAAACAGAGTGTCACTAGTATGCCTCTACTTGACTAGCTCGTTAATCGAAGATGGTTATGTTTCCTAACCATGAACAAAAGAGTTGTTATTTGATTAACGGGATCACATCATTAGAAGAATGATGTGATTGACATGACCCATTCCATTAGCTTAGCACCCGATCATTTAGTATGTTGCTATTGCTTTCTTCATGACTTATACATGTTCCTATGACTATGAGATTATGCAACTCCCGTTTGCCGGAGGAACACTTTGTGTGCTACCAAACGTCACAACGTAACTGGGTGATTATAAAGGAGCTCTACAGGTGTCTCCAAAGGTACATGTTGGGTTGGCGTATTTCGAGATTAGGATTTGTCACTCTGATTGTCGGAGAGGTATCTCTGGGCCCTCTCGGTAATGCACATCACATAAGCCTTGCAAGCATTGCAACTAATGAGTTAGTTGAGAGATGATGTATTACGGAATGAGTAAATAGACTTGCCAGTAACAAGACTGAACTAGGTATTAAGGTACCGACGATCGGATCTCGGGCAAGTAACATACCGATGACAAAGGGAACACCGTATGTTGTTATGCGGTCTGACCGATAAAGATCTTTGTAGAATATGTGGGAGCCAATATGAGCATCCAGGTTCCGCTATTGGTTATTGACCGGAGACATGTCTCGGTCATATCTACATTGTTCTCGAACCCGTAGGGTCCGCACGCTTAAGGTTTCGATGATAGTTATATTAGGAGTTCGGAGTCCCGCATGAGATCGGGGACATGATGAGGAGTCTCGAAATGGTCGAGACGTAAAGATCGATATATTGGACGACTATATTCGGACATCGGAAAGGTTCCGAGTGATTCGGGTATTTTCGGAGGTACCGGGGAGTTACGGGAATACGAGGAAGAAGCAATGGGCCTTAATGGGCCATAGTGGGAAGGACCAGGAGGTGGCGCGTGCCCCTCCCAAGCCCAATCCGAATTGGACAAGGGGTTTGGGGCGCGGCCCCTCTCTCCCTTCCTTCCCCTCTTCCCCCCTTTCCCCCCTTCTCCTAGTTGGACTAGGAAAGGAGGAAACCTACTCCAACTAGGAGTAGGAATCCTACTCCCCTGGCGCGCCCCTCCTAGGGCCGTCCACCTCTCCCCTTGCTCCTTTATATACGGGGGCAGGGGGCACCTCTAGACACACAAGTTGATCTTCATGATCGTTCTCTTAGCCGTGTGCGGTGGCCCCCTCCACCATAATCCTCGATAATATTGTAGTGGTGCTTAGGTGAAGCCCTGCGACAGTAGAACATCAAGATCGTCACCACGCCGTCGTGCTGACGGAACTCTTCCCCGATACTTTGCTGGATCGGAGTCCGGGGATCGTCATCGAGCTGAATGTGTGCTAGAACTCGGAGGTACCGTAGTTTCGGTGCTTGATCGGTCGGGCCGTGAAGACGTACGACTACATCAACCGCGTTGTCATAACATTTCCGCTGTCGGTCTACGAGGGTACGTAGACAACACTCTCCCCTCTCGTAGCTATGCATCACCATGATCTTGCGTGTGCGTAAGAAAATTTTGAAATTACTACGTTCCCCAACACCCACAACGGCCAATTTCAAAGGGAGACAACTAGTACAAGTTATCCTGACAAAAGGTGGTCTTCGCCTGCCAAAGGCTCTGTGGTGATGCCGCCGTGGGCTCCGTGCTGACCTCCATCCTGCTGTCCTTCTGGTCTTCGTCTTGTTGCACCGATATGGAAACCTTTGCCTAATGCCTCAGGACTCCTCGCATGCGCCGACTTCCTTAGCACCAAAGAGGAAACTGGCACCCGCCTGGCCTCGTTCGTCGTGGCTCACATCACACGGACCTCACGAGGTGCCCCTTCCATAGATATCTCCACTCCTCTGGAGCCAGCCTAGCGAGACCATCCCAGAGGAGGTCTTGGTATCGTCCGCCTCGCGAGGCTTGGCCCCTCGTGAGGGTCTTGAGTGGTTGCTGATGAAGATGGGCGGTACCAGGCCATTGGTGGAGCCACGCCCCGGGCCGCATGCAGGCAAGTCTGGGTACCCCCATTCCCAGGACGCTGACAATGCTAAGCTAACAGATGGGTCTTGTCCATCACACCATTCTCTAATGATGTGATCCCGTTCATCAAATGACAACACATGCCTATGGCTAGGAAACTTAACCATCTTTGATTAACGAGCTAGTCAAGTAGAGGCATACTAGGGACACTCAGTTTTGTCTATGTATTCACACATGTACTAAGTTTCCGGTTAATACATTTCTAGCATGAATAATAAACATTTATCATGATATAAGGAAATATAAATAACAACTTTATTATTGCCTCTAGGTCATATTTCCTTCACATGTCCCCTTCTGTCATTGGGATTGAGCACTACAAGATCAAACCCACTACAAAGCACCTCTTCCCATCGCAAGATAAATCAATCTAGTTGGCCAAACCAAACCAATAAATCAGAGAAGAAATACGAAGCTATATTAATCATGCACAAAAGAGTTCAGAGAAAACTCAAATAATATTCATGGATAGATCTTATCATAAACTCACAATTCATTGGATCTCAACAATCACGCCGCAAAAAGCCATTACATCAAATAGATCTCCAAGAACAACATGGAGAACATTGTATTGAGAAACATCGAGAGAGAAGAAGCCATCTGGCTACTAACTATGGATCTGTAGGTCTATGGTAAACTACTCACACATCATCAGAGGGGCAACAAGGTTGATGAAGAACCCCTCCATGATTGATTCCCCCTCTGGTAGAGTGCGAGAAAGGGACCCCAGATGGGATCTCTCGAGAACACAGGCTTGCGGTGGTGGAAAAAGTATTTCGTGGACTCCCCTGTAGGTTTCTTGATTTTAGATTATTTATAGATGCAGAGTTAGGTCAAACGGAGCCCCATGGGCCCCACCACCCATCAGGGCACGCCTAACCCCTGGGCATGCCCTGGTGGGTGGTGGGCCCATCACTAGTGCAGGATGCTACTAACGCGACACTACGATCAGAGACACTTCGACGAAACTATGTGTGATGCAATAATCGTAAACGGTGGTGTAAAATATCCATCAAAAAAGGTGCAAAACGTTTGCGATGGAGATGCATCAAACACTGTTTAGATTTTAGTTGTGTGTGCGATGCAGGGCATACAGTTCAGTTCAACTAACTGTTTGCGATGAGGAGGAAGAAAAGAAACGGGTAGCCAGATGAAGGTGTGTCTGATATACAGCATACAGTTCACTCGGATGAACTGTTTGTGATTAGGCAACACAAAAAAACGGTTAGCCAGATCAAGGTGTGTGCGATATATGACATGCGGTTCACTTGGATGAACTGTTAGCGTTGAGACATGAGAACAAAAACGGTTCAACTTAACAAGATGTGTGTGATACGCGACAAATAGGTATGTAATCAGAAATGTGTGTGAAGACCGATAATAACACAGAGGGTTGCTGCTAATAAGACGTGTGTGTTGTGCGATGGGATTGCATACAGAACAACAACATATATATAAATACACACTTATAAGGACATGCCTGCATAACCAAATTAAACATCCACTTACATTGGTGGCTACTACAACCATGCCATTTGCACACACCAAAGTAAACTATTACATGCATAATTACATAGGTGGCTACTACACACATGACATTTCCACACACCAATAAAGTAAACTATATATTACATGCATGATTAACTAGCATAAATGATCATGTGATCATCATCTACTTCTTGTGACGCTTGCTCTACTTGTGGCTCGATCCAGGCTCGTCGATTTGGGTAACGAGGCACTTCCTCATGTCAACGATCCGCCTTTGCATCTCGTAGCATGTGTACGCGCTCTTGGCCACGGACCTGAGGTGTGGTTCATCCAGCTGCCGCATCCAGGCCCTGTGCCAGGATAGGGGAATTGTTCTCTGGGCATCCCGCTTCATCTTTTGGTAGTAGGGGTCGATGATGGCCGAGGTGAGTTCGACCAGGGAGTCCTTGTTCGTGCTGCCCCAGACCCTGTAGTGGTCACGGATTTCAATAAGGTTTTTGCAGGCCAAGCCCGTAACACTGAGCGCGTTTGCATCATCGGTGGTTTCCACCATGGCGAACTTGTAGTCGGTGCTGTTGACAAACCTGTTGAAATAGTCGCAAGGCTTTGTGGCCATGTAGTAGTGGTAGATGAGGACATGATGGCCCACACACAACTGGGTGACGGCAACCTTCTGATCTATGTCGGGACGACCGGTGGTGTACTGGAGGTCGATGCCGACCACCTTGTACTTGTCTCGAGCAAGCAACTGCTCAACGCTGTTGATGTAGTCGTCCACCACGGCCGGGTCGATGGAGTACACCACCGAGAGATCCGTCTCCCTTGCGTGAATCTCCACTCTATGCTCGTTAAACTCCATTGGAGCGCCGGTGGACATCCCCTCTCTATGTGTCGTCGTGGGTGTGCTTATTCTGTTGTGGGGCGTGATCGAAAGGTTGAAGAGACTAAGGTTATAATGGCCACGAGAATTAAAGGGGAAGCCGGACGGCCAGGAATATCGGCAGGCCCTGATGGCAGTTCTAATTTGCAGCACGTAACTCCATCGTGCCTCACGTAACTGCATCGCCCGGCAACACGCGCGGCGCAACCGCATGCATATGGGGGCCCCGATGTGATCGTGCACACGCCCAACTGCTGGTAGAGCGCGCGCGGAGGGACGCGGGCAGAGCACTCCGCGGTCGCCTCAACGGCGAGCAACCATATATATATAGGGTGGGTCTATTATGATAACACCCCTTAAGAGTCTTATTCTCATAACACCTGGCTTATTCTGATAACACCTGCGACCCGCACCGGTAGCTACAGACTAACGAGGACAGAACTGCACTGAACAAAAATCCCACCCCCTCCTCCCACGACCACCCACCACTCTCCCTCGAGCCCCACTCCACCAACCTCCTTCCCCTTGTGCAGCACAGCACCCGACCCCACCACCACCTACCTCCAGCCCCATCACTGGCCACCGCCTACCCGGCAGTCAGCGACCACTCCCGGTCGGCTTGCCTCCCGTCCCCGCCCCACAACGCCGCGCTACCACAGCTCCATCCAAGCCTGACGGCCGATGCACCTCCTCCCACTCCCGGCCGCCGTGCCTCCCCTCCCCCATCGCATCGCCCCGCCATTCCCCCACCCCGCCTCTGCCACCACCTCATGGCGCGCGCCTCCTCCCTGGACAACCAGATCTCAGCCACCCCGGGAGCCCAATGCCTCCTCTAACTACTTCTCCGTCGCGGCGACGGCGAGATCCATGCAGGATCACGCGGCTCAGGCGACCCACCCCTCCCCCCGCGTCGACCTTCATCTTCCTCGACGAGATCCGGCCATGAAGCCTCGAGCCGCGACCATCGCGCTGGCGACCCGGGGCCCATATTCCGATGTGTGGCGCCGTTCCCCGACGCCGACGAGCTCCATCACCCATCCCCTGCTCACCCTCCTCGTTGTTTCATTTGCAGGTCACCCATTGAGGGCGTGTGGTGCAGCAGCAGAGAGGAGGTAGGAGGCCACCGGTAGAGAAGAGGTAGGAGGGTTCTTCCCCCTGTCCCATTCCAATAGCCAAGATCCCTCACTCCGGTGACCTACCAGAGCATCCCAGAACGGCGGCTGCAGTCGGGCGATTCTCAGGGCCTCCACCGCAGCTGTCGGTGTCAAAACCGGTGGATCTCGGGTAGGGGGTCCCGAACTGTGCGTCTAGGTCGGATGGTAACAAGAGGCAGGGGACACGATGTTTTACCCAGGTTCGGGCCCTCTTGATGGAGGTAAAACCCTATGACCTGCTTGATTAATATTGATGATATGGGTAGTACAAGAGTAGATCTACCACGAGATCAGAGAGGCTAAACCCTAGAAGCTAGCCTATGGTATCATTGTTGTTCGTCCTACGGACTAAAACTCCCCGGTTTATATAGACACCAAAGAGGGCTAGGGTTACACAGAGTCGGTTACAATGGTAGGAGATCTACATATCCGCATCGCCAAGCTTGCCTTCCACGCCAAGGAAAGTCCCTTCCGGACACGAGAAGAAGTCTTCAATCTTGTATCTTCATAGTCTAGGAGTCCGGTCGAAGGTATAGTCCGGCCATCCGGACACCCCCTAATCCAGGACTCCCTCAGCAACCCTTCCTCTATCCCCTACCTCCATCTCTCCCTCCTTTGTTACAGGGCATCACCACAAGGGCAGGCAGGAGGCCAACCTCCTTCAATCACGGAGTTGGAGGTGAACGGCGGCAACAACGCTCTGTGTATTGCCTGTTTTGTTGCTTCTTCTTTTTGCCTTCGGATGCAGTTCGCCATGGCCTCGCATGCGCTCAGTCGGCGTTCTAGGAACGGGGGTCCCCAGACTTGCCTGCCTGTGGCGTGGCTCAAAGGGGGCCCAGCACGGCCCATCTTCATCAACACAGACCCAAGACCCTCGCGAGGGGCCAAGCCTCACGGGGCGGACGACACGGAGCTTCCTCAGGCACGACCTCATCAGGCTGGCTCGCAAGGAGGCGGAGAGATCAAGGCGGGGTACCTCACGAGGTGCCCGTGACGCAAGCCATGACGACCAAGGGTGCCAGGCGGGCGTCAGCCCGCGCAGTGTCCTCCTTTCCTCTTTGGTGCAAAGGGAGCAAGCGCAGGCGAGAGCATCAAGCAAAGGCACCCGTTTCGGTGCAACGAGACCAAGATCAGTCCAACGGCAGGGAAGAAGTCATTGTGGAGCCCAAGCCAGCGTCACCACCAGAGTCTTTGGCAGGCGAGGACCAACTTTAGTCAGGATAAGTGTACCAGATGTTCCCCTTCAAAATGGCCAATTGTTGGCGCCCTTCCCGCTCAATATTTGGGGAAGAGGCCCAGGGCCTTTGCCTATAAATAGGACTAGCCACCCACAGAAGAGAGGGAGGGAGAATCGGCCAACCCAGAAGGGAGATCGGATCGCAATCGAAAAGAGAGAGAGTGAGAAGGGTGACTAAACTCCTCCTAGCAGTTCATCCCCCCCAGCCAAGAACAGACCCTCGCGAGGCTGTTCTTCCTTGTATTGCTCATCATCATCAGCCCAAGAGGCAATCCACCACACCACACACTGGAGTAGGGTATTACACCACAACGGTGGCCCCAACCAGTATAAACCCTGTGTCTCTTGTGTTGTTCTTTCCATAGCCTAGATCTTAGCGAGGCGGAGGGGTGGAGGTAGGTAGAAGGCGAAATCTCCGCGCGCACCCCAGTGTTCGAACCTCAAGGGTCTGCCGGAACCCGAAATCTGACATTTGGAGTGCCAGGTAGGGGTGCGCTGGAATTCGTCTTCCACCACCCCGTTCTCCTCCGACCATCGCGTCCATGTCTGACGCTCGTCGGGCCCGCGCCGAGCGCCGGGCCGCTCTCGCTTCCCGCGTTGCCCAGACGGCTCCTATCGGCGGGCGTCCTCGCCGTTCCCCGTCAACTGCCGTCAACGCCGCCACCGGCCCGGCGGGGGACGAGCAGCAAGCGTCGTCTCAGCATCCATCCGTGCGGCAAGACGGCCGCACTGCTACTCCCTCGCTCACCCCAGCTGGTTCTTCATCCCGCGCGCTGCGTGCACCCATGGAGGCTCGAGCTGCGCTCATCACGACAAACGAGCTCCTGCGCTACCATCCCGTCGACGACGTCTACGAAGAATGGCTCGACCGCGTCGCCGAGCTCGTCCGCGCCACAGGGGGCTCTCCTGCACCGTCCGTTCCGCTGCGCCGTGATGAAGCTCCGGCGGCGCCCCGGCCGCCTCCTCCTCAAGAAGGCGCCATGGCTCCAAGGCGCGTGGCCCCTGGGCGGAACCCGCTCCGTCAGGTGCCAGCACGGCAAGAGCAGAGCTGCCAAGAAGTCCCTCACCCGCAAGAAGCTGCCCGGGCGCTCCCTGCCCCAGCACGTCGCGACCATGCTCCTGCTCCCGCATGTCAAGACCCCGCGCTGCTCCCAGCTGCAGCGCATGGGGACATGCAAGACCAAGCTCTCCGTCACCCAAGGCCTCCCGTGGCCACAGCAGGCTGCCGCGCCTTCACCACCGAGCTACGCAGCGTCGCGTGGCCCGGCAAGTTCAAGCCAGACCTGCCTCCTCGTTACGACGGCACGGCCGACCCTGCAGAGTTCCTCCAGCTCTATGAGCTGGGCATCGAAGCTGCCAACGGAGATGAGAAGGTCATGGCGAACTGGTTTCCCATGGCGCTCAAGGACGGGGCCCGCACTTGGCTCCTGAACCTGGCTCCAGGCACGGTCTCCTCCTGGGACGAGATGCGCACCTGCTTCATCGCCAACTTCCAAGGTACTCGCGACCGGCCACCTGCCGTGAGCGACATGCGCCGCATCAAGCAACAACCCGGAGAGACCCTCCAGAAGTACATCCAGCGCTTCAACAACGCACGCCTCAAGATTCCCAAGGTGACCGAGGAGGCCATCATCTCAGCCTTCTCCGACGGCGTGCGCGATGTCAAGATGAAGGAGGAGCTGGCGATGCATGAAGACCTGTGCACTTCCTTGGAGTTGTTCAACTTGGCAACGAAGTGCGCCAGGGCTGAGGAAGGGCGTCTCTCCCTCCTCGAGCTGCCTGCCGCAGACCCAGAAGAGAAGAAGCCCAAGGCCAAGGATGTGAAGCGCAAGGGGGCTGTCGTGCTCGCGGCAGAACCAGACACCAAGCGGGGCAGAGATCAGCCCGAACCTCCCAAGGGCAGTCGATACTGTGTGTACCACGACCTCCACACCCACAACACCAACGAGTGTCAAGAGCTCCGAGCCGTGCGAGAAGGAAGGATCGGCCGTCGCCCCGACCAAGGTGACCGGGGCTACGGTCGAGGAGGAGTGAGGAACGCAGGACGTTGGGAAGACCGCTGCCCGCGCCAGGGGTGGCGCGATCGACCTCGTGAGGATCGCTGACAAGACCCGCCTCGCGAGGGAGACTGGAGGGATCAGCCTCGCGAGGATCGCCCGCAAGGCAACGCAGGCCTCCCCCCGCTGCCACCGCAGCCAAGGAGAAACGAGGACCGCCATCAGGACGAGGGGGCTGGGGGGGCTTCCAGGAGCCGCGCGCGATCGCCTGCATCCTGGGCGGGGCTCAAGCCCCAGCCTCTCAACGCATCTTCAAGCAGTTCGCCCGCGAAGTGAATGCAGTCCTCCCCAAACTGGAAGCCACGCGCCCTCTCAGGTGGTCGGTGTGCACCATCACGTTCAGCTCAGCAGATCAGCTCAAGTGTGCGGCCACAGCCGGAGTCCTCCCGATGCTTTGCTCCCCAATCATCAGCAACGTGGTGGTCACCAGGACCCTCATCGATGGCGGGGCAGGGCTCAACGTCCTGTCCGTGGAAACATTCAACAATCTCCAAGTGCCCTACACCCAGCTTCAGCCAACCAAGCCTTTCTCCGGAGTCACCGACGGCTCCACGGTCCCGATTGGGCAGGTCCGCCTCCCTGTCACCTTCGGGGCACGCGACAACTACCGCACAGAGCTCATCGACTTCGACGTCGCTCACATTCGCCTGCCGTACAACGCCATCCTTGGGTACCCCGCGCTGGCCAAGTTCATGGTCGTAACTCACCACGGCTACAACGTCCTCAAGATGCCAGGAAGTGACGGAGTCATCATGGTGCCCTGTGAAGAGAAGGACGCAGTGTGTTCCCTGGAACGAGCCTTTCAGGCCGCATCACTGGAAGACCCGGATCGCGGAAGCAGGAGGCTTCCCGAGACCGCCCCCAAGAAGAAGAAGACATCGTCCGGCCCGGCCCCTCAGGAGGCAGGCCCCTCAGGGCCCGCACCTGCCCAGGGGGAACCTCCTTCCATCGCATGGGAAAGCACGCCCGGCACCCTCCTCAGGCAGGGCTCGGGGGCTCTCCCCTGGAGGGCCACCGACCTGGCTAAGGTCACGAGGGAGGCGCTTGGGCACCACATGGAGGCGTGTTTCGAAGCACGTTTCCCTCAAGAAGGAGTAAGGCAAGGAGGGCCAGACCCTCAGGAGTTCGTCAGCAAGGCCATTCAGGAGCTACAGGAGTCAAGAGTCATGAGAGGCGGCCGCCGCCTACCAGCTGTGGCTCCCCATCCAAGCGAGGATGGTGGGCTGCGCATCTGCATCGACATACCAGGGCTCAATCGAGTCACCTCTCTAGAGCGCATCTGGCCCTCGCGAGTGGGGCGCTGCGAAGGTCCACCCCACAGCTACGTTCGCATGCCTTACGGCTTGCCGAACGCGGCTTCCACGTACCAACGCCTCATGAGGGGCATCATGGAGGCTCAAGAGGCTAGGCGTTCCGCAGCCCTGGTGGAGATGGAGATGGTCCGCGAGGAGCCACCAGCGCCTCCGGAGCCTCCCGAGGCCCCTGGGCCTGGGGGCTCGTGAGGATCGGCTTCCGCAGCCCACCGAGTCAGCTACACCAACACTCCTTCGTCGGCACCATCCCCGCGGGTTCCGCGGTCAAGTTCATCAGGGGCATCGTGAGCCGGTTCGGGGTGCCAAACCGCATCATCACAGACAACGGTTCGCAGTTCACCAGTAACCTCTTCAAAACATACTGTGCTAACCTTGGAACGCAGATATGCTACACTTCGGTGGCGCACCCCCGAAGCAACGGCCAGGCCGAGCGAGCCAACGCAGAGGTCCTGAGGGGCCTCAAGACCAGGACGTTCAAGAAGAAGCTAGAGGCCAGCGGCAGAGGTTGGTACAACGAGTTTCAGTCCGTGTTGTGGTCCATCCGCACAACCGCGACCAAGCTGACTGGAGAGACCCCGTTCTTCCTGGTCTACGGAGCCGAAGCGGTCCTCCCTCACGAGGTCAGACGTCACTCCGTGCGGGTCCTGACGTTCGATGAGGCGCAGCAGGACGCCATACGGGTGATGGACCTCGTGCTAGGGGAGGAACGTCGCCGAGAAGCCGCACTGCGAGCGGCGAGGTACCAACAAGCACTGCGACCATATCACTGCCGCAACATCCGCCCCAGAACTCTCGAGGTAGGAGACCTCGTGCTCAGGCGGGTTCTCTCCAGGGAGGGACTGCACAAGCTCTCTCCCATGTGGGAGGGCCCGTTCAAGGTTGTTCATGTTTCCAGGCCCAGCTCCGCGCGCTTGGAGACTCAGGAGGGGGTGCCGGTCCAGAACGCATGGAACATCCAACACCTCCGGAGGTTCTACCCCTAAAAAGGCCCAGAGCCTGTGAAGAAGGCGAATGCCTGTGAAGCTGTCGCGTTTTGGAAAAGGCCCAGAGCCTGTGAAGAAGGCGAATGCATGTGAAGCTGTTGCGTTTTGGAAAAGGCCCAGAGCCTGTGAAGAAGGCGAATGCCTGTGAAGCTGTCGCGTTTTGGAAAAGGCCCAGAGCCTGTGAAGAAGGCGAATGCCTGTGAAGCTGTCACGTTTTGGAAAAGGCCCAGAGCCTGTGAAGAAGGCGAATGCCTGAGAAGCTGTCGCGTTTTGGAAAGGGCCTGGAGCCTGTGAAGAGGGCAAACGCCCGTGAAGCCTGCTTCCCCCAAGAAAGGCCCGGAGCCTGTGAAGAAGGCCAATGCCTGTGAAGCTCGCCGCCCGTGACACTCTCACGCAATAATGAGTTGGGGCTGTACACGCCTCGGAGTCTCTGGAGCGCCGGCCTCAGGCCCTGGGGCTCCCTCCCATGCCCAGTGGCAGCACTTAGCTCCGCGCTGGTGAGAAGACGTCGAAGACTAGATTAGGTGCCGGACGCGGCTTTTCATTTGCTTTCCGCAGTTGGCTTGTTCATTCTCATTCGAAGTTTTATTGAAGCTGTTGCCGTCTTTGGCTCGTGGTTCTTCGACTTTTTCACTCTCCTGCCTCGATTTCTCTTATGTAAGGCCTCGCGAGGGGGGCAGCCGAGCGCCCTCGCAAGTGCTCCTGTCCTAGTCGTTCAAAGGTTTCGCGACCTGGGTCCATTACAGGAGCACCCCTCTAGTCCGTGCCCCACGGGCACCGCGACACGAACACAGGGCCTGGGTCGGTCGCCCCCCCACGGCTGGGGCCGGGAACTATCCACGCGCGGGCACGTAGCCGGAAGGCACGATAACGGAAGCAAAGCGATGATTAACAGCAATAACCCAAACACGCCCCCACGGGGCTCCACGCTACTGTCTTTTTATGCAGGAAAAAGGAAAAGAAAGAACAAATTAGGCGCAGCTCGCCTCACACCGGCCTGCAGGGAAGGCTCGAGCTACCTCCGGGGCTCAGGCAGACTCTCTCTAGCGCTTCACCGAAGCGAGACGGCGGGCAGACACGCTACCACCTCCCAAGCAGGTACGACGGCGTGGAGGCTGACCGCGGCCATCGCTAGAAGAGTCGCCGCTTGAAGAAGAACCGATGAAGCTTGGGGAACCCTGAGCGCCGCCAATCACGCGAGCGTTGTCCTCTCCATCATCGTCGGGGCTGGGTTCCCGGCCGTGGTCGTTGTCCTCAGGGCAGCACCCTGCGCGGCGACCGTCTTCCCCGAACACCCTCACGTAGAGGGTGGCATCGCCGTCAAACTTGAAGTGCAGGGTGCACGGACGGCTCAGGCCACGCGCGCGGGCAAACGTCTGCCAACCGCGGGTCAAGGCCAGGCTCCCGGCTGCGGAGACCTCCAGTGAAGCCCATGAGGCCCGGCTGCAGCAGCCGTCTGCCTGAAGCCAGAGGCCGCCCGGGGCGCCGGTCGGGAGCTCGCCGAGGAGAAAGCGAGGAAGTTGAAGTCGGGTGCTAGTCGGCTCCGCCGACCACACAACGAACTCCGGCAGCACCTCTGCAGCGGGAAAGCGCGGCCTAGGGGGACGCGTGCCCGAAGCGCGCCCCCCGACCGCAGCAGTCCGCCCGTCACCGTGCTAGAAATCGTCTCCACGGCCGCGGGGAGCTGCTGTGGTGGCCACAGGATGTTTGCGAGGGCGCCCTCGGCCGCGCTTGGGCGGGGGAGAGGCAGGCTCAACCTGGCGAGCCTTCCCCTTCTCTGTGGCTGAGAACCTCCTCGACGGGGCCATGATGAAGAAGGAGAAGCAAGGGGGAATGAACTGGAGGGGCGCGCGCCGTTCCGTACTTATGGCCGGAGAAGGCCAACCGCCGACCTCCACGATCACAGGTAATCATGACCCGCTTTGCATGCAGGGACTTGTCCAATCCGTGCAGTTGCCGAGGCGCCGTGGGGAAGTAGAGACGCCCACGCCCAACCAACCACCACGCGGCGCCCAAGCCGCAGGCTATTAGGGCCTGAGGTGCTTCGCCCTTGCCCTTTCGCCTCCCTGCACGGCCAAGTTCGGGCGTGCCTTGGGCCCGGGGGCTACTGTCGGCGTTCTGGGAACGGGGGTCCCCAGACTTGCCTGCCTGCGGCCTGCGGCGTGGCTCAAAGGGGGCCCAGCACGGCCCATCTTCATCAACACAGACCCAAGACCCTCGCGAGGGGCCAAGCCTCGCGGGGCGGACAACACGGAGCTTCCTCAGGCACGGCCTCATCAGGCTGGCTCGCGAGGAGGCGGAGAGATCAAGGCGGGGTACCTCACGAGGTGCCCGTGACGCAAGCCATGACGACCAAGGGTGCCAGGCGGGCGTCAGCCCGCGCAGTGTCCTCCTTTCCTCTTTGGTGCAAAGGGAGCAAGCGCAGGCGAGAGCATCAAGCAAAGGCACCCGTTTCGGTGCAACGAGACCAAGACCAGTCCAACGGCAGGGAAGAAGTAATTATGGAGCCCAAGCCAGCGTCACCACCAGAGTCTTTGGCAGGCGAGGACCAACTTTAGTCAGGATAAGTGTACCAGATGTTCCCCTTCAAAATGGCCAATTGTTGGCGCCCTTCCCGCTCAATATTTGGGGAAGAGGCCCAGGGCCTTTGCCTATAAATAGGACTAGCCACCCACAGAAGAGAGGGAGGGAGAATCGGCCAACCCAGAAGGGAGATCGGATCGCAATCGAAAAGAGAGAGAGTGAGAAGGGTGACCGAACTCATCCTAGCAGTTCATCCCCCCCAGCCAAGAAGAGACCCTCGCGAGGCTGTTCTTCCTTGTATTGCTCATCATCATCACCCCAAGAGGCAATCCACCACACCACACACTGGTGTAGGGTATTACACCACAACGGTGGCCCGAACCAGTATAAACCCTGTGTCTCTTGTGTTGTTCTTTCCATAGCCTAGATCTTAGCGAGGCGGAGGGGTGCATGTAGGTAGAAGGCGAAATCTCCGCGCGCACCCCAGTGTTCGAACCTCAAGGGTCTGCCGGAACCCGAAATCCGACAGTGTCACAACCGTTTCAGTGCTTTGTGCGCCAAGGCCTCGCACGGATGCAGAAAAGTGCTTTTTTTCTTGTTTTGCAGTGCAGATTGTATCGACGTGCAGTGCAACACCTGTACGAAGGAGAAAAAAAGAATATCGTTGTTTTTTTCTTCTTATGAAGTTTGTTTTATTGTTCGAGAAAACATAGACATAATGCTGGAGTGTGATACGAGTTGGCTGTGTTATAATTTCTTTTGAGAGGTTCACTTTCGTTTGTCAAGAGGTTCGCTTTCGTTAGTCGAGAGGTTCGCTTTAATTCCTTGGTGAAAAACTGCTAAGAAAAACTAACGTGGTAGTGCACTATATACAACTTTTTCATTTGCTCTGTGAAAAAACCGACTAGGAAGTTCACTACATTCATCTTTTTCATTTTTTGGAAAAGTAATTTGTACTGCACTCGGTAACGAGGGAGAAGAGAGCATCGATGTTCCTTTAAAAAGAGGTTCATTTTGTTGTTTGACAAAATGCAGAGAGGAAATAAGAGTAGAAAATGGATGTGGATGAATGCTTGTGTGTAATGTGTAGCGTGCAAACAAAAAATGCAGTCCTCTTGCCTCGTCCCTGCAGTGCATATTTCGTTTTCAAACCAAAAAATAAAATATATACATATATGCAATGCACTACGGGAAAATCAAAACTCTATAGAGAAAAATAAAAAGGAAAAAAATAGTGCACTCCGGTCTTTAAAAAAGTCCGCTCCGAAGGACTTTGTAGTACACTTCATTTTTAAAAATGTATTTGCAAAATGTTTATGTTGTGTTTGTTGAAGAAGTTTAAAATACTAAAAAAGAGTAGTGTGATTCACTTTCGAGAGTGCTTGCAGCTCATTTTCAAGAGTCTTGTCGTTCACTTAGACCCAAAAAGTAAAAACACAAAAAATAGGCAAAATAAAAAAAGTAATGTGGTTCACTTTTGGTAAGTGTCGCGGTTCACTACCTACCTTGTGAAGTGCAAAAAAGTTTCATGTAAACGATAAAAGAATAATGAGGTTCACTTCTCCATACAATAATGAGGTTCACTTCTCCATACTATTGCGGTTCACTTATGTTCGACGTGAAGCGCGATTCACTCACTCATCCTGCAAATTTTTACGCCCGACAAAATAAATCATGAAGTGCGCTTGCTCGTCCGATGCAGTGCGGTTTTCGTCTGAAGCAGTGCATTCTTCTGTCTGATGCAGTACACGCGTCGATTTTGGTGTCTAAAAAATAGAGTATCTGCATTTTGGTAATTTCAAAACTGCTCTTAAACCGTAAGGAATTAGAGAGAGCGCTCTACATGAAAAGTTGCGTCTCGGCGATATCTTTCCAACGACGTATTATTTGAATCATTCCGATGAGCGGTTTGTAAAAATTTCGCGAAAAACGGCCGCTGCCTCTCGTCATCAGCCGCACGATTTTCAAAATTAACTAAAAACCGTAACGAATCTCAAAAACATTTCAACATAAGGAAGTTGCGCCTCGTCCATAGCTTTTCAACGGTATATTACACGCCTCGTTTAGACAGACGGTTAAAAAACTGGAGCGAAAACAGTACCGAAAATTTGAAAAAAATTGATAAACAGAATTCTGCGATTTAGTAAATTTGAAACTGCTCTTAAACCATAACGAATTAGAGAAAACAATAGTTATGAAAAAGATGCGTCTTGACGATATCTATCCAACGGTGTATCATTTGCCTCATTCCGACGAGCGGGTTAGAAAAAAACGCAAAAAAATGCTCGCTGCCACTCTTTGTGGGCCGCATCGTTTTTGAAACTACTCTTAAACCGCGGGGAATCTCGAAAAGTGTTCAACCTGGCAAAGTTGCGCCTAATCCGCAGCTTTCCAACGGTATATTACACGCCTCGTTCCAGTAAACGATTAAAAAATTAGAGCGAAAATAGTACCAAAAAAACACTACGCGCGGTTTTTTCCGACACGAAGTTCACTACTCTCTGTAATGCAGTGCTCTTTCTAAAGAAAGTGCAGTGCCCTCGCGTTGAGCATGCAGTGCGGAAGTGTTATCAGAATAACTATTCTGATAATATTATCAGAATAGACGCGCAAGGAAAAGTTGCCCACAAGCCGAGCGTGCCGACAGACGTGAGCAGAGCGCTCCAACAGACACAAGCAGAGCTTGCCGAGGGATGTGAGCAGAGGCCGAGATAGTGATACGTGGCAAATAAGACGAACTATGCAAGTGATGTCGGAGATATCAAGCACGAATCAGATTAGAGTTGTGTGTGCGATACGTGGCATACAGTTGATCCATCCGAGCTGTTTGTGACGGAATAAGCCGTGTGTGTTGCAGGCAAACGCTTGCTGGTATATAGCCTTAAATTTAACCCAAAAAGTGTTAATGCATGTTACAAAAATTGTATAGTTGGAAACTATGTTCAAATACGACTCCAACGATATAATCTTTGGCGACATGCATTCGTATTTTATTAGTGAAATCCTACATATAGACCAGGACAGGGGTATAGTAGGTAATTAAATAGCAAATGTTTTTTGTATTAACCATATGTGTATGTGTCCTTTCGTCCTCCTCTCGCACGTCTTGTCACCCCGCTGCCGCAGACGGCTTATAGCGCAAGCTTGCGCAGCGCGCAGGGGCGTTCTTTTGGCCAAACGGTAGCTCCAATGAATCGTCGGTGAGCCCGTTCCCGCGCAACCTCGCTGGTTCCCATGCAAGCTTCCCGCCCGACTCGGTGAAATCCCCCAAAATCCCAATGCTTACCGGTCTGCTATAAAAACCCTCATGGCCGGCGAGTCATGCGTCGCATTTTCCCCTCCCTCCCTGTAGCTTATCTCGTCTGCTTCTCCCACAATCGCCAATGGCACCGGTCCGTCATCGTAGATCAGCCAGTCCGCCGTCATCAGAGGACAGCTCCAGCTGGGAGGCTACACCGCGGCGGCGGCGAAGTCCCCGATGTAGTGTAGTGCCCATGGCGTCCCTGTTGGGTGTGCGTGGAACACCCACCACATGCTCCGCCGCCGCTGCTCGTCGGCAGTTGTTGCCGGCCGCCGTTGCCGCCACACCATCGTCGAAAGCCCGGGCCATCTCCTGCTCCACCGCCGTGGCCCGAAGGCGGGAAGTGGCCGTCATGGCTGCCACCCCACTACCTGCCACCGTGGCCATCACCCGCTCCGCCATCACGGCCAGAAGGCGGGAGGTGGTGGTCGTGGCCGCCACCCCATAGTCGGCCGCCGTAGCCGCCAGCCCACCGTCGACCGCCGGGATCATCACCCGCTCCGCCACCACCGCCCGAAGGAGGGAGGCGGAGGTGGAGGCCCGCAGGTGCGTCAGCGACCTTGCGCGCTACATCGAGTTCCTGCGGGAGGAGGAGGAGCGCCTCGGTGAGCACGCAAAGAGCCTTACCGCAGCCGTGGCCGCAGCACATGCTGACACAGAGGCGAGGAATCAGGAGATCTATGAGCAGTCTGACCGCTTTGAGAGGGATCATATGGAGCGGCAGTGGGCGTTCGAGCTGGCGAGCGTCGCCGGACGTGCAGCAGCGGCAGGCACCGTATTGCATTTCTCCAGCTCATCTGTAGGCTCGTCCTCCTCCTCTGCCTCTTACTGAGCACGCTCGACAGAGGAGAGGCTGCCGGAAGTAGCACAAAGCCCCTCCATGGTAGTAGTAGTATTTAGAGGCTAGTTTGTTCAGTTCATCTGACTATAGATGTGTGGTGGAACTGTACAACGTACTTAAAATTAGCTAGTATATATAGTTGAACTAGCTATTTCAGTACGTGGTTGGCAATAATTGGGGAAAAGTTTGGTCGGTTCAGCTGTCGAGTTGAACTGTTTGTATAAATTAAGAACGACTCTTAATCTATGAATGAAATCTATACTCAATTACTGAATTTTAGTTGCAAAAAATTAGATAGTGCTAGTGATTTCTATCTGCATATTTTGACAAATTGCAGTGTTACAAGGATTGACAAATGGAAACGTTACTAGATCAACAAATGTAAATCTTTCCAGTTTGACAAATGGCAACATACCCAATATGACAGATGCAAATCTTACCAAATTGTTTCTACGTGGTTGCACACGGGTCATCCAAAACAACCGTTTGCATTCAAGGGATGCACAAATCCTGTGCTGTGGATTTCCCTCGACTTAGGGGGAAGACCATAGCTCTCACTTCGCATACGGGTGTTCTATCTAAAATGTTTGCGATCAAGAGCTGCAGAAATCCTGCATGGAGTATAGCTCGCATGCTTCTCGGTGAGCCTTCGCATTGGAGTACAGCTCGCATGCCTTCCATTTAGTAAAGCACTTAAGCACCTGTTCGCACGGCACCTCCTAGCCATTAAAAGAGTGAGGCGTGGCGTCACGTGAATGGTTAATAGAAAGCACGCAATTTAAATTATACAAAACATTTGAGATGTTACACTATCAGCTATTTGTTTCAAAATGCCTTTGTTGGTTGTTATTCGAGTGCGCCTTCTCTCAAAATGGACACAAAAAATACCACAACATGTTGGGTGCCATTCCATTATAGCATGCCAAGTTTCATGAATTTTAGACAAGTTTTGGATTTACTAAAATTTAAAAACAAAGTATCTCAACGTTTTGCCAGCAATCAGTAGTGCCCTGTTGTTTGAAACTCATTCCCATTTCTTGCATGGGACCTAAGCATGCCCTGAAGGACATAGATTTGATATTTCAACCAATTTATATGCACTAGTGCTTGTGCATGTAGTTCAAATTTCAATTATGTACATGAAATGCCTGGAAAACCCAGTTAATGTATAAAAATGTCCAAACGAACCCTGAAAAATTCCAAAAGTAAACACAACACTCTTGTTGTTCTATGTTGACACTAGAAATTTTTTGAAAGCAATAAAAGGCAACGGATATCGTTTCGTCCCCAAAGGTGGCACGTTCCCTACCGAAAACATCACACTTGTTTTGAGAAGCTAAGGTTTGTGAGAAGCTTATACCCAAATCTGCCCCGAATGGGACAATTTTTTTACCACGGCATGTTGATGCTGCTCCATGACAGCATGCCAAGTTTCATGAATTTCAGACGACTTTTGGATTTACTAGAATTTAAAAGCCATGTATCTCAATTTGTGCGGCCGAGTGACGGTGGCAGGGTGTTTGAAATTCATTCACATTTCTTGCATGGGACCCAAGCATGCAACCAAGGACACATATTTGATTTTTCAACCAGTTTATATGCACTGGAGAGTGTGCATGTAGTTCAAATTTGAATTATGCACATAAAATGCTTGGAAAACCCAGTTAATGTATAAAAATGTTCAAACGAACCCCGAAAAATTCCAAAATTGAACACAACACTCCTGTTGTTCTATGTTGGCACTCGAATTTTTTTGAAAGCAATAAGAGGCAACGGATATCGTTTCGTCCCCAAAGGTGGCACGTTCCCTACCGAAACCATCACGCTTGTTGTGAGAAGCTCTGGTTTGTGAGAAGCTTATGCCCAAACCTCCCCCAAATGGGACAAAAAAATTTACCACGGCATGTTAATGCTGCTCCATGATAGCATGCCAAGTTTCATGAATTTCAAACGACTTTTGGATTTACTAGAATTTAAAAGCCATGTATCTCAATGTTTGCGGCCGAGTGACGGTGGCTGGGTGTTTGAAATTCATTCCCATTTCTTGCATGGGACCTAAGCATGCAACCAAGGACACATATTTGATTTTTTCCAACTAGTTTATATGCACTTGAGAATGTGCATGTAGTTCAAATTTGAATTATGCACATAAAATGCATGGAAAACCCAGTTAATGTAGAAAAATGTCCAAACGAACCCCAAGAAATTCCAAAATTAAACACAACACTCCTGTTGTTCTATGTTGACACTCGAATTTTTTTGAAAGCAATAAGAGGCAACGAATATCGTTTCCTCCCCAAAGGTGGCACGTTCCCTAACGAAACCATCACGCTTGTTGTGAGAAGCTCTGGTTTGTGAGAAGCTTATACCCAAACCTGCACCAAATGGGACAATTTTTTACCATGACATGTTGATGTCACTCCATGATAGCATGCCAAGTTTCATGAATTTCAAACGAGTTTTGGATTTACTAGAATTGAAAAACCAGGTATCTCAATGTTTGCTGCCAAGTGACGGTGGCAGGGTATGTGACATTCATTCCCATTTCTTGCATTGGACCTAAGCATGCAACCAAGGACACAGATTTGATTTTCAACCCGTTTATATGCACTGGAGCATGTGCATGTAGTTCAAATTAGAATTATGCACCTGAAAAGCCTACAAAACCAAGTTAATGTATAAAAACGTCCAAACAAACCTTGAATAATTCCAATTTTTTTGATGACACACCTATAGTTGCATGTTCACTGCAGATAAAAGTTCTAGCAATTCAAACACCATCCTTTGTAGTTGTGACCCATTAGGTAATTCAAATCAAGACGATAAATCAAATAGATCGCACACAGTTTATTATCACCAACCGTGTGAGATGCAGCACAAAATATCTTGGAGCACCATCGGTGTATAGTATGCCTATGGCTTACACGAGAAGGTGCGTCGGCTATAGTCCACAGCCGGCGTGTCAAGCACACTAGCTCAATCCCCAAATATCATTTCACTGTTCATTCGTCGCCGGTGAAAGATGGGGATGTGGACCCACGTCGTGAGGGAAACTTCAGCGGCCGCAGTCTATTGACTAACTACCTTATATATGTTGCAGGGAAACAATGGGAAGCTCTGAGGTTTACAATCGAGGTTAGCACGTGCATGGTCTGTTGTCTAATAGCACATTATTGTGCAATTGCAGGAACCGTTCTAATATTTAGGTTTTTAACAATTTGGTCCTGCACATGTAGGTCCTGCTGTCAGAGGTTTTGACCCACTATTCGACCCTTTTGCATATGGGGAAATGAGTTGTCCATGAATATCAGTCAAGTCAAGAAACTCAGAAAGATTGTTAGGATAAAGAAATTGGTGAAAAAGAACAACAAGATCTTTGTCTGCACAATGAAGAAGACATCAGTTCAAGCAGGTATAGACCATGTTAGTAGTCCTTGTACACCATGTTGCATTTTGTGTTTTTGGTGCTTGCATCATTTAGTGTGTTATAATCTGAACTACTTTGGATCATTAGCTGGTTTTCAAAGTGCATGTAGCTTCACATTTCTCAAGTTATGTTTATTTCCGGAGTGCAAGTGCCTTTGTATTTTTTAAGTTAAATGTTCACCCCTGGTAACTTGAATTCGTGGATCCGCCACTGCACACAAATCATACATGCAGGCCAGTACGAATTAAATGAAATGTAGGGACTTACGCTAGCTCGTTGTAAAGGCTCACTGTAGCTCTGCTTGCGCTTGGGATGTTCCATGTACAAGTCCATGTTACCACTTGCTTGGATGTGTAGGACTTGTGCTCCTAGCATCCCCCTCTGCATTTTTGACACGGTGAATGGTTGATCAAATAAGAGGAAATGACCTTGCTGTTGTACCGGAGGACAGATACTTACAAGGTTATACGGGTATGCGGGATGGGTACCAGATCCCGTAGCACCGTCATGCTTCGCTAAAAAATGGTTTTACTTGTTTCAGATGATATCTCCAGAAGAAATAAGAGTTAAAGTTAGAGTTGCATAGGCGTGTAAACTAAGAGAGAAGTGAAAGGATATCCAAACATCGTCGAAACAGTGCACAAGGGAGTGATGTGTGGATACCTAGTTCGGGCCGGGTTTTGGGCATGCTCGCCTAGCTAGAGTGCGGGTCATCTCAGAGCCGTTGAGGGTGATGCGCTGGTGTTGGCTGGCCGTGCACAGATACAGATCTTGAGTGGCAGCGGAGCGCTACGATGTGGTGGACGAGACCATTGGTGAAGCCCCAACAGCCTCGGGGGGCGGAGGTGCGACGATGTGCTTGGTGAAGTAGCCCCGATGAGGTGGGAGACGGCGTCGGTGAAGCACGCCTGATGTGGTCGAAGTCGGTGTCTGTGAGGCACGTCGATTACGGCGGCCGATGTTGTCGGTGGACCACCCGGTGCTGTGGATGAGGGCGTAGATGAGGTAGCTCCGGTGAGGTGGTGAAGCACGACCGTTGTCTTCATCGTTATCATCTGGCACAGAGGCGAAGAAAGAGACGAGATGAGGGGCAATTCGAACTTTGCTTGGGTTGGCGGCGAATTAGGGATTTGAGCAATCTGGGCGCGGAAGGGGACGGTGGAGAAGGGAGATTTTGCAAGGCTGGAATTGGGGCCGCCAGGTATTTCAATCCAAAACATGGAAGCACAAACTTATTTTGTCGTCGTTGTTTTGGGGGGGGATGGGAGGGAGGGTGTGGGTGGCTGGGCGCTAAGCATCAGTACGACACACGCGACTACCACAACCCGACCCTAGTCTGCCTGGTGGGCCTACATTTGAGAATGCAAACGAATCTTCTTTCATTTGCAAATGGATCTGTATGTATTACCATGCCCGTGTTTTCCTTGCAAATAATTAGTCATTCAAAACGAGATAATATAAATTAATTAATGAGGAGTTATTTAAAAAAATCGAAACAGTATCCACGGTATCCACGCTAACGTGGATTAGAGTGTGTGTCACATAGCGATCCAATTCTAACGTGGATTCTGCATTTCACGGTATCCACGCTACTTTTCTAATACAAATTCATATGTATATGATGAACACCATGGTAGTGAGAAAACTTTTGGATGGATTCAAACATATGACCTACAAAATAGCACAACAATCGAGTCAATGTCAACTTTTCCAAACCAAGTTAGCACGAATTCGAAATAATTACCCATACGCATGGTCCTCAGTTCAAATCTTACAATGTACACCGAATTGAAACATCAATATTAAGTCTCATACTATCTACATTCAAATTTTGTTTTTAGCCCCATCCCCCCCCCTCGGCACACACGCTACATACTTCCTGTATCGGTCAATCTTCCTCTCCTAACCACCTTGGGAAGCTATCGGTTTCCAACACACGCTCATTCTTTCTCTCCATGTTTCGATCTCTAACTCTCTCAACTACACAACCCCCTTTTTCCACTATGTTACCAAATGTATTTACCTCACACACCCGCCATTGCACCCCATGCAGAGCTCTCTCTCTCTCCCTCCCACCCTCTCTCGCTAGATACATGCATTGCCTGTCTAGCCCCCCAACCTCTCGTGCGCACGCACGCACGTTGTCTATCTAGGTCACTCCCTCGAGACTGTCGCACTCTTTCTTCCGCACGGCAGGCCACACTCTCTCAATTTCGCTCTCTTTATCTGAGTCTCGATTAACCTCGTTTTCTTTCACACACAAATGATATATCTCCCTGTTTGGGCCTCGATCGACACACTCTATACTCTCTCACATAGATTGTCTATCTAGGTCAGTCCATCCAAGCCGCCCCCACTCTTTCGACCTCATGGCGGGCCACGCTAGCTCAATCTCTCTCTCCCTCTCTCGGTATGTCTCGATTGACCTTGCTCTTTCTCGAACACAAACGATATACCTCCATGTTTGAGCCCAATTCGACATATTCATATTGTATACTCTCTCACGCACATTGTCTATCTAGGTCACTCTCTCCAACCCGTCTCACTCTTTCGATCGTGTGACGACCCACACTCGCTCAATCTCTCTCCCTTTATATATGTAATCGATTGACCATGCTTCCTCCCACACACAAAATTTATCTACATGTCTGTCACTGGATCATCTCTCAAGCTCTATCTTACAGCCCTCACCCTTCCCAAAAGCTCAATCAGACAATATCTCTCCAGAGCTTAAGACAAAGTGAGTGTGGTCTTTTCAATGAATGTCGGACCACACTCACTTCGTCTCTCTATCTATATGTCTCTCGATTGACCTCGCTTTCTCATGCCGTATCTTCCACACATTGAAGCTACCTCTCCATCCCTCACAAAGCCAGAGCTATTTACATTGCGAGGGGGACTCCAACCTTGGATTAATTTGTGTAGGCATTTATTCTGGTGGGTTTAGATTATATTTTTGTAGCACTCGGCCCACAACTACTCCAAACACCATTGCAACCCCCGCACCTCCCCCAATTGATTTCCCTCTGGCTCGGTCATCGCTCTCTCGCACGTCCTTTCTTGCCTTCAACGTTGCACCGTGGTATTATTGCAAAAAACACTGTTGTTCTCCTTAATTATTACAAATAAGCTACAAAACTACACACCGATAGTCCACCTGGAATGGAACAAATTTCGACCCACAAATTAAATTGCTAAAAACTACACACCGATGGCCCACCTGTCATGAAACAAATTTGGACCCATATACAAATAAAAAAATAAAGGACGAGGATCGAACATGCGACCAGGGCCTTCAAGCCGCACGTCAATAGGCAACATACATAGAACAACAATGTTTGTTGTATCCCTCTTTGTTCATATAATGTTTTTATATTATGACAACCTATTTAATGGATAACATGTAATATTATTTTTAGTACATTAGTGGGATCGGCTTGTTAGCATGTACTATTCGCCTTCACTTACTGGTGGGTTCCATGTGTGCTCTCTCTCTCCTCCCCTTCTGCGTTTAAACGCACGGGCAAACACGGAGAACTCGCGGGCGATGTTGCCGTTGACCATATCTGACGCGTTCACAAGTTACGGCACCAGTTTCACGTACTACTAGTACTAGTCAATGTGTACGTGCAATGCACGTTAATTTGGAAGTATATTAAGTGTATGCGGATATTAAGTAGGATATTATTTGTGTGTCATTATGTGATTAGCACTATTTTTGGCATGAAATTAACTGCACACTAAATGTGTTGAGCGCTCGAAATTGAAGCAATCTAGGTCGTAGGATGAGAAGGAATACATGTGGCTTGATGACGTTTTATATTTAATTTGATAAGGCTCTAGCAGAACATTCAATCGATCAAACCATAGATTTCATTTAGTCTCACTCCGACTTTACATTCATACGACGATCGATCTAAAATAAACAGAAATGATAAACATTCGGATTTTAAGCATGGCAATCCGAACATTTTTCATGGCAAATTTAGATTACGCGGCGGCGGTGATACATCCATTTTGCATGATGCTTTTATATCAATATTTATTGCATTATGGGCTGTTATTACACATTATGTCACAATACTTATGCCTATTCTCTCTTATTTTACATGGTTTACATAAACAGGAAGAATGCCGGCAGTTGGGATTCTGGGCTGGAAAAGGAACAAATATTAGAGACCTATTCTGCACAGCTCCAAAAGTCCTGAAACTTCACGGAAGATGTTTTTCAAATATATAAAAAATACTGACAGCAAGAACTTCACCAGGGGGGCCACACCCTGCCCACGAGGGTGGGGGCGCGCCCTACCCCCCCCCCCCCCCTGGGCGCCCCCCTACCTCGTGGGCCCCCTGGTGGCCCTCCGGTGGACACCTTCTGCTATATGGAGTCTTTCGATGAGATAAAAATCATAAGCCATCTTCTCAGACGAAACTCCGCCGCCACGAGGCGGAACCTTGGCGGAACCAATCAAGGGCTCTGGCGGAGCTGTTCTGCCGAGGAAACTTCCCTCCCGGAGGGGGAAATCATCGCCATCATCATCACCAACGCTCGTCTCATCGGGAGAGGGCAACCTCCATCAACATCTTCATCAGCACCATCTCATCTCAAAACCCTAGTTCATCTCTTGTATCCAATTCTTGTCTCCAAGTCCGGGATTGGTGCTAGTAGGTTGCTAGTAGTGTTAATTACCCCTTGTAGTTGATGCTAGTTGGTTCAATTGGTGGAAGATCATATGTTCAGATCCTATATGCATATTAATACCCCTCTGATTATGAACATGTTTATGCTTTGTGAGTAGTTACTTTTGTTCATGAGGACATGGGAGAAGTCTTGCTATTAGTAGTCATGTGAATTTGGTATTCGTTCGATATTTTGATGAGATGTATGTTGTCTCTCCTCTAGTGGTGTTATGTGAACGTCGACTACATGACACTTCACCATTATTTGGGCCTAGAGGAAGGCATTGGGAAGTAATAAGTAGATGATGGGTTGCTAGAGTGACAGATGCTTAAACCCTAGTTTATGCATTGCTTCGTAAGGGGCTGATTTGGATCCATATGTTTCATGCTATGGTTAGGTTTACCTTAATACTTTTGTTGTAGTTGTGGATGCTTGCAATAGAGGTTAATCATAAGTGGGATGCTTGTCCAAGTAAGGACAGTACCCAAGCACCGGTTCACCCACATACCAAATTATCAAAGTACCGAACGCGAATCTTATGAACGTGATGAAAACTAGCTTGACGATATTCCCATGTGTCCTCAGGAGCGCTTTACATCATATAAGAGTTTGTCCAGGCTTGTCCTTTGCTACAAAAAGGATTGGGCCACCTTGTTGATGTCTACTACACAACCTTCTTCTTGTAGATGTTGTTGGGCCTCCAAGTGCAGAGGTTTGTAGGACAGTAGCAAATTTCCCTCAAGTGGATGACCTAAGATTTATCAATCCGTAGGAGGCGTAGGATGAAGATGGTCTCTCTCAAGCAACCCTGCAACCAAATAACAAAGAGTCTCTTGTGTCCCCAACACACCCAATACAATGGTAAATTGTATAGGTGCACTAGTTCGGCGAAGAGATGGTGATACAAGTGGTATATGGATGGTAGATAAAGGTATTTGTAATCTGAAAATATAAAAACAGCAAGGTAACTAATGATAAAAGTGAGCGTAAACGGTATTGCAATGCGTTGAAACAAGGCCTAGGGTTCATACTTTCGCTAGTGTAAGTTCCCTCAACAATACTAACATAATTGGATCACATAACCATCCCTCAACATGCAACAAAGAGTCACTCCAAAGTCACTAATAGCGGAGAACGAACGAAGAGATTATGGTAGGGTGCGAAACCACCTCAAAGTTATTCTTTCCAATCAATCCGTTGGGCTATTCCTATAAGTGTCACAAACAGCCCTAGAGTTCGTACTAGAATAACACCTTAAGACACAAATCAACCAAAACCCTAATGTCACCTAGATACTCCAATGTCACCTCAAGTATCCGTGGGCATGATTATACGATATGCATCACACAATCTCAGATTCATCTATTCAACCAACACAAAGGACCTCAAAGAGTGCCCCAAAGTTCTACCGGGGAATCACGACGAAAACGTGTGCCAACCCCTATGCATAGGTTCATGGGCGGAACCCGCAAGTTGGTAACCAAAACATACATCAAGTGAATCACGTGATATCCCATTGTCACCACAGATATCCACGGCAAGACATACATCAAGTGTTCTCAAATATTTAAAGACTCAAACCGATAAGATAACTTCAAAGGGGAAACTCAATTCATTACAAGAGAGTAGAGGGGGGAAGAAACATCATAGGATCCAAATATAATAGCAAAGCTTGTGATATATCAAGATCGTATCATCTCAAGAACACGAGAGAGAGAGAGATCAAACACATAGCTACTGGTACATACCCTCAGCCCCGAGGGAGAACTACTCCCTCCTCATCATGGAGAGCACCAGGATGATGAAGATGGCCACCTAAGAAGGATTGCCCCCTCCGGCAGGGTGCCGGAACGGGTCTAGATTGGCTTTCGGTGGCTACGGAGGCTTCTGGCGGCGGAACTCCCGATCTATTGTGCGTTCTGGAAGTTTTAGGGTACGTGGAGTTATATAGGCGGAAGAAGTACGTCAGGGGAGCCACGAGGGCCCCACGAGACAGGGGGCGCGCCCTAGGGGGGTGCCCCCACCCTCGTGAGCACCTCGTTCCTTCCTTGACGTGGGGTCCAAGTCCATCAGGTGTGTTTCCTTCCAAAAATAACTTCTCCAGTTGATTTCATTCCGTTTCGACTCCGTCTGATATTCCTTTTCTTCAAAACACTGAAATAGGCATAAAACAGCAAATCTGGGCTGGGCCTCCGGTTAATAGGTTAGTCCCAAAAGTAATATAAAAGTGGATAATAAAGCCCAATATTGCCTAAAACAGTAGATAATATAGCATGGAGCAACCAAAAATTATAGATATGTTGGAGACGTATCAAGCATCCCCAAGCTTAATTCCTGCTCGTCCTCGAGTAGGTAAATGATAAAAAGATAATTTTTGATGTGGAATGCTAGTCGGCATAATTTCAATGTAATTCTTCTTAATTGTGGCATGAATATTCAGATCCATAAGATTCAAGACAAAAGTTCATATTGACATAAAAATAATAATGCTTCAAGCATACTAACAAAGCAATCATGTCTTCTCAAAATAACAGGGCCAAAGAAAGTTATCCCTACAAAATCATATAGTCTGGCTATGCTCCATCTTCACCACACAAAATACTTAAATCATGCACAACCCCGATGACAAGCCAAGCAATTGTTTCATACTTTTGATGTTCTCAAACTTTTTCAATCTTCACGCAATATATGAGCGTGAGCCATGGACATAGCACTATAGGTGGAATAGAATGGTGGTTGTGGAGAAGACAAAAAGGAGAAGATAGTCTCACATCAACTAGGCGTATCAACGGGCTATGGAGATGCCCATTAATAGATATCAATGTGAGTGAGTAGGGATTGCCATGCAACGGATGCACTAGAGCTATAAGTGTATGAAAGCTCGAAAAGAAACTAAGTGTGTGTGCATCCAACTTGCTTGCTCACGAAGACCTAGGGCATTTTGAGGAAGCCCATCATTGGAATATACAAGCCAAGTTCTATAATGAAAGATTCCCACTAGTATATGAAAGTGACAACATAGGAGACTCTCTATCATGAAGATCATGGTGCTACTTTGAAGCACAAGTGTGGTAAAAGGATAGTAGCATTGCCCCTTCTCTCTTTTTCTCTCATTTTTTTATTTTTTTTATTTTTTATTTGGGCCTTCTCTTTTTTTATGGCCTCTTTTTTGGACTTCTCTTTTTTGTATGGCCTCTTTTTTTATTTGGGCTTCTTTGGCCTATTTTATTTATTTATTTTCGTCTGGAGTCTCATCCCGACTTGTGGGGGAATCATAGTCTCCGTCATCCTTCCCTCACTGGGACAATGCTCTAATAATGATGATCATCACACTTTTATTTTTCTTACAACTCAAGAATTACAACTCGATAGTTAGAACAAGATATCACTCTACATGAATGCCTCCGGCGGTGTACCGGGATGTGCAATGATGCATGAGTGACATGTATGAAAGAATTATGAAAGGTGGCCTTTCCACAAATACTATGTCAACTACATGATCATGCAAAGGAATATGACAATGATGAAGCGTGTCATAATAATGGAATGGTGGAAAGTTGCACGGCAATATATCTCGGAATGGCTATGAAAATGCCATAATAGGTAGGTATGGTGGCTGTTTTGAGGAAGGTATATGGTGGGTGTATGATACCGGCGAAAGGTGCGCGGTATTAGAGAAGCTAGCAAAGGTGGAAGGGTGAGAGTGCGTATAATCCATGGACTCAACATTAGTCATAAAGAACTCATATACTTATTGCAAAAATCTACAAGTTATCAAAGCAAAGTATTACGCGCATGCTCCTAGGGGGATAGATTGGTAGGAAAAGACCATCGCTCGTCCCCGACCTCCACTCATAAGGAAGGCAATAAATAAATAAATCATGCTCCGACTTTGTCACATAACGGTTCACCATACGTGCATGCTACGGGAATCACAAACTTCAACACAAGTATTTCTCAAATTCACAACTACTCAACTAGCATGACTCTAATATCACCATCTCCATATCTCAAAACAATTATCAAGTATCAAACTTCTCATAGTATTCAACACACTCATAAGAGAATTTTATTATTCTTGAATACCTAGCATATTAGGATTTTAAGCAAATTACCATGCTATTTAAGACTCCCAAAATAATCTAAGTGAAGCATGAGATTTCATCTATTTCTTCAAAATAAAACTACCACCATGCTCTAAAAGATATAAGTGAAGCACTAGAGCAAATGACAAACTACTCCGAAAGATATAAGTGAAGATCAATGAGTAGTCGAATAATTATGCAACTATGTGAAGACTCTCTAACATTTAATAATTTCAGATCTTGGTACTCTATTCAAACAGAAATCAAAGCAAAATAAAATGACATCTAAGAATAGCAAACATCATGTGAAGAAGCAAAAACTTAGGATCAACCGAAACTAACCGATAATTGTTGAAGAAGAAAGGTGGGATGCCAACCGGGGCATCCCCAAGCTTAGATGATTGAGACTTCTTGAAATATTATCTTGGGGTGCCTTGGGCATCCCCAAGCTTGAGATTTTGTGTCTCCTTAATTTCTCTCATATCACGGTCTCCCTAAATCTCAAAAGCTTCATCCACACAAAACTCAACAAGGACTCGTGAGATAAGTTAGTATAAACCATTGCAAAAACCTTATCATACTCTACTGTAGCAAACCACTAAAATTATTATTCAACATTGCATACTAAATGCCTCTGCATATTTAATAGTCCTATCCTCAAATAGAATCATTAAAGAAGCAAACATATGCAAACATAACAGCAATCTGCCTAAACAGCAATCTGCCTAAACAGGACTCGAGAGAGAGATCAAACACATAGCTACTAGTACATACCCTCAGCCCCGAGGGAGAACTACTCCCTCCTCGTCATGGAGAGCACCGGGATGATGAAGATGGCCACCGGAGAAGGATTTCCCCCTCCAGCAGGGTGCCGGAACGGGTCTAGATTGGCTTTCGGTGGCTACGGAGGCTTCTGGCGGCGGAACTCCCGATCTATTTTGCGTTCTGGAAGTTTTAGGGTACGTGGAGTTATATAGGCGGAAGAAGTACGTCAGGGGAGCCACGAGGGCCCCACGAGACAGGGGGCGCGCCCTAGGGGGGCGCGCCCCCCACCCTCGTGAGCACCTCGTTCCTTCCTTGACGTGGGGTCCAAGTCCATCAGGTGTGTTTCCTTGCAAAAATAACTTCTCTAGTTGATTTCGTTCCGTTTCGACTCCGTCTAATATTCCTTTTCTTCAAAACACTGAAATAGGCATAAAACAACAAATCTGGTTTGGGCCTTCGGTTAATAGGTTAGTCCCAAAAGTAATACAAAAGTGGATAATAAAGCCCAATATTGCCTAAAACAGTAGATAATATAGCATGGAGCAATCAAAAATTATAGATACGTTGGAGACGTATCACTTGCTGCACCTTATTTACTTTTTTTACTTGTTGCTCGTTACAAATTGTCTTATCACAAAACTATCTGTTACCACTTATTTCAGTACTTGTAGAGAATACCTTGCTGGAAACCACTTATCATTTCCTTCTGCTCCTTGTTGGGTTCGACACTCTTACTTATCGAAAGGACTACGATAGATCCCCTATACTTGTGGGTCATCAAGACTCCTTTCTGGCGCCATTGCCGGGGAGTGAAGCGCCTTTGGTAGGTGGAATTTGGTAAGGAAAAATTTATATAGTGTGCTGAAATTTACTGTCACTTGTTACCGTGGAAGGTAATCCTCTGAGGGGCTTGTTCGGGGTATCTTCACCCCGACCAGTAGAGCAAAGAGTTGCTCCTCAACCTACTGAACCTACTGAAAATGAAAATGAAAATGAAAATGCTTGCTTTGAAGTTCCTTCGGGTATGATAGAAAAACTACTAGCTAATCCTTTTTTAGGAGATGGAACAAAACATCCTGATGAACATTTGATATATGTGGATGAATTTTGTGGATTATTTAAGCTTGCAGGTGTACCCGGAGATGTTGTTAAGAAGAAGGTCTTCCCTTTATCTTTGAGGGGAGATGCATCGACATGGTATAGGCTATGTGATGATATGAGGTCTTGGAATTACAAACGATTGAAATTGGAGTTTCATCAGAAGTTTTATCCTATGCACCTTGTTCATCGTGATCACAATTATATATATAATTTTTGTCCTCGCGAAGGAGAAAGCATCGCTCAAGCTTGGGGGAGGCTTAAATCGATGTTATATTCATGCCCCAATCATGAGCTCTCAAGAGAAATGATTATTCAAAAAAATTATGCTCGGCTTTCTGGTAACAATCGCACCATGCTTGATACTTCTTGTGCTGGCTCTTTTATGATGAAGACTATTGAATTCAAATGGGATTTATTGGAAAGAATTAAACGCAACTCTGAAGATTGGGACCTCGACAATGGTAAGGAGTCAGGTATGACACCTAGTTTTGATTGTGTTAAATCTTTTATGGATACCGATATTTTTCGTAAATTTAGCACTAAATATGGACTTGACTCTGAGATAGTAGCTTCTTTCTATGAATCTTTTGCTGCTTATGTTGATCTCCCCAAGGAGAAATGGTTTAAATATCATCCTCCCATAGAAGTAAAAGTAGTTGCACCTATTAAAGTTTAAGAAAATACTATCACTTATAATGATCCTATTGTTCCTACTTCTTATGTTGAGAAACCACCTTTCCCTGTTAGGATAAAGGATCATGCTAAAGCTTCAACTGTGGTTCGTAAAAGCAATATTAAAACATATACACCTCCTGAGAAAGTTAAAGTTGAACCTAATATTGCTATTGTTAAAGATCTCTTGTCTGATAATATAGATGGGCATGTTATTTATTTCTGTAATGAAACTGCTAGAATTGCTAAACCTCGTGATAAAGATAAACCTAGACCTGTGGTAGGCATGCCTGTTATTTCTGTTAAAATAGGAGATCATTGTTATCATGGCTTATGTGATATGAGTGCTAGTGCTAGTGCAATACCTTATTCCTTATACAAAGAAGTTATGCATGATATTGCACCTGCTGAGATGGAAGATATTGATGTCACAATTAAACTTGCCAATAGAGATACTATTTCACCAATGGGAATTGTTAGAGATGTTGAAGTCTTGTGTGGGAAAACTAAATATCCTGCTGATTTTCTTGTTCTTGGTTCCCCACAAGATAGCTTTTGTCCCATTATATTTGGTAGACCCTTCTTAAATACTGTTAATGCTACCATAGATTGCAAAAGAGATGTTGTTACTATCGGTTTAGATGATATGACTCATGAATTTAATTTTTCAAAATTTAGTAGACAGCACCATGAAGAAGAATTACCTAGTAAGGATAAAATTATTGGTCTTGCTTCTATTGCCGTACCTCCTAGTGATCCTTTAGAACAATATTTGCTAGACCATGAAAATGATATGTTTATGAATGAAAGAAGGGAATTAGATGAAGTATTCTTTAAATAGGAACCTATTCTGAAAAACAATCTACCTGTTGAAATCCTAGGGGATCCTCCTCCACCCAAGGGTGATCCCGTGTTTGAGCTTAAACCGTTACCTGATACTCTTAAATATGCTTATCTTGATGAGAAAAAGATATATCCTGTTATTATTAGTGCTAACCTTTCAGAGCATGAAGAAGAGAGATTATTGAAAACTCTGAAGAAGCACCGTGTTGCTATTGGTTATACTCTTGATGATCTTAAGGGCATTAGTCCCACTCTATGTCAACATAAAATTAATTTGGAAGAAGATGCTAAACCAGTTCGTGATCATCAACGTCGGCTGAATCCTAAAATGAAAGAAGTGGTAAGAAAGGAGATACTAAAGCTCCTTGAGGCAGGTATAATTTATCCCGTTGCTGATAGTCAATGGGTAAGCCATGTCCATTGTGTCCCTAAGAAGGGAGGTATTACTGTTGTTCCTAATGCTAAAGATGAATTGATTCCTCAAAGAATTATTACAGGTTATAGGATGGTAATTGATTTTCGCAAATTAAATAAGGCTACTAAACAGATCATTACCCCTTACTTTTTATTGATCAAATGCTAGAAAGATTGTCCAAACATACACATTTTTGCTTTCTAGATGGTTATTCTGGTTTCTCTCAAATACCTGTGTCAGCCAAAGATCAATCAAAGACTACTTTTACATGCCCTTTTGGTACTTTTGCTTATAGACGTATGCCTTTTGGTTTATGTAATGCACCTACTACCTTTCAAAGATGCATGATGGCTATATTCTCTGACTTTTGTGAAAAGATTTGTGAGGTTTTCATGGATGACTTTTCTGTCTATGGATCTTCTTTTGATGATTGCTTGAGCAACCCTAATCGAGTTTTGCAGAGATGTGAAGAAACTAATCTTGTCTTGAATTGGGAAAAGTGCCACTTTATGGTTAATGAAGGTATTGTCTTGGGGCATAAAGTTTCTGAAAGAGGTATTGAAGTTGATAAAGCCAAGGTTGATGCTATTGAAAAGATGCCATGTCCCAAGGACATTAAAGGTATAAGAAGTTTCCTTGGTCATGCCGGTTTTTATAGGAGGTTCATTAAGGACTTCTCAAAAATTTCTCGGCCTCTGACTAATTTATTACAAAAAGTTATACCATTTGTCTTTGATGATGATTGTGTAGAAGCATTTGAAATACTTAAGAAAGCATTGATTTCTGCACCTATTGTTCAGCCACCTGATTGGAATTTACCCTTTGAAATTATGTGTGATGCTAGTGATTATGTTGTAGGTGCTATTCTAGGACAAAGAGTTGATAAGAAACTAAATGTTATTCAATATGCTAGTAAAACTCTAGACAATGCTCAAAGAAATTATGCTACTACTGAAAAAGAATTCTTAGCAGTTGTATTTGCTTGTGATAAGTTTACACCTTATATTGTTGATTCTAAAGTAACTATTCACACTGATCATGCTGCTATTAAATATCTTATGGAAAAGAAAGATGCTAAACCTAGACTTATTAGATGGGTTCTCTTGCTACAAGAATTTGATTTGCATATTGTTGATAGAAAAGGAGCTGAGAACCCCATTGCAGACAACTTGTCTAGGTTAGAAAATGTGCTTGATGACCCACTACCTATTGATGATAGCTTCCCTGATGAGCAATTAAATGTCATAAATGCCTCTCATACTGCTCCATGGTATGCTGATTATGCTAATTACATTGTTGCTAAGTTTATACCACCTAGTTTCACATACCATCAAAAGAAAAATTTCTTCTATGATTTGAGGCATTACTTTTGGGATGACCCACATCTTTATAAAGAAGGAGTAGATGGTGTTATTAGACGTTGTGTACCTGAGCATGAACAGGAACGGGTCCTACGCAAGTGTCACTCAGAAGCTTATGGAGGACACCATGCTGGAGATAGAACTGCACATAAGGTACTGCAATCTGGTTTTTATTGGCCTACTCTCTTCAAGGATGCCCGTAAGTTTGTCTTATCTTGTGATCAATGTCAAAGAATTGGTAATATTAGTAGACGTCAAGAAATGCCTATGAATTATTCACTTGTTATTGAACCATTTGATGTTTGGGGCTTTGACTATATGGGACCTTTTCCTTCCTCTAATGGTTATACACATATTTTAGTTGTTGTTGATTACGTTACTAAGTGGGTAGAAGCTATTCCAACTAGTAGTGCTGATCATAACACTTCTATTAAAATGCTTAAAGAAGTTATTTTTCCAAGATTTGGAGTCCCTAGATATTTAATGACTGATGGTGGTTCACATTTTATTCATGGTGCTTTCCGTAAAATCCTTGCTAAATATGATGTTAATCATAGAATTGCATCTCCTTATCACCCTCGGTCTAGTGGTCAAGTAGAATTGAGTAATAGAGAACTCAAATTAATTTTGCAAAAGACTGTTAATAGGTCTAGAAAGAATTGGTCCAAGAAACTTGATGATGCATTATGGGCCTATAGAACTGCATATAAAAATCCTATGGGTATGTCTCCGTATAAAATGGTCTATGGAAAAGCATGTCACTTACCTCTCGAACTAGAACACAAGGCTTATTGGGCTATTAAAGAACTTAATTATGATTTTAAACTTGCCGGTGAGAAGAGGTTATTTGATATTAGCTCACTTGATGAATGGAGAACCCAAGCCTATGAAAATGCCAAGTTGTTTAAAGAAAAAGTTAAGGGATGGCATGACAAAAGGATACAAAAGCGTGAGTTTAATGTAGGTGATTATGTATTGCTATACAACTCTCGTTTAAGATTTTTTGCAGGAAAGCTTCTCTCTAAATGGGAAGGTCCTTACGTTATCGAGGAGGTCTACCGTTCTGGTGCCATAAAAATCAACAACTTCGAAGGCACAAATCCAAAGGTGGTGAACGGTTAAAGAATCAAACATTATATCTCAGGTAATCCCATAAATGTTGAAACCAATGTTATTTAAACCGTAACCCCGAAGGAATACATAAGGGACACTTTCCGGAATGTTTCAGACTCCAAAAATGAATAGGTATGTGGTACGGTAAGTAAACCGACTCCAAAACAATTTTAAGGCAACATTTCTCCGTTTTGGAATATTTAGAAAAATAGAAAAATAAGAAGCAATCCGGGAAGTACACGAGGCCTCCACGAGGGTGGAGGGCGCGCCCTACCCTACTAGGCACGCCCCCCTACCTCGTGTGCTCTCCGGACTCCGTTTTCATACACGACACGTATTTTGGTCGGTAAAAATTCATTATATAATCTCCCGGGGGTTTTGACTCTCGTATCATGCAAAAATCTCCTGTCTTTGTTTCGAGCTGTTTTCTGTCAGGGTTGTCAAGGCCAGGCACTTCGTTGTCTCCCTCCTCCTCCAACCATGAGGGCAATGATGCTTGGCTAATGAAGATAGAGCTGAAGAGAGAAGAACCCATGGAGATCAACAAGGATGAAGGGATCAAGAAGGCCATGGAAGACCAAGTTCCGGCAACAGAAGACACCCTTCAACTGGATCACAATCTTCTTACCCCAACAGAAATCGAAGCTTTCAAGATGATTGAGTTAGCTTGTATACAAAATAAGTATCTCACATGTGAAAATATTTTGTTGAAGGATCATATCATCGCACTCAAGGGCATTATCCGCAAGTTAGAAGACCTCCTACGCTCAATGTGCGACTATCCATCATCAACATCCCCACCTTCTTCACCAACAAAGGAGACATAATCACATGGGTATGGGCACTCCACTTGGAAACTTCCAAGCTTGGGGGAGTGCCCCGGTATCATATCACCATCACTTTTATCTTTACCGTTTTTTAGTTCGATCCTTTTGGTAATATCTTGATCTAGTAGAATAGAAGTTCTTAGTGTGATCTAGTCGTGAGTTTTGCTTTATTATCCTTCTATGTAATCGAGTCTGTGAGCTATATAATAAAGATTAGTGTTGAGTCAAGGGCTTGATTATTTTGCCATGATCCTAAGGGAATAAAAGAAAGGAGAAAGAAATAAAAAGAAACAAAGAGATCATGTGAGTCTTATGGAGAGTAATGAGCTCACATAGAAAAGTATGATGAATAAAAGTTGTTGAGGGTTGACAAACATAGTTTTGGTCATCATTGCAATTAATAGGAAGTAATAAAGAAAGAGAGGTCTTCACATATAGATATACTATCTTGGACATCTTTTATGATTGTGAGCACTCATTAAAATATGACATGCTAAAAGAGTTGACATTGGACAAGGAAGACAACGTAATGGGTTATGTTTTCTTACATCTAAGATAAATTATATTGTCTTGGATCTTCCAACATGATGAGCTTGCCTTTCCCCCTCATGCTAGCCAAATTCATTGCACCAAGTAGAGATACTACTTGTGCTTCCAAATACCCTTTAAACCAGTCTTGCCATAAGAGTCCACCATATATACCTATGGATTGAGTAAGATCCATCAAGTAAGTTGTCATCGGTGCAAGCAATAAAAATTGCTCTCTAAATATGTATGATTGATTGGTGTGGAGGAAATAAGCTTTATACGATCGTGTGATATGGAAGTAATAAAAGCGACAGACTGCATAATAAAGGTCCATATCACAAGTGGCAATATAAAGTGACGTTCTTTCACATTAAGATTTTGTGCATCCAACCATAAAAGCGCATGACAACCTCTGCTTCCCTCTGCGAAGGTCCTATCTTTTACTTTTATCTCCTACATTGCATAAGAGTCATGGTGATCTTCACCCTTCCTTTTTACATTTTATCCTTTGGCAAGCATAGTATGTTGGAAAGATTCTGGTATATATGGCTAATTGGATGTGAGTTTTCATGAACTATTACTGTTGACATTACCCTTGAGGTAAAACGTTGGGAGGCAAAACTATAAGCCCCTATCTTTCTCTGTGTCCGATTAAAACTCCATACCCATAAGTATTGCGTGAGTGTCAGCAATTGTGAAATATTATATGATAGTTGAGTATGTGGACTTGCTGAAAAGCTCTTATACATTGACTCTTTCCTATGTTATGATAAATTGCAATTGCTTCAATGACTGAGATTGTAGTTTGTTAGTTTTCAATGAAGTTTAAGATTCATACTTGATATTGTGATTGAATTATTACTCTAGCATTAGAGATTATATGACAAAGAATTATGAGTTGTTGTTCTAAGAATGATCATGATGCCCTCATGTCCGTATTTTATTTTTATCGACACCTCTATCTCTAAACATGTGGACATATTTTTCGATTTTGGCTTTTTGCTTGAGGACAAGCGAGGTCTAAGATTGGGGGAGTTGATACATCCATTTTGCATCATGCTTTTATATCAATATTTATTGCATTATGGGCTATTATTACACATTATGTCACAATACTTATGCCTATTCTATCTTATTTTACAAGGTTTACATAAAGAGGGAGAATGCCGACAGCTGGGATTCTGGGCTGGAAAAGGAGAAAATATTAGAGACCTATTCTGCACAGCTCCAAAAGTCCTGAAACTTCACGGAAGATGTTTTCCAAATATATAAAAAATACTGAGAGCAAGAACTTCACCAGGGGGGCACACCCTGCCCACGAGGGTGGGGGCGCGCCCTACCCCCCTAGGCACGCCCCCTACCTTGTGGGCCCCCTGGTGGCCCTCCGGTGGCCATCTTCTGCTATATGGAGTCTTTCGATGAGAAAAAATCATAAGCCATCTTCTTGGACGAAACTCCGCCGCCACGAGGCGGAACCTTGGCGGAACCAATCTAGGGCTCTGGCGGAGCTGTTCTGCCGGGGAAACTTCCCTCCCGGAGGGGGAAATCATCGCCATCGTCATCACCAACGCTCCTCTCATCGGGAGAGGGCAATCTCCATCAACATCTTCATCAGCACCATCTCATCTCAAAACCCTAGTTCATCTCTTGTATCCAATTCTTGTCTCCAAGTCCGGGATTGGTGCTAGTAGGTTGCTAGTAGTGTTAATTACTCCTTGTAGTTGATGCTAGTTGGTTCAATTGGTGGAAGATCATATGTTCAGATCCTATATGCATATTAATACCCCTCTGATTATGAACATGTTTATGCTTTGTGAGTAGTTACTTTTGTTCCTGAGGACATGGGAGAAGTCTTGCTATTAGTAGTCATGTGAATTTGGTATTCGTTCGATATTTTGATGAGATGTATGTTGTCTCTCCTCTAGTGGTGTTATGTGAACGTCGACTACATGACACTTCACCATTATTTGGGCCTAGAGGAAGGCATTGGGAAGTAATAAGTAGATGATGGGTTGCTAGAGTTACAGAAGCTTAAACCCTAGTTTATGCGTTGCTTCGTAAGGGGCTGATTTGGATCCATATGTTTCATGCTATGGTTAGGTTTACCTTAATACTTTTGTTGTAGTTGCGGATGCTTGCAATAGAGGTTAATCATAAGTGAGATGCTTTTCCAAGTAAGGACAGTACCCAAGCACTGGTCCACCCACATACCAAATTATCAAAGTACCAAACGCGAATCATATGAACGTGATGAAAACTAGTTTGACGATATTCCCATGTGTCCTCGGGAGTGCTTTACATCATATAGGAGTTTGTCGAGGCTTGTCCTTTGCTACAAAAAGGATTGGTCCACCTTGCTACACCTTATTTACTTCTGTTACTTGTTGCTCATTACAAATTATCTTATCACAAAACTATTCGTTACCACTTATTTCAGTACTTGCAGAGAATACCTTGCTGGAAACCGCTTATCATTTCCTTCTGCTCCTCGTTGGGTTCGACACTCTTACTTATAGAAAGGACTACGATAGATCCCCTATACTTGGGAGTCATCAGGCGGCGGGGGCATCTTGTGGTGGGAAGTGGCTCCTCTGCCGTGCTTTGTGTGTCGCCTGGCCACTGACCATGGCGACGGCGGTGTCTTGCGCCGTTGTTGGCGTACTCCTGGACGTTGGCCCTAGCTTCAAGGAAGGCCACAATGTTCTGTACTTCGGTCTCCAAGAGCGAGTCAAGTGGCGGGAGGAGGCGACTGGCGTTGGTGCAAGGAAGCGGTTGACGACGGCCATCCATGTCGCTGAGGGGGGCACTAGCACCCGCGCGGGGACAGGCGCTAGCAATGGTGCGGCAGAGAAATTCATGTTTACGGGCACCGACACGGGCGTGCATGTCAGTGCACGCACAGGTGCATGCGCTGGCAGGTGCACGGGCACTGGCACGGGCGTGTGCGTCAGTGCATGCACAGGCGCATGCGCTGGCAGGTGGACGGGCGCGTGAAAGTTAGCGGGGACCTCGTGGAACCCCGTGGCATCAAGCTCGGCGACAATGTGCGGCTCCCAGCCCATCAATGCCACGGGGATGGGTGCTGGCGCACTCGGGGCGACGGGAGCCGGAACGGGAGCGGGGACAGGCGTGGTTTCTTCCCGCAAGGCTAGTTCAAGCTCGTCCCAAAGCGCCTTATGTTCTTGAGACTCTGGCTGGGTGTCTTCCCCAGGAAACTGGAAGACTAAGGGCAGACCATCGTGATGTGGCATGGCGTACGGTTAGGTCAGGCTGGTTGGAGGTAGACGACAAGAGAATCGGAGAGGAAGAGAGAAGATTGTAGCGATACCGGGTAGTGCGGGGTTTATTTTAAACTGCGGTGCCGGCGACATTAAAAGTGGGCGTAGTTGGGACGAAGGTGGGCGGCAGAGCCTGGTCAAAGGGCTCGCCTCCCGGTGAGCCTGCACAACGCGCACGCCTCCCTGTCAGCTGGCGCAGCGGTCTGCTCGCACTCCTCCCGTCGACTCACACGCTTGCTCGGACGGCGCCTGCCGATGAGAAGTGGACTCATGGTGGCACGTAAACGCCCACAGTTTCAAGAGTGAAAGCGTTCGCCTTAACGTGACAGGTCTTTATCCCAAAATACCTTGGCTCTTCATTTGTGCAACTTCTCATGAGCAGCTTGTCTCAAATTGAAGGAAAAAAATTACGTAGGAATATGTGTGCCATGTCACGTGACCATGCTCAGTTTCATGAATTTTTGGTCACTTTTGGATTTTCTGAAATTTAAAATCCAGGATTCGAAACAATATCATAACCTGCATCATGCATTAAATTTTCAAGCGATACATCTTTCCTGTTGTATTTCTTAAGAAAGGATTTGGTCAAACATTTTGCTTAGTTATACTTCAGACAAGTTATATATGCAGATTAAAAGGATAATCCCTCTGTACCAGTGCATTGCCTGATATATTAACTCAAGTACTAGGCATGAACAAACGGGCTCAATTCTGTGCTCATCCTAGTGTAGTAGTAGTACTAGGCAATGTAGTTGACGGGTGACCTTGGGGAGCGGTGACCGAGGCAATTGAACCATGCTCGGCACGATAGGTAACATTGTCTAGTTACTAAAGCATCTCTCCATTGTTCATTGGTAGTCATTATGGACCGGGGACATGAGGGGAATTTCCTAGGGCTGGAATTCTGGCCGCCAGATATTTTGACTCGAAACGCGGAGGCTCGACTGGTTGGGATTGGCTAATGTGCCTACCACAAACACCACCAGAAGGACACGAGCCCGGTTTTTTTAGGATCAACACGAGCCAAGGTCTGGCTGGTACGCCTTTGAGTCCTACCATTCGAGAATACGAAAAGAATATTTTAAATTGCCGAACGAATCTGTGAGTATTACAATGCCCGTATTTTCCTTGCAAATAGTAATCTCAACGTGGTAATTGATTTATGACGAGTTATTGAATTAGAGTGAGTTTTTGATATAGTGATCTCAACGTGGATTTCACATTTCATGGTATCACCAGTAAGTTTATTTATTGCAAATTCAAATTTAAAATATGAACGGTATGGTGGTGAGAAAACTTTGTATGTATCAAGCATATGACCACACACACACACACACGAACACAAACAACAATCCAATAAGTATAGTGCATCTACTTTTCCAAACCATGCATGTATGACACAAATTAGAAAATACTCCTTCTGTTCCTAAATTTTAGTCTTTTAGAGATTTCAACAAGTGACTACATACGGAGCAAAATGAGTGAATCTACACTCTAAAATATGTCTATATACATCCGTATGTGGCAGTCCATTTGAGATGTCTAAAAGGACTAATATTTAGGAACGAAGGGAGTAAAATGTAAGACATGCATGGTCCTCAATTCAATATTTAAAATGAACAGGAAACTGAAACATGAATATTAAGTCTAGTACTATAGTACATGCAAATGTTGTGTTTAGGCGGAGCTATGTAGATTCTCAAGGGTTAACCCCTCGACCTTAGATAAATTTGTGAAGCTATGTTTAGGATTGTTTAGATTATATTTGTCCCCACCCTCCCAAACACCGATTGGTTGTGCACCCCCTCCTCCCCGGGAGAATATCATGTGCCCCCACACTTTAGATGCTATATGCTGATACGAGTTTCTTGGAGCTTGTAGATCTGAGATATAGCAGCTCACAGGATGTCTTAATATTTTTATAGGAAACCTTAATGAGTTTGAGAATTGCACACATTTTGTACAAAAACTACTCAGTTGCCCTTGGATCCCATATCCAATGACCTCGAAGCTCGTATCACCGTAGCATCTAAGATGAAGGAGGACATCATATTCTCCTGTATGTAATTAAGAATATCATGTGCTACCACACCTTAGATGCTTTGGTTATACAAGCTCTTCGGATCCGTTGGATTTGTGACCCAACAACTCCTCGGTGGTTTGAATGTTTTTTTACAAAAAGCCCCCAAAGACTGCTTACAAGCACAAAGACTACTCAGATGCCATTCAATCTCAAATCAAACGACCTCAAAGCTCGTATCACCGTAGCATCCAAGCCACGAGAGCACCTGATGTTTTCTCGCACAGGAGAATATGAGGTGCTCCCGCACTGCAAATTCTATGGCGATATGATTTCACAGAGATCTAACGGCTCATAGTAGGAGCTTTGAATGTTTTTGCAATATACGCCTGAGAGAGTTTGGGAATTGCACAGAAAGTACAAGTACTACGCATGTGGCATCTGATCCCAGATTATACGACCTAGATGCTCGTATCACCGTAACGGCTAATTAAGCTACGGGAGCACCTAATATGAGCAACGGGGAGCCGTTGGATCCAACATGCAGCGGCACACACGAGGCCTGAATGTTTTATTTGCAAAAAACCCTTGGAGAGTTTGGAAATTGCGAACAATTACAAAGACTACTCCCAAGCCATTGGATCTCAGTTCCAACGATGTAAAAACTCGTATCACCATAGCATCTAAGCTGTGGGGTGGATGTGATATTCTATTATGCACAACTTTAAAAGTCCTGAAACTTCACGGGAGCACATTTCAGAATATATAAAAAATATTGGGCGAAAGAAGTACCAGAGGGGGGCCACCATAGTCCACGAGGGTGGGGGCGCGCCCTACCCCCCTGGGCGCGCCCCCTGCCTCGTGGGCCCCCTGGTGGCCCTCTGATGCCCATCTTTGGCTATATGAGGTCTTTCGTCGAGGAAAAAATCATAAGCAAGCTTTCGGAAAGAAACTCTGCCGCCACGAGGCGGAACCAATCTAGGGCTCCAGCGGAGCTGATCTGCCGGGGAAACTTCCCTCCGGGAGGGGGAAATCATCACCATCGTCATCACCAACGATCCTCTCATCAGGAGGGGGTCAATCTCCATCAACATCTTCACCAGCACCATCTTATCTCAAACCCTAGTTCATCTTTTGTATCCAATGTTTGTCTCAAAGCCTCAGATTGGTACGTGTGGGTTGCTAGTAGTGTTGATTACTCCTTGTAGTTGATGCTAGTTGGTTTACTTCGTGGAAGATCATATGTGCAGATCCATTATGCATATTAATACCCCTCTGATTATGAATGTCACGCCCCGAGACCATTGCGCTAGGTGTCTTCCATTTATTCGCTGTTGTTGCCTTGTCATTTGTTTGCGTGTCATGCATTTCATATCATGTCATCATGTCCATCGCATTTGCATACGTGTTCGTCTCATGCATCCGAGCATTTTCCCCGTTGTCCATTTTGCAATCCGACACTCCTACGTCCTCCGGCGCCCCCTTTTGCCTCTTTTCGTGTGCGGGTGTTAAACATTCTCGGAATGGACCGAGATTTGCCAAGCGGCCTTGGTTCACTACCGGTAGACCGCCTGTCAAGTTTCGTGCCATTTGGAGTCCGTTTGATACTCCAACGGTTAACCGGGGAACCGTAAAGGCCTCGTGTGTGTTGCAGCCCAACACCCCTCCAAAGTGGCCCAAAACCCATCCAAACCCCCTCCATCCTCTCGATCGTTCGATCACGATCGCGTGGCCGAAAACCGCACCTCATTTGGACTCTCCTAGCTCCCTCTACCTATATATATTTGTCTCCCTCCGAATTTTTCGTGCAGATGAAACCCTATATCCAACTCCTTCCGCGCCGCTGGACATGTCCGTCCGCGCCGGACGCGTCCACCCCCGCCGCCACATCGCTCTGGCCAATGAGAGGTCGACACCTCAGCGCCGCCGCCTCTCTCCTCCACTCCCAGGCCGCCACCTATCCGCGTCGCTACCACATCGCCGCGCGGGCCCGCCAGGCCCATCTCCGGCCCGCCCGAGCCGTGCCGGGCCCGTTCGTCGCCGCCCGCACCGCCCGGGTGGCCGAGCCGCTCATTGCTGAATCTCGCTCACTCGCTGGCCTCACCCCCTCGCTCTGGATCGGGGAGGCCGATTCCCCGCTCGGCCTTGCCGCCGCCCTCCACCGACCGGCCACCGGAGCCCCGCCGTCGGCGACCGCTCAGGCCAGATCGTTGCCCTGCCTCATCTTCTCTTCCTTCTCTTTCTCTCTCTTCGTCTTCTCCTCTGATCTCTCTCTCCCTGCAGGAACCCCGCTAGGGTGTCGTACCATGCCGCCGGCCGGATCCGCCGCCGGGAGGGCGGATCTGCCCGTTCCCGCCGTCCCTGACCTCCACCCTCGCCGGCCCTGCCGTACTACGCCACCGCCGCCATGACCTTGCTCGGGAGCGAGCAGAGGAGCCGCTCGCTCCCCGTGCCCGTTGACCGCACCCCACATTGGGTCGTGGCCCAGCAGCGCCCGGCCCGCCTTATCTCTTTCCTTCCTGGGCCAAGCCCAGTGGTGAGCCACCCTCTAAAGCCCTCCCGTGCACATTTTAACTATTTGGCGCTCGCTGTAAATTCTGCTAAGTCCTGAGATTTCCACATTATGTGCTCGTGTTTGTGATGCCGTAACTTCTTGCATACTGATCTGTTTTGCATGCATATTATGTCAAACTGTTCATCATGAGATGCTCGTAATTTTGTTCCATTGTGACATGCTTGTTTGAGTTCATCTTGATGCCCAAATTGTTGATGCAAAAGTGCTATAAAATGTTAGTTCCTATTTCTTAACATATCTTCAGCATTTGTCATTTTTGCCGTGATTATTGTGTGCTTCCTATGGGCATGAGCTCTACATGTGTTTTGGGCTATGCCATGCCATCTTTACAGGGGTGTATGCCATGTATTTTTGTGATCAATGTGGTGACTAGCACAAGCATGCAAAGTGGCTCTCGTGATATTGCTGATTTCAGGGACTTAGAATTTCACTAAAGTCTTTGTTGTGCTGTTATTTTTATGCCATGTATTCATGTTGCTACAGAGAGATCCATGCCTCTTTTGAGTATGTTCAGTAAGGATGATTTTAACATATGGTCGTGCTCTACCCATCCATGTCCTTGTTTGCATTTATGGAGCACCCTAGCATGACTCAATCTTGCTCTACTTTTGCTATAAAATGTTCCTGGCAGATTGTTTACGTATTAATCAATTTTGCCAAGGTTGTTGCAGTTGATCCATGCATGCTATGAACTTGTTCTTGCTTTGATTGGCTTCATGATCATGACTTCTTGCTAGGAGTATGGTTAGTTTGTCATGCAATGCCTTGTGTTGAGTGCATCGAGCTCGCAAACATGCATACGTAACTCTGTTTTTGTCATGCCCTATTTTTCTGCCAAGTCTGAATCTGTTAACGAAACTTGCTATGTTTATATGGGTGCCATCATATCTTCTGGTCCTTTTTGGCTTATGGTCAATACGGGACTTTTGTTATATGCTTTGATTAGATTCATGCCATCACTTGTATTGCTATGTTCTGATCCTGTAGCATGTTGTTATCTTGCTCTAAACATTGCTTCCTGATATTAATTCCTCACATGTTAGTATTTTCACTAAGTCTGTGATGTTGTTATCTTTTGCACTTTTGCCATGCTTGTTTGAACCTGCTCTTGTGTGATTTAGCCATAGCTCAGTGTTCATATTTTGTCAAGCATCTTTAGTACATCACTTCCATGTGCTTTGTTGCTATGTTGGAGTGCAGTAGCTTAGTTTCTTGTTGCATTCTAGATGGCATCATGTTGTTAATCGCAGAATTGTGCCATTATTGTTTTGCTTGCCATTTGCAAACCGTGCATCCAATTCCGGTGATCTTTATATCGATTTCGACCGAAATCGTCTCATCTTTCCAGTGGCACAATTGTTTGCCAAGTTGATGGCTTGTTCAATCTTTCCCTTCCGGAGCACGCATATGCATTGCATATCACATCTCGCATATCATGCCATGTTTTGCATCATGTTGCTTGCGCATTGCATCGTGTTTGATTGTTGGTTCCTTTGCTTGTGTTCTTGTCTTGGGTAGAGCCGGGAGACGAGTTCGTGTTTGAGGAACCCCTCGAGTACATTTACGAGGATCAAGCTTTCGTCAACTCGGAGAACTTTGGAGGCAAGATGACCATACCCTCGAAATCACTTCTATCTTTGCTTGCTAGATGCTCGCTCTTTTGCTATGCCGCGATACCTACCACTTGCTATATCATGTCCCCCATATTGCCATGTCAAACCTCTAACCCACCTTGTCCTAGCAAACCGTTGTTTGGCTATGTTACCGCTTTTCTCAGCCCCTCTTATAGCGTTGCTAGTTGCAGGTGAAGATGGAGTTTGTTCCATGTTGGAACTTGGCTATTGTTGGGATATCACAATATCTCTTTTTTTAATTAATGTGTCTATATACTTGGTAAAGGGTGGAAGGCTCGTCCTTATGCCTGGTGTTTTGTTCCACTCTTGCTGCCCTAGTTTCCGTCATACCGGTGTTATGTTCCTTGATTTTGCGTTCCTTACGTGGTTGGGTTATAATGGGAACCCCTTGACAGTTCGCCTTGAATAAAACTCCTCCAGCAAGGCCCAACCTTGGTTTTACCATTTGCCACCTAAGCCTTTTTCCCTTGGGTTCTGCAGACTCAAGGGTCATCTTTATTTTAAACCCCCGGGCCAGTGCTTCTCTAAGTGTTGGTCCGACCTGAGCGATGTCCGGCGCCCCCTGGGCAACCAAGGTCTATGCCAACCCGACGTCTTGCTCATCCGGTTTGCCCTGAGAATGAGATATGTGCAGCTCCTATCGGGATTTGTCGGCACATTCAGGCGGCTTTGCTGGTCTTGTTTTACCATTGTCGAAATGTCTTGTAACCG